>NC_063337.1:56959226-57045013 GCF_021869965.1 Rhincodon typus | reverse complement strand
GACCCTTCTTCAGAAAAATTTTTCTGAAGAAGGGTCTAGGCCCGAAACGTCAGCCTTCCTGCTCCTCTGATGCTGCTTGGCCTGCTGTGTTCATCCAGCTCTGCACCTCGTTATCTCAGCATTTTAAATTTCCTAGGCAATTCCCTTATCTGGTCCTCCAAATATCGGGGTCATTACAATCAGCTCCTCTTCCTCCACCATACAGACACTTATTTTCCTAACTTTAAATTATATGGCTCTTCCTTCACTATCACTAGGTCAAAATCCTAGAACTCATGCAACCACATGGACCACAAGGGTTTGAGAAGGCAGCTCAGTACCACCTTACCAAGGACAATAATGGGTGGATAACACATGCTGCCCTTTCAAGCAACATTTACATCTCGTGGAAGACTTAATAGAGTCATTCATACAGCAGCTCTTCTCAATTCCACCCCCCCAACCACTGGAACTTGTGTGAGGAACGATGAATCTCAGTGAACGGCAGAGCAGGTGTCAGGGGTTGTACAACCCACTGCTGCTCTTTTTAAACATAGAAAATAGGAATAGGAGTACGTTCTTGCATTTTAAAAGATACCACATAATTGTAAATATGACATGGCATACAATGACAGATCAAACTGATGAGAATTTACACATTCAACTTGCCACAATTATTGAATATATTGTAACCCTTTATCTTGAAGAATCCTATTGGATGATCCTGTATCCTTTGCAAAATGAAGAATATTTAAATTTTAACTCTTTATTCATGATTTAACCCTCAATATTAGTGCATTATAGTTATAATCATAACTAAACTATAGTTATATTAGTTTTCCATGATTTGAACCCATTGAAAGATTTGGTTGGAGAGCTTATTCCTTATGGAAAGTAGAATTTTGGCATTTATTGCTAAAGGAGTAAAGCGTAAAAGTAGAAACTGCCACTGTACAAGGAATTAGTGATGCCGCACCCAGACTGCATATAATCTGGTTCCCCTTACTTGGTGGCAGGGGGGTGGGGGTGATATATTGTATTGGAGGCAATTCAGAGGAAGTTCACTTAAATTGATTTGAGAGGTGTCTTATGGAGAGAGTTTGAGCAGTTTAGGCCAAAACTCCCTGGATTTAGAACAATGGGAAGTACATTAGACGCTAAAGGGGACTGATAAAGTAAATAAAGATGTTTCCTCTTGTGAGGCAGTCTAGAGCACAAGGTTATAGTTTTAGATTTTTTAAATAGATTAGGAGACATTACCTCTCTCCAAGGATATGAACCTGTGGAATTCACTACCTCAGAGTACAGTGGATGCTGGGCCATTTAAAAATTTAAGGAGGTGGTAGACACCTTTGTAATTAGAAATGAGTTGAAGGGTTATGGAGAGCAGGCAGGAAAACGGAGTTGAAGCCAAAATGAGATCAGTCACAATCATATCAAATGACAGAGCAGGTTTGAGCAACTGAATTGCCTACTCCAGCTATACTGGCATAGAGTCATAGAGATGTACAGCACAGAAACAGACCCTTTGGTCCAACTCTTCCATGCTGACCAAATATCCTAAATAAATCTAGTCCCATTTGCCAGCATTTGGCCTGTATCCCTCTAAACCCTTACTATTCATATACCCATCCAGATGCCTTTCAAATGTTGTTATTGTACCAGCCTCTCCCAATTCCTTCGGCAGCTCATTACATACATGCGCCATAGTCTGCGTGAAAAGGTTGCCTCTTAGTCTCCCCTACCCTGGGGAAAAGACCTTGAGTATTTAACCCATCCATGCCACTCCATAAGGTCACCTCTCACCCTCCGACGCTCCAGGGAAAATAGCCCCAGCCTATTCAGCCTCGCTGTATAGCTCAAACCCTCCAACCCTGGCAACATCCTTGAAAATCTTTTCTGAACATTTTCAAGTTTCACAACATCCTGTCTACAGCAGGGAGACCAGAACTGCATGCAGTATTCCAGAAGTAGCCTAACCAATATCCTATGCAACCACAACATGACCTCCCAACTCCTATACTCAATGCACGGACCAATAAAGGCAAGCATACCAAGCTCCTCCTCACTAACCTATCTACCTGCGACTCCACTTTCAAGGAACTATGAACCTGCACTTAAGTCTCTTTGTTCAGCAACACTCCCCAAGACCTTACCACGAAGCGTACAAGTCCTGTTCTGATTTGCCTTTCCAAAATGCAGAACCTCACATTTACCTAAATTAAACTCCATCTGCCACTCCTCAGCCCATTGGCCCATCCGATCAAGATCCTGTTGTACTCTGCAGGTAACCTTCCTTGCTGTCCACTACACATCCTATTTTGGCGTCATCTGCAAACTTAATAATCATACCTCCTATATTCACATCCTAACCATTTATATAAATGATGAAAAGCAGTGGACCCAGCAACCATCCTTGTGGCACACTGCTGGTCACAGGCCTCCAGTCTGAAAAGCAACCCTCCATCACCACCACCCTCTGTCTTCTACTTTCAAGCCAGTTCTGTATCTAAATGGCTAATTCTCTCTGTATTCCATGTGATCTAACCTTGCTAACCAGTCTACATGGGGAAAAATGTTAGTGTTTGACATTAATTAGTCATGACAACTACAATGCCAGCTATTATTTAGAGGAGCCTGAGTAACTTAAACAGCTATTAATTGAAATTAATTTAAATGTATAAACAGCACTTAAATATAACCAACATATAAAAAATTTATTGACAGAAGAATAAAAGCAACAGGCAGCACAAAGGGGAAAGTCAAACTTAACTACATAGTATGCTTTAGCAGGTATGCACAAACAAAGTTCCATTGACAAATGACTGGGAAAACAAGCTGAGAAAATATCCAATGTCACTGCTGCACAGAAAATATGCTAAACTCACTAAATTTGGAACATGATTAATATTGTTTATCGAAGTCGGTCCCAGCGCCAGATGGTTGCATCATCACATACAGCGATTAGAATACTGCTATCTCTGCTAAAGCTGGTTTGTCGTATGGCCGCAGTGCATTTTGGATAAGCCAGTGTTGTACATCTAAGGAGAAAAAAACAAATTACAATATAAAATAATTGAAAGCTTAATTGCAATATCAAAAAGGTACAACAGCTCAAGAGCACTGGTATTTGCAAATAGGAGGGCAGGAAACAGACCTGGTCCTCTCCAGGATTTAAGTTCTAATGTCAGCTCGACAAAAATCATGACGTTTGTTTGCTCAGAATTGCAGCAGGTCTCAGCTTAAAATCGCAGCAAGCAGTTTCTTTTCAAATAAGCAGCTGATTAACAACAGCAACAGCATCCTGAAAATGGCTTTACAAGCTGCTTCCCCAGGCAAGTGCTGCCATTGGTAAGTTAAAAATGAAGATGGGAGGGCAAATCATGAAATTTGTTTCGTCTCCATTTTATTAGTCAAAGTAAGTCTCTCAAAGCAAACTAAGAAACATTTAGAGAACAGGTTCCAGGGAAGAAAAAAATCTGGACAACCACTTAATCCTGAAAAGCCATTAGTTGCTGCCTTGACTTTAGCCGAAGTTATTAAGGTAATAAGAAAATACTCACTTCGCCTTATGAGGATCCTCCACTTCAAGGTCCCATACATAGAGCTTTCCAACTTGATTACCTAAAGCCAGCATCTTTTAAAAAAAAAAAGATTTTAATAGCCAAGTAAGTTTTAAATAAATCACTGACAAAAGAGGGACGATGAAGATAACAATGAGGTCAACATATTTGTGAGGATGATATTAAAGAAATAATCAGATATTAGATACCATGGATATTATGAGATTAAATACAAACCTCAGGATTCAGTAATTAATAGCAAGAATCAACTCAACAAATAAGGAGACCCTAACATATGGAATGTTATTTAAAATTACTTGAAATGAGAGTGATAGAGTAGCAAAGAGCTGCAGAACAGGAATACACTTTTTAATTACATAAACTGAATACTTGAAATGTACTCCCATATTCTTCATTTTTACCTTCTGCCAGAAATCCATTGAAAATCTCATATACCAGATATCACACTGACTATAATCGAATCTCCCCAGTATGGTCACATTTGATTCATTTGGCTTTATTCTATCAATGTCATCCTCCATTTTGCTAGGCTTCCAGCACACAATGGCATTTTCACAAGACTGAAACAGATAACAGTTGTGCAATCACTTTGTGGTTCTTGTATATACAATTTGTCTGACGTACAATTGAATAAAAAATAAGAAAATTTGACTGTTTTAATAATGCTGTGACAAAATAAACTTCACAACTGTAATAACTTGATGGATTGAAAGAATCAGCAACAACACTTTCTGCAATAAACTGTTTCTCAAGATGAAAGGGGCAAGGAGAAACTGTCAAAGGAATTAAAAGTAGCATGTAAATTGACCATTCCTGGGAAGAAACAGTATTAACAAACTGTTTCCTGGGAGAAAGAAGATAACACTGCTTGATAATCTCCTGCCTTGTGATAAACGAACAATCAAGTCTGCCTGCAGATGTAATATCCTGAAGTAAAGGGGTAAATTCAAGAAAAGCTGTGTTTTAAAATAGACAGCTAACCCCAAATGTAACATGAACAGGGGAGCTATTTCTGGTAAGAAGGCAAGTTACAGCCTTGAGGCCCCCAGACATGTAATCAATGTTGGGGTGAATGAATCTGCTGAATCATCAGTAATGTCATGCTGCAAACTTGAAAGGGAAAATAGCAGAACTGTGAAAAACAACACTGCATAAGGTTGGAAGTCCACCATTAATCAAGTAAAGGCCAACTTGCTTACTTGAGGGGTCTTATTTTGATTGCTACATACAACAAGGTTTAAAATCATTGTTTCAGTAATTGAGAGATTTCTTAAGCAGTGAGTTAAAGCTAACTTGTGGTGATTGACCCACAATATTTAATTTTGAAGTTCAATCTAGAATGCAGTCATTAATACAGTGGATTCTTCTGTAGGTTGTCTAGTAAGCTCAAACAACAGCATTGTTAAAAAAAAAAATTATACTTCTGTGCTGATATCACAGCTGGAAGGTGCAACCACCACAGATGCAAATGCAGTGCCAGTGATGTCTCTACCAGGTGCACATATAGAAAAGATCGTTGTATTTTGTTGCCTTTGGTAGCTGCCCCAGTCCTAAACCCTCCCCATCTTCGTTTTTTGCCTGCTCCCAACCCTTTGGTTCTTTTTTGAACATACATTTTCTTGGTGTAAAAAGCACGATGCACCATTTCAGACCTAAAGCAGCAACTTACGAACAACCCTGCTCCAATATAATCACAGTAAGAAAAGCTTTGTAACGCTTATCCACCAAATTATCTCTAATGAATCTCCATATTTATGGAAATCTACAAAGGGTGTAAGTTCAAAACAACCCGGTGACCAAATTATTGGCCCAATGGCTAGACAGTCATTGAAGCCCACAAATTCCAGTGGGCAATTCTCCCATTAAAGGTGGAGAATTTTAAGGGTTTTGCTTCAGTTAAGCTAATGACTCCCTTGGAAAGGTTAAAAGGATTAAAAACTTAGTCTTAACACCTGGGTTAATGAACCTCATAACTCAGCATTCTCACCCCCACATCACGGCTAAAACTTGTCAAACCATTTGGACTCCCTCGCACCCCATTCTCCATGCTTGAAACAATAAACCCCTTTCCTGCAGCCAACACCACCCTACTCTACCACCAAACCCAAAAGAACCATTTTCCCTGCTGCCAGACTTAATTCCCTCCTGCTGACCAGAATTAATACACTCCCTCTTCCCACTGGAATCAATAACCACCCTACCCTAAGTTCTCAATCCCTTCCAAGCAATTCACTCCTCCAGCACTGTGGGACACCACTTCAAATTCTGGTTCCTTGACAACCTGTCGCCCGACCCATTTGCCACCCTAACCTCACATAATTAGTATTTACCCTTTCACAAGAGCTGACATAGTGGCTATCTGTGCTGCTGAACACTTAAATAACAGAATACAGCATCTATTGTCATGAAAAAGAGGGAATGGTCTGCCTTCTCCCAGCTATCCTTTACTACAAGGAAAATGTGGATTTCAGGTAAACTCAACAGTTCTGATCCTGGTTCCTTCAGAAATGTAAGGCACAAATAAAGAGTAGACAAACAAGAAACTGGACAAACACAACAGGCTAGGGAGCATCTTGAGTAAAGGAGCAGTCAATGTTTCGGGAATTACCCTTCTTCAGGAAAAAATGTGGGGGTATGGGAAACTGCAGATGGGGGGGGCGGTGGGATGGAAGGGGTGGAGGCAGAATGGTAGTGATAGATGGACACTGGTGGTAGGTATGACTGGTTGGTCGATGGGAGGAATGAATCCGGTTGGTGGCTGGAAGGAAGGGTCAAAAGGTGGAATGGTAAGGGAGGAGGTGGAGCTGGAAGGGGAGGCAGGGATGGGTGGCAAGGTTATTTGAAATTGGAGAACTCAATGTTGAGTCTTCCGGGCTATAGGGTGCCCAAGCGGAAGATAAGGTGTTGTTCTTCAAATTTGTGTTCTGAGTTGCTGTGCACTGGAGGAGGCCAAGAATGGACATGTCAGAGGGGGAGTGGGACGAGGAGTTGAAATGGGCAATGACCGGGAGGGTAAGTTGGCTGTTACAGGCCAAGCGAAGATGCTTGGCGAAACGGTCACCTAGACTATGTTTAGTCTCATGGACGTAGAGAAGACCACATCAGGAGCACTAGATGCAATAGACTTGGTTGGAGGAGATGCAGGTGAAGCTCTATCACTTGGAAGGGCTGTTTAGGGCCTTGAATGGAGGAGAGGAAGGTGGTGTGTGGGCAGGTGTTGCATCTTTTACAGTACAGGGGAAGGTACTGGGCAGGTTGGTGGGGAAGTGGCACGAACTAAAGAGTGGCGAAGGAAATGGTCCTTGCAGAAGGCAGAGAGGTAAGAGGAGTGGGGTCTAATTGGAGTTGGCAAATGTGTTCGAGGATGGTGCATTGAAATGCAGAGGCTGGTGGGGTGGAAAATGAGGACAAGGGGACCCTATGTTTATTATGTTTGGAGGGGAGGTGGTGGTTAAGAGCTGTGGTGAGAGGAATGGAGGGGCATGGTGGAGGACTGTTTGGATGACAGATAGGGAAAAGAGCATCATTTGAAAAAGGCGGATATCTGGGATGCTTGGGAGTGGAACGTCTCCTTGTCAGAGCAGATGTGACGGAGACGGAGGAATTGGGAAAACAGGATGGAGTTTTTGCAGGATACAGGGAGGTGGTGTAGTCTGGGTAGCTATGGGAGTCTATGGATTTATAGTTAACACACTGACATTTACTATCGCCAGAAATGGAAATGGAGAGGTCAAGAAAAGGGAGGGAGGATTCTGAGATAGATCAAGTGAATTTGAGGGCGGGGTGCAAGTTGGTAGCGAAGTCGATGAACTGCTCCAGTTCAACCTGGGTGCATGATGCAGCACCAATGCAGTCATCAGCGTAATGGCGCATGAGTTGGGGAGCAGTATTGGTGTACATACTGAAGAGGGACTTTTCAACATAACCAACAAACAGTCAGGCATAGCTGGGGCCCATGTGCATACCCATGCGCAACCCCCTGGATTTGGAGAAAGTGGGAGGAATTGAAGGAAAAGTTATTGTGGGCGAGGACTAGTTCAGCGAGGCGGAGGAGGGAGACTGGATGGGTCTTTTGGAGAGGAAAAAATACAGAGCTCACTCCTAACACTAAAAAGTAAGAGCAGCATGACAATAAGACTTGCCATTCTGTGGAATGTCTGGGTCAACTCAACAAATGGAAACAAATATTTACCTTAGATAATATTAAATCTCCAAGCCAGCGCACACAGTCCACATAATTCCTATGTATGTCTCTTGTGGAGAAATCTGGAAAATGTATTTTCTGAGACACAAACGGCCTATAAGGAAAAAGGACAACAAAAAACAACTGAAGTTCCACCTCTCTTCCAAAATAACTCAGACAAAATCCTGAATATTAACAATGAATTATGCATCATTAACAAAAAGGTGTATGGTTATACAATGGTTTATCAAATGGCACTAGCATTTTCATATCCAATTAATTATGGGGAAATGCAATAAGAATCACAAAGACAAAAGGAGTCGGAAGTTTATTTACTGCAATTAAAATATCAAGGATACTAACAACAATCAGGTTGAGTACTATCAGCCAGAAAATTAAGACAATAGTCACCTTTTCCAACACCATATGATCTGAAATCTAAACAGTCAAAAATGCCACTTTAATGTTTGGTCCAAAATAACAATGACGTGTTAATCCAAGTTGTGAGCCAAAGTCCTGAAGTGCAGTTTGAATCCCTAACTTTCTAATTCAAGTGAGATTGGTACTGAATCAGTAAAGCTGACATTCCTGCTACGTATGAACATTTTTGCTGAAACCACAGAAGTGAAATATGTTTTATTTTTATTATCACCTTTCTCCAATGATGAAAGTACTGATCCCAAGTTACTCAGGCTATTATACCAACCTCAACTGGATACGAGTACTTCACCCAAGTGGTCATTCTTCCTATTACTGGCTACGGTTAGACGAGACAGGGGCGTTTTGTGCGTGCGATGTGGAGAACTCCCAGCTGAGTCCACCATGTTTACATACATAGTATGTGGCACGTACTTGTGGCACAGTGGTAGTGTCCCTACCTCTCGATTGGGAGGCTCAGGTTGAAGTCCATCTGATCCAAAGATATGTGTTAACAACTTTGAACAGGTTGATTAGAAACAATGTTTACACACATAGGAGGACTTTCATGGTACTGTGGTAGTGTCTTAGAGGTTGGGACACAAACGTCTGGGTTCAAGTCCCACCTGCTCCAGAGCTGTGGAATGATGTTTCTGAACAGGTCAGTTGGAGAATACCTATTTATATATTCTAACAAGGGACTCTGGATAGCAGTGGTTTTCTATTCTTTAAATTAGAGCTCCTGGGTTGTGTAGCATAATGCCAACCGAAATCACTTGACCTACAATGGATCAAGGATCAACCTTAGCGGTCTTCACGTATACATCACAGCTACTATTATGTCTGAAATATCAAAGGAAGTACATACAAAAAAAGTGTCCTTATTGCACAAGGAACAAGAGTAAAATCTTAAAAATTTTAAAGTTTTGATAAATTTAACTGTAGATTTCCATCTGCTACATTACATAGCAGTTTAAAATGGAGCAAGTAATAAAAGCAAAAACAGGATTAATATCAACCCCTATTAACAAGATATTTCTGTGAAAATGTAGGTACAATTTCTCTAGAATGCAGCTGAGAAATACAGAACTGAGCTCACAGCTTTCGTTAAGCATGTGAATTCATAACAGAAGAGTTGCTTCTGCAAATAGGATACAAACATTATACAGATAAAATTTAAATGTCCTCATTTCAAGCCATCCATGACTTGGTTGGTGCAAGATAAAGTTGTCCATGTATATAAAAATTGCTGCATTACTGTTAATATTGAGATTGAGATTACATTTTCAGTGCCAAAGAAATGTAAATTCAAATGAAAAAAAGATACCAAGCAGAAAGTCTCTGCTATCCTACCAGAATTCGGTCAGTGGTCAGAAACAGGAGGGTGTGGCTACGAGTGAGGCAGACAGTGATCCAGGAGGTAGTGCTAGAGGAACATCAGCCTTTCAGCTTGCCTAAAGGATCGGAGATTCTTGCTCCCAGTGTCGATGAGAGTGGGGACTGTAAGGAGGCTGAGCAAACTGACCATAGCACCATGATACAGTGAACTATTCACGAGGGAGGAAAAAATGAGAAATGTAGTTGCAATCGGGATAGCACAGTCAAGGGAACAGACACTGTTCTCTATGGTCAGTATCAAGAGTCTCAAAGGCTCTGTTGCCAACGTGGTGCCCAGGTTCATGTCTCTCATCAGGACTACAGAGGAATTTGGAGTGGGAGGAGAAGATCCAGTTGTCATGATCCATGTAGATTCTAATGATATTGAGAGAATGAAGAAAGAGGGATCCTGCTGAAAGAACATGAGCAGCTAAGGGCTAAATTAAAAAGCAGAAGCAAAAAGGTAATAATCTCTGGATAATTAACTGAGCCGCAAGCTAATTGGCACGGGTCAACAAGATTAAAGAGGTAAATGCGTGGATTTGTATGGAAGAAATAAGTTCAAGTTCATGGGACATTGGCATCAGCATTGGAGAAGGAAGGAGCTGTTCCAATGGGACAGGGTCCACCTGAATAATGCCGGACCAAAGCCCTAGCAAACCGCGTAATCAGGGCTACAGATGGCTTTAAATAGCGGGAGGGTGGGTTCAGGTGCATTGAAAATGAGAAAATCAAACATAAAAGGATAAAACAGAATTGCTGGTTGGGATGGGGCTGATTCTCACATTGTTACCAGAAAGTAGAAAAGGAAAGAATGTCATACTGCAGCCAGTATAGGGAAATTTGATAACTTAAAAGGCTTTGTATTCTGAATGTCTTGTGCATTAAGATAAGACAGAAAAACTGACAGCCCAAATCAAGGTAAATAAATACAAATCTCATAGGCATTACAGAATCACAGTTATGAGATCAGAACTGAGAACTTACCATTCGAGAGAGGGAGGAAGGATAGAAATGGTGGTGGGGTAGGCACTGCTAATAAGAAATGAAATTGGATGATGTAGAGTCCATTTGGGCAGAGGTAAAAACAACAGCAAGGGTAGGGCAACATTGACAGGTGTTGTATACAGCCACACAGTAAGAAAGGCTATAAATCAACAAATAGTAGAAGCATGTGAAAAGAATATAGCAATAATTAAAAAATTATGAGTGACTTTAACCTACACGTTGATTAGTTAATCAAATTGGAAAGGGTTGCTAAGACAATAAATTCGTAGTATGCATTAGGGATAATTTCTTGGAGCTATATGACATGGGGCCCACAAGATAGCAGGTTATCTTGGATCTGGTAATCAGTAATGAGGCAGGTTTAATAAATTACTTCAGAGTAAAAGGTACCCTAGAAAGTAGTGATCATATCATGATATAATTGGGGTCAGAAACAATTGTATTAACTTAAATAAAGGGGACTACAATGAAATGAGGATAGAGTCAGCTAAAAAGTGAACTGTGCGGATAGATTAGCAGAAATAATAGGAAGCAAGCAGTGGCAGACATTTGAGGAGGTAATTTATGACTCTCAGCAGAAATACATTCAGTAAGGAGGAAGGATTCTAAAAGAGGGATAAATCAACCAAGGCTAACCATAGGGGGTAAAAGTCAGTGATTGCCCCAAGGACTGGGATAAATTCAGAATCCAGTTCAGGATGACTACAAAGACAATAGACAGAAAATAAACTATGAGGGCAAACTAGCAAGGAATATAAAAACTGACAAAAAAAAAAATCAGAAATTCTTCAAATATATGAAAGGAGAGAGGTGTCAAAATCAACAGAGTCCCCATCCAGAATTAATCTAGGGAGATGATTTTGGGAACAAGGAAATGGCAGAGGAGTTAAACAGATATCTTGCATCAGTCTTTATGGAGGAAGACACTTCAAATATCTTAGTAATACGAAAAAATACATTGCAGGAATTAAGTACCATCATCGTCACAAGAGAGTTAGTATTAGACAAACTAATGGGGCTTAAAGCAGCTAAGTCCCCTGACCCAGATAGCTTGCATCTTGGATCCCAAGAGGTTGCTACAGAGATAGTGGATGTATTGTTTGTAATTTTCTAGAAATCCTTCAATGCTGGAGAAGCACCAGAGAATTGGAAAATTGCCAATGTGACATCCCAATTCAAAAAAGGAGGCAAAAAGGAGGTAACTACAGGCTGATTAGCCAAACATCTACTGTTGGAAAAGTATCGACATCAATTATTAAGGATGTAATAGCAAAACATTTGGAAAATCATAATGTATTCAAGCAGAGACAGCATGGCTTCATGAAAGGGAAATTGTGTCTGACTATTTTTCAACAAAGTCTCAACCAGAGTGGAAAGCATTCAACAAGATACCTCACAAAAAGGTCAAGTCGTAAGATAAGAGCCCACAGTGCTGAAGATAGTTTATTGGCATGGATAGCGAACTGGCCAGTGAGCAGGAAACAACAAGTGAGGATGGTTAGTGACTGGGTTCCACAAGGATCAGTGCTGTGGCCACAAAAGTTGAAAATGTATTTGTTACTTTGAGGAAGGAAGCAAATGTCCAGTAGCCAAATTTCAGATGACACAAAAATAGGTGGAAAGACAGGTTGTGAGGAGGCTATAAAAAGCTTACAGAGATATTTATAGGTTATACAAATAGGCAAAAAAAAAAAAAATTGGCAAATGAGGTGTCATGTGGGAAAGTGAAATTGTTCATTTTGGAAGGGTGAGCAAAAGAACAGTATTATTTAAATGGAAAATAACTGCAGGAAAATGCAACACAGAGACTTGGAAGTACTTGTGCACAGGACACAGATAGAGCAGGAAATCAGGAAGATAATAGAATGTTGGCCCTTATTTCAAAGGGATTGAATGTAAGAATAGGAAAGTCTTACTGCAACCGTATAGGGTGCAGGTGAGAGCACTTTTATAGTACAGTGAGCAGTTCTGATTCCCATATTTAAAGAAAGGTATCGTTTCATTGGAAGCAGTTCAGAGAAGTTTCACTAGGATGATCCCAGTATGGAGGATTATCTTATGAGCAAAGACTAAACAGGTTGGAATTCTACTCAGATAGTAGGAACTGCAGATGCTGGAGAATCTGAGATAACAAGGTGTACAGCTGGATGAACACAGCATCAGAGCAGCAGGAAGGCTGACGTTTCGGGTCTAGACCCTTCTTCAGAAATCCGACGATACGAAGGTGAGTCATGTTATGGACAGTGCGGAGGGCTGTTCTAGGTTACAAATGGACATTGATAGGATGCAGAGCTGGGCTGAGAAGTGGCAGATGGAGTTTAACCCTGAAAAGTGTGAGGTGATTCATTTTGGAAGGACAAACTTGAAAACAGAATACAGGGTTAACGGAAAGATTCTTGGCAGTGTGGTGGAGCAGAGGGATTTTGGGGTTCATGTTCACAGTTCCCTCAAAGCTGCCACCCAGGTGGATAGAGTTGTTAAGAAGGCGTATAGTGTGTTAGCTTTCATTAATAGAGGGATTGAGTTCAAGAGCCGTGAAGTTATTGCTCCAGCTATACAAAAGCCTGGTTCGGCCACATCTGGAGTATTGTGTCCAGTTCTGGTCACCTCATTACAGGAAAGATGTGGAAGTGTTAGAAAAGGTGCAGAGGAGATTTACCAGGACGTTGCCTGGAATGGAAGGAAAATCTTATGAGGAAAGGTTGAGAGAGCTAGGGCTTTTCTCTTTAGAACGACAAAGGATGAGAGGTGACTTGATACAGGTGTACAAAATGATCAGAGGTACAGGTAGAGTAGACAGCCAAGACTTTTTCCTAGGGTGGAGGTAGCTTTTACAAAGGGACATAGTTTTAAAGTGAGTGGAGGTAGATATAGGGGAGACATCAGAGGTAGGTTCTTTCCTCAGAGTGGTCAGGGCATGGAATGCATTGCTGGAGAGGGTAGTAGAGTCGGCCTCATTAGGGGCATTTAAGCGGCTATTAGATAGGCATATGGATGATAGTATAAGGTAGCGACGGTGGAGGTTAGATAGACCCTAGGTTTAGGGTAAAAGTTCGACACAACATCGTGGGCCGAAGGGCCTGTACTATGCTGTACTGTTCTATGTTCTAAGAAGGAATTTTGTCTCTCAGAGGGTTGAATGTCTTTGCAACACCTTGCCACAGAGAGCTGTGGGTGCAGAGTCCTTGTGTATATTTAAGACTGAGGTAGATTGTTTCTTCACCAGTTGGGAATCAAGGTTTTAGGGAAAGGGCAGGAAAGTAGACATGAGGAGTGTCAGATCAGCCATGATCCTATTGAACGGTGGAGTAGGCTCGAGAGGTTAAATGGCCTACTCCTGTTCCTATTTCTTACGGTTTTATTAAAAAAAAAATCCTTTTTCTAAAAAAAAATCCAACATAAACATAGTACTTGCTGCCAAATCTAACGTAGTACTTCAGATTTTTCCCATCAATGAAGGCAGCAACAACGCAACCAGTCCAACAACAAAAATAAACAGTAATTTAGTTCAGGCAACATAAAAACAGGGCTAAGGGCCAGATATGTAACCATTACCTGTTAGTTTTGCTTGGGTTATATTCATTTGATGCCTTAATAGCTTTTAGCATCCTTTCGGAGTTGATTCGCCACAATTTAAGGGAATGATCCATCCCACAAGACATTATTTTTTCTCCAAGAAGATCAAAATCCTGCAAACAAACAAAAAACAACATTGTTGATGGTGCCATAAATATGCTTTTGTGTATACATTGAAAATTCTGACATTAGGCTCTCTGGAAAGCCAGTTCAAGTGTAACATGTATCCATAGACAGTTAGGTTTTGATATTAATGCCAAATTTCCTCTTTAAATCCCCAAACCTAATATTAACTGTAGAAAATCAGTATCCCACATAGCTACCAACATTGGCTGCCTCTGCACTGTTATAATCAAATTTCAGTGTCACCCTTAGCTCAATGGTAGCACTTCACCCAGATCTGAAGATTGAGTTTCACTCTAGAGTCCTAGGCATAATCTAAATTGAAATTGTTGAATACTGCAGTATTGGAAGTCCTGTCTTTCAGATGAGACATTAAATCAAAGACCTATCTGCCTTCTTAGATTCATTTAAATATCTCATGGTATTCAAAGAAGTTGAGGAGATGTATATTTATCTCTCGGCAAACAAAGATTAATCAATAACAATTACACTACCATATGTGGGACATTGTTGTGTTTCACGCATCTGTTTCCTCACTTCAAAACTACTTCACTGGCTTTGGGACACCTAAGCTTGTAAAAGGCTCTGTAAGGGAACCTCCTTTCTCCAGTTCATCCTGACATGTAGTTTGTCTGCACTTAGATGAATAAGGGAACTTCAGAGTCTGGAAATACTTGAACCCAAAGGACACCCAACGTAGTCTTGGTCCCACTGCACGGTTCTGCTTCAACCCATATTGCTGCTCTGCTAAAACAAAAATCGTTACATGGTTTCTCTGCTCGACAATAAATATTGTTTTAGACTGGAGAACCCCTTCACAAAGGAAAAATTTTGGACAACACCTCTCCCAAAGCACTTAAACGTTTAGCTATACATCACTGATCAATCCGTACACAAAGCAGCCCACTCTATATATTGCTCCACTCCGATATCCTCACAACTAAGCTGTATTTTTGAGAATGTGAACAACCCTCTCAATATTGCAGTCAACCTCACCATCCAAAGAATCTCTCCCAGCCTTCCAAACACCAGCTAACTGCATTTCCATATTGTTCTAACCTTACTTTCCCCACTCCTTTCACAATCTAAGAAAAAGGAGTATGCTATTCAGGACTGAGATGAGAAAGAATTTCTTCACTCAGTTATGAACCCATGGAATTCTTTCCCACAGGAAGCTGCTGGGGCCAGTTCATTAGATATATTCGAGAGGGAGCTGGACGTGGCCCTTGCAGCTAAAGGGATCAAGAGGTATGGGGAGAGGGAGAGAATGGGATACTGAGATTGCATGATCAGCCATGATCATATTGAATGGTGGTGCAGGCTTGAAGGGCAGAATGGCCTTCTCCCGCACCTATTTTCTCTGTTCCTCCTTGCCCCCTACCATTTAACCCTACTTGGCTGGAATGTTGTCTAGCCTTCACTCCCCATGTGCAGTATTTTTAAAAGAAAGGATAAAAACAAGTACTAAAGAAATGAACTGTCTTGTGACATGCAGTAATTAAAAGACAACATTGATTATCCTTCAATAAACTGGCTGCTTTTTATCAATAAATCCTTTAAAGCTTAGATTGTGTCAATGAGTCAATCATTAACAAGATGTCAAAAAGTGTAATAGTATCTGATTACTTACTGCACTCAGCACTTCATCTCGATGTCCTTCCACGCCTCCGAATATTGCCACTAAAGTATCTGTTTGTATGTTCCAAAACCTTAAAGCATGATCTAGTGTGAAACACAGGTTCCATTTAGCTTTTTACGTGAAGCATCCCAGAGCTGCTCATCTTTATCTTGATGAGCTACCAGAAGCCAGGATGGCTACAAAGTTTTAACAATACTCACTTGTGCAACATATATTAAAAATAGATAATTATATAACAGTTGTAGCAAAATTGTTTTAATCCAATGGCAGAAGATATATTGTTCTACAGAATATTAAGAGAAAAGGAAACAATTAATTTTGTATTTTAAAAATTCTGTCTCTTCAAATCAGGACAGAGATTCAATCAGCCCAGGATGAAACAGTTAAAGTAGCAGCATTTATTAAAAATAAATAGTTTGTTATCAGAAAATCAGATGAAAATGCATAAAAATCAAACATAACTGCCTTAAATCTTTATGAAATTAATTGTTTTAGGATATTGGATTGATCTATTAGAATGTGACCAAATATTGCTCAGACTAACAAGCACCATTTTCTTTTTCTACAATGATTTGTACTTAAACAACAAAAACAATTGTCAGAACAAGACTTAGTACGCATGTATCCAATCAATTTACACTTGTAATATGAGACACGTACAGAAGAACAGGGAACTGCACGTTTCAAAATACTCATTTTCAACTTGTATCTTAACAAGTAAATTACTCCTTCCCCATCCCACAATTACAACAGCATCCCAGACCTTTTGCAATGTTATCCAAGCTGGTAGCTGGCAGATCCATGGGCAGGATTATCTTAGATACCTTTACCTTCCTGAAAACTTCAACTCATCACTTTCAAGCAGCAGCACTGCTAAATATGCAGCTCAATATCAAGGAGAATCTAGATGCAAACTCTCAACACAGGATCCTAATATCACAGTTTAATAAAAAGTAATCAAGTTAAATGGCTATCTTACCTTTGCTTACAGAAAGCAGAAGATTTGGTTCTCTGGGATGAAATTTCAGCTCGTTGATTGCATTTCCATGTCCAACGTAGTGCTACAATCAATAAGAGAAGAATGCCACATTAGTTTCTTCGACAATAAATAATCAATACTTGTGAGCAATTAGAAGCAATAATGAAGTTATTCCATTCCTTTAAGCGCAATGACTTTAATGCTGGTATTTATTTTCAGTCTTTAAGTAATTATACTTTGCAACCATTTGACTAACATTTTTTCTTAAAAGATCAAATTACTTTACCCAAATAAAATACAAATGCATCATACCCATCACAATCTTTGGCACCAGTACTAATGGTACCAATAAAACAAGCTTTATTCACTAACAAATCATACAATTTCTCTTTTGTAGTTGCCTGCAAATGTTGTATTCAACTTACATGTTTTCTAACTAAGTTTTTTTTTTAAAAATTGTTACAGAAATATTCTGTTTGTCATCTTATCAAGCAACAGATAAGAAACAACTCCACCAATTCCTGGTTTAAGCCAAACCTTAGCAAATTCTGGCAAGGTTTGGCATTTTTGTTTTCAACTGTCAATATAATATGCAAACTTCCTGAATTTGAACAGATACGTTAGAGGTAACTTTGAAGACTCAAAACAGGTGGGGTTAGGTTGGGTTGGCTGGAAATCTGTTGAAATTCTCAAATCCAATGTTGTCTTAGTTCAGCAGGGCGAGGCTAGCATGATATATTCCACAGGGTAAATTATCCATTTAAATATTAATTGGAGACCACGGACATCAGAGTTAATCTCAGTTTTAAATTTCCCTCCAACTGTCAGATTTCCTGAGACTAGAGAAATTCCACAGCTAAAGGGACACAAGGACTCCTGGATCCAGCAGGCAAATGCCATTCAACTTACCATTCAACACCACAGTCTCCTACTAATCTGAACTCTCCAACCATCCCACTCAAAAATTCTAATCCCTCTGATTCCTTTGTCTCCAGTCTCAGATCAATCTGCAGCTCCCAGCCCACAATCTCTCCCTCCATCCTCTGTGCTTTAAGCTGTGGCTGGAATCACCGGTCTTTTGCACCCAGCAGCCAGTTTAGCATCCAAATTCGTCAGGATGTGGCTGGGAAACAAAGAAAAAAAATTTAAATCAGGCTCAATTAAATTCAGTGGACCCAAGGAAAAGACATTCCTCAGTTTCCTGACCACAGAAATCCCCCCAGCCCCCTCAATGCCTCTAATTTAACCATGGTGCCTTTAATTCTTTCCTCTTAAATTTATGCAAACTAACATTATATGGAAAACATATTCCAGCCTGAGCGAGGAAACAAAAGCAGCTCTTGATGCTCAGATAACACATGTTCCCAGTGTTATGAAGAAGTTTTATTATTAATTGTTTGAGTATTTTGTGTCCAGTGGTTCATTTGAATGCAATGAGAAGATACAGCATTTTTTTTTAAAACAAAGGACCACTAAAACGACATAGAAGGCCAATTTTTAAAGACACTTTGGAAGTCACAAGGCATAAGCTAATTGCTTGGATTTATTTACTGGATTTATGCTGTCGAGATTAAGTTTTTGTTTTGCATATTGCTCGAGTACAATTGTGTTTCAGTCTACTGGGAAAAGAAAACTACCTAGATCATTCTGTGCCTGAAGAAAAAAGTCATCCAAAGGTCAAATGCGATAGCAGAAACACTAAATCGAGTTCTTCTCCTGAAAAATAATTTCTCTCCAAGTTTCCTGAATTAATTGCATCTGCGAAGGTCCCAGTGACAACTGCCTGTGTTTAATGACAGCTGTCTACATGTAGCAGAATGTGGACTGAAAGCACTAGAGCCTTAGAAAAGTTAGAGAGAAAGTGGTTATTCAGTCCATTACAGAGCTGACAGAGACAGAATGACCACTCATTCTAATCCCAGTTTCCAATACCTGGTTCATAACCTTGCAAGTTACAGAGCTTTAGGTGCAGATCTAAGTTCCTTTTAAAATTGAGGATTTCCAGCTCTACTACCAAACCTAGCAGTGAATTCCAGATCTTCACCACCCTCTGGGTTAAAAATATTTTGTAACATCCTTTTTAGGCTTCTATTAAATCACATTAAATCTATGCTCCATGGTAAATGACTTCTCCACAAAGGGAAGCAGATCTTCCCTGTACACCCTATTCATGCCCCACATTATTCAAAACACCTCAACTAAGTAACCGCTCAACCATCTCTGATCCAAAGAAAACAACCATTGTCTATCACATCTTTCCTCACAGCTACAATTTTCAAACACTCAGCATACTTGCAAATCTCCCCGTACCCTCTTGAGCAATTTACAAGTATTTTTTTTGTCTTCAGGAACTAACCATGATATGGCCAAAGTGCCTTTTCCAAATTAATCTTTGCAGACCAAATTCCTTTCTCAATTCATTTTTGAATATCTTATTTGTCATTACTTGCAGCATACTGTCTTGTGCTTAGTATTGTGCAGAAAGAGTTCAACAACTGACAAAACGATCATATTGAATGGTGGAGCAGCCTCGAGGCGCCAAACAACCTACTACTGCTCCTAATTCAAGTATTCATATATATATGTTATTTGACTCAAATGTATTTCATTTACAACTGCTGTACTCACCTTAATGCACTGCATGGAGATAGGATTAATAATTCGGATGATGCCCCTGGATCCTGCCACAGCCAACAGAGGATGGCTTGTATTACTGTCATAGGTCCATGCACATGTATAGAAGTTTTCATCTGTCTGAACAGCTCCAGAGTTATAGTCAATACAGAATAAAACCTCGTTGGTAATTGCCTTTTGTCCTTGTATTTCTCTTATATCTTGTAACTTGTAACACCTCCTCCAGCAAGGACTATGAAACAATCTGACTCAGATTTACCCATAACAAATCCTGGTTCCATTTTGGCTATGTAATCTACAGGACTTCAGATCCCAAACCAAAAAGCTCATTGACTCACACACAAGCACGTCAAGCAGATTTCTGTTACTAACAAGTAGTTAAGTCACGTTTACTGCCCCTTTTAAAGTTAATTTGAGCTTTTATCAAATCTGGTTAGTCACCAGTAACAGTGACTGAAAAGTTTCAAGTTATTTTCAAAATCAACCTTTTTGCAAGCATACCTACCTTCACGCATGCAAGAATTGAAGTGTTGCTGAAAAAGGAGACATATTGTCAAAATATTTCATCTTGCTGCTGCCACCATCACCGCCCCCCCCACCCCCAATCAGGATAATCTACAAGAAATTATCAAAATAATTGGAAAACAACATTTATATTGTATGAGGCAGAGAGTGCTGGTTGGTCAAGGCACAGCCATGAAGAATGCACCAGCTAATAATGACTGACAATTAACTGTCCAGCTTTATTTCAACTAGACAGGTTGCATCCAAACCAGAGAATGGCTATCACCTACATAGTGGAGTTGAAACAAAAACAGGGTAATTTCAACATTGAGTGGTTGCCCTGATCAAATAATATATCACGGCATATTTCGCAACACACAAACAGCCATATAGCTATCACTTTCAGTCCTCAAATGTGCCCTTTTCAATGGTGTCAATAAATTTAGGACAGTCAATCAGATTGTAGTGTGGCAGTCTTGAATGCACTAGAAGCTTAATATACAATGCTCTGTCCTTTGAAGTCTGAAAAGGTTATGTACTTAGAACCACAGAATACCTGCAGTGTGGAAGTAGGCCATTGTGACCATCAAGTCCCCCAAACCTCCAAACAGCATCCCACCCAGACCTACCCCCATTCCCCTCCCCCACCAACCCAATCACTGTAACACTGCTATTCCACCTGGCCTGCACATCCCCAGACACAATGGACAATTTAGCACAGCCAATCCACCTGACCTTCACATCTTTGGACTTGGGAAAAAACTGGCGCACCCAGAATAAACCCATACAGACACAGGAAGAATGTGTAGACTCCGCACAGACAGTCAGCCAAGGTTGGTATCGAACCAGGGTCCCTGGCGGTGAGGCAGCAGTGCTAACCACTGAGCCACCATTCCGTCCCACATACATCTGTATGTGTTGCATTCCATTTGCCATTTTTCTGTCCACTAGACTAGTTCATTGATATCTTCTTACAGTCTACAGCTATGCTGCTCTCTATTAAACATGTGGCCCGTGCTTGTGTCTTATGCAAACGTATTCATCATGCCTTTCACATGTACATCTAAATTACCACTTATAAATCACAAAAGCAGGGGACTCATACTCAGCTGTGCAGAACAGTTGCACAAACACCTGTTAACAATTACCCTTCGTTTCCTGCCAATGAGTGAATTTTGTAACTCGTTTGCTACAATTTCCCTGGATCCCATAGGCTTTTTTATTTTAAAAACCAGTATGCCACATGGGATCTTATTAAAAGCCTTGCTAATAATCCGGCTGTCACATGAAAGAAGTTCACTTGCTAACCAATCAGCATGTTCCTCTCAGAAAGCATTATCTACCATGTTCCTTTTAGTTTGGTATTTCTTACAAATTGCCCTACTCTGTGAAAGACAAAGGTTTCAACAAAACATCTCAGCAATACTCAAGTTTTTCATATTGATAAAGCATTGAGATACAAGAACATCCAGTAATTTTGAAAAAGTTCTGTTGTTGGATGAAACCAAGCCTCTGAACTTAACAGTCCTTCCCGAAAAAGTACACTGATTAGCACACAGCAGAGTATTTTAACGTTTCAAATTACTGCCAAATAAGTGCCAATTGGTTGAAATTCCACTTAAAATCTCAATTTTACAACTATGTAAATAAATGTTTATATTAAAAGGATACATCAGCATCTACATATGACTGTAATAACCGTATTTCCCCTTGCGAATGGCATTCATAAAGTGTGACCTATCGCAAGCAAAGAATGAATTAGAATACATACAAATATTTGATGAAACACTGCAATCTTTCTTAACTGAATTCAAAATGCCCAAATATGTTTATATTTCTTTAGTGGTGGTCAAGGAAAATAAAGCATTTCTTATGTCAGTCTCTAATCAGTTTTGATCTGAGCTACACACACCATGTGCTGTCAAGAAGGTAACCCATAGGATTGATTTCAGTTCGAGTTTAAAACTGTGGCCTGTTTTTTTTCCCCAAGCAAGGAACACTCCGCTAAGTCAAGAAATGCTGGTTTTTGAATTTTTTAATTAGGCAGAAATTAGGCTCTAAAGACCTACGTTCTGGGATAATTTATACAGGTGAAAGCAAATTAGCAATCAAAAATCTTATCATTGGCCCAAATGCTGCTGCATCCAAACATTAACTTCAAAAGTTGCTGTATGCAGATTACATAGAATATACAGCAGAAAACAGGTAGTTCAGAGCAACTAGTCTACGCTTGCTACCACGTGATTCCTACATCCTAATCATTAACATCAGTTGTGAACAGTAGCAGTTGCAGCACCAATCCTCATGGAACACCATTTCCCACCTTCTGCCAGTCTGAAGACAGGTAGTTCTCCTGTAACGTGATAGTTGCATTCTTGTGACCTTGCACCATATAGAAAATCAAGTTATAGGGAAATCACTATAGAAAATCATAATACCGTATAGCAGAAAGTTTGCGTTATCCAAACAGAATTCACTATTCATCAATTGTGTTACACCCAATTCGCATTAACGAAACACATGTTTTGCAGAACTACCTGTAATCCTTATTCCCATTATCTACTTTGTCTTCAGGCCACCAATCTACTCTGTCATTTGTTCCCTGACTCCACATTCTTTTGCCTTGTTTATTTGTCTATTTTGGGGGAGTTTTTCGAAGGCCTTTTAAAAATCTAGATAATTACATATACTGCATTATCATTATCTACTCGGCCATCTCCTCAAAGGGAAATCAATAGTCAAGTTGAAATTTTCCTTTGAAATCCATGTTGACTATGCATTGTATTTCTCATTTCTATACGTTCTTCCATTCTTGCCTCATTTTTGGCCCAGCATCCCTTGACGCATGCAAACTGCACTCAGTTAGATGCATCTGTCAAGAAGGTTAAGGTCTAAGTTTATATTGCTCCTTTGAAAAGTCAAAAGCTTTGTTATTTGCACATTCAAACACTGACCCGATTGCTACCGACTGTGGCAAATACCAAAGGATCGCCTTCCTTACTATGCCAGTTAAACTGCACTCCAAAAAGCGGTTGACCATGGTCCTCCTATAAAAAAAACAACAAAGCATGTTACTTTTCCTTGTATCAAGGTTAACCTGGGGAATCACAAATATCAGATGCTACTCAAGAAGCCAGTTTAATGAACATCCTTCTAAAATATCAGTCAGCATACCACTTTGAGCAACAAGCATACACATCAACATAATTTAGTCAGTCCACTTGAGGTGTAAACTGCACATAATAAATTTCTGCTGCTATCTGTTTTACAATACTTGGGCAAGTTCAAATAGTTTTAAAGGATTTCAAAGTTGACTTCCAGTTTCTGGCTAACTCTAAGTTCTGATATAGGTTACCAAAGTAAAATAAGATCACATTGTTATGAAAAGAGATCGTAACGCCAATTGAACTTAAGTGTAAAACTTTTTTTAAGAAAGACATACAAGCCAAATGATGTCAGAGAATGTAAATTTAGAGGGTATCTGAAATGTCTGATTAAATTGGCTCCTTTCAAAACATATGTAAAAACTTGGGCTGGGAAAAGACATGCACGATAGAAGTAATCCTTTCCATCCCATTTGAAGGAACAATTGAGTAAACAGGCAGTTAATCACTCCTCAACCAGGAGTGCAATCATTTGGAGGTATCCCAATTGTGGATACCTTGCTCAGGACTGGCCACACCAAAATACCATTTTCCGTCACTTGCATTCTTTGATCAGTAGATATCCAATACAAGTCTTTAAAAATTCATATTGCTAACAAGATTGAAACTCTTCAGAAAATTAAAATGCCATCTATGACAACTCTCATGTTGAAGAGACTTTGCCAAGTTCTGAAACAAAGATTAATTTCCTTAATGTGTGAAATGGTTATAGCTAATTATTACCGGACAGACAGTGAGGTTGCCATGTGAGTAACACCAACTATCAAAAACACAGTAAAGGAACTACTTTTGAGACTGGGACTTAGTGCTGCATGAGCACATTTTAAATAATTTTGACCATTTAAAAGAAAAGCATGACCTCTTCAGAAAAACCCTCTTCAGGAAATTTTCTATTTTGAAATAATGTAAGAATGATAACAGGAAAATTCAGGAGAACCTAGAATTACACAAAATTTTATAGCATAGAAATAGGCGAATTAACTCAAAAGCTCTGTGGAACATTTATGCTCCACATCAACCTCCTCCTACCTTATTTCATCTAATCACGTTCGCATGGTCGTCTTTTGTTTTTATCCTGTATTTATGTAACATCCCTTGAATGCATCTACATTATTTGCCCTGAACATTCTCACATGTTAGCACGCATCACATTCTTACCCCTCGCAGAAAAAGGACATATTCCCTAACTTTCATACTGGATTAAATAGTATTATATGGCCCCTCATCTCAACCCAGAAGTGGAGAGAGAAAAAAAATTAACACAGTAACAAGGATTCAACAGATAAGGGTGTAGCATTTGCGACAATCTTCGGCCAGAAGGCAGCAGACACTGTAATGTCTATGGGTCCTGACAACATTCTGGCTAAAACCCTGAAGACATGCTCCAGAAAGTGCCAGACCCCTAGTCAAGCTGTTCCAGTATAGCTACAACAATGGCAATGATCCAGCAATGTGGAATATTGCTAAGGTACAACCTGTACACAAAATGCAAGACAAGTCCAATCATCAGTAAAGCAATAAGAGTCTTCAAAAATACTATGAAGCAGCAGTGGTGTCACCGAGGCTATCCAATTCCTCACCTCATTACTGCATTAGATCCAACATGGACAAATGAGCTGAACATCAGAAATGAGGTCGGAACGACTGCCCTTGACGTCTATGCCGCCATTTGACTGAATACAAGTCAAGGATCCCCAACAAAATTAGTCAAACAGAATCAAGGAGACAACTCTTCATGCCTAACACAAGGAAGACAATTTAGATCACTGGAAGTCAGCCAGCTCAATTTCCAGACTTCGCTGCGGGAGCTCCTCAGGTTAATGCCCTAGACTTAATCATTTTCAGTTAACCTTCCCACCATCAAAACCTCAGACCTGGGGACGTTTGCTGATGATTGCAGTGTTCAGTACCATTCATGACCTCTCAGGTACCAGATCAGTCCACATCCATATACAATAAGATCAGGGCAACATTCAGGATTGCGCTGACAAGTAGCAAGTAACAATGATGCCACACAATGGTCAGAATATGGCCATCTCCAACAACAGGGAATTAGCCATCACCTCTTGATAATTAACGAAATTATCATCACTGAATCGCCCCACTATCAAATCCTGGGGGTTTACCATTGACCAGAAACAAATACTGAACTTCAAGAGCAGTTCAGAGACTAGGAATCCTGCAAAGTAACTCATCTCCTGACTCCCCAAATCCTGTGCCCCATCTACAAGGTACAAATCAGGAGTTAAATAGAATACACACAACATGCCTTAATGTGTGAGGTTCCAATAAGACTCAAGAACCCTGACACTATCCAAGATAAATCTGCCTGCTTGACTGATGCATCCACAAATATTCACTCCCTTAATACTGACGCTCATAGTGGCAGTGTGCACCCTCCACAAGACGTACCACAGAAATTCACATCGGGTCCTTAGGCAGTACTTTCCAAGCATGCATCCATTACCATCTCGAAGGACATCAGCACATACACAGTAACACCATGACCTGCAAGTTCCTCTCCAAGTCACTCACCATCCTAACTTGAAAATGTAGCATCATGTCTTCAGTATTGCTGAGTTAAAATCCTAGAATTCCCTTTCTACACTAATGTGGGCGTACCTACACAAAGTGAACTGCAGTGGTTCAAGAAAGCAGATCACCACCATTTTCAAGAGCGTAACTAGGGTTAGGCAATAAATGTTAGCCTCATGAGTGAAGGCCTGTCCCATGAATGAATTTTTTAAAATTGAATAAAGCAGAACAAATTCATTATGCAGCTAAAATATTTGTAAATAGCAGCATTGCTATAAAAGCAAGGGAATGAAAAGATACTGTACCAGTGGGAAGAGTCAGGGTGAGAAACATTAAGAGAACTACCGAGGGCAAGGGAAAAGGTTGAGATGAGAGTGCAGTTGAGCAAACGTGCACCTGCAGAAATGTAGCTGTGAATAAAAGAACTAAAAGTTTGGCAGTTGGGCTTTTGAAAGTGCACATTCAATTGTAACGTTGAATAAAAATTGCATGAAAATTGAAATGGAAGAACTCAAGTTCAAAGGGAACGAGACAAACTGCATTGCTTTAATAGCTCACATAGGAATGAAAGACTGAATGGCATCCTTCTGTGCTATACAGTTCTAGCTGACTGTCACTAGTGAATTCTTCCAGTCACAAACCTTAAGACTGTTGACACATTTAAAGGAATATTTGCATTTCTTGGATTTCCACTTGCCCTTCCCCCAGCTCTTCCTTCCAGGAACATTTGGTGTGTTTGTAGGGGTATCTGGTCTCTCAGTGTTTGTACCACTCTCTATACTGGCAGCATCATCCTGTGAAGAAAATATTATAATGCAATAAGCTGAACAAAAAAAATGTATACACAGTTCAAACTTGTATCCCTTTCAAGCTGCTTCATTCTGAACAATGCACAACAATACAGGACAAGAAAAATTGTAAACATCATCATTATTCCCATAGAATATGTGGTAGTTGTAGGTCTTCCTCAGCCGAGCAAATTGAGCAGCAACAGTACCTTTAAAAAAAAAATGCAGTGAATTTATAAAAATAGAAGTTTATTAGTTATGGTCAAATCAGTAGCAGAATAGTTTTGTTCTTGTTCCATTATTCGGTGTTTCATGTTGAGACTAAGCCATGTGTAAAATGCTCATAAAAATAAAAACCTGTCAAACAAACATCAGGAACTGGTAAGTTTGACAACTTATCCAATTACAAATAATAATCAATAATACATGAATATTTAATCTCTTTTGAGCCTTATTTCACTTCCACATTTCTTCAATTTCCCAGGGGTAGGAGCACATCAGATCCATAATGTTTTATAGCTGATCAAATTCCTGCTGGCAACTTTGTCTTTGAAAGCTGCTTAAATGGAAACAATATATATTACGAAAGTATCAGTTTAGTATGCTAAACAAAGTACAGAAACACAATGAAGCATCATGTCACATCTTATCATATGAAGAACAGTAAGCTTTACACAAGCAACTGGGACAGACCACATCCTGAGTGAGACACAACACAGCAATTGTGTATTTCTGGGAAGTTGCAGCGCCATGGGAATGCCGTGCAGAAGGTAGGAGGTCCTTTCCTGGTTTTTGTTTGTAAGGCTATACTCTTCAGCTTGGACTAAGCAGAGATCAGTCACAGGATAAGTTGAGGCCGAGGATCGGGGGCTCAGCACTTCAGATTCTACTGAGCAGAGAAACGGTGTTTTTTTTGGGGGAGGTGGGGGGTGTCCTACTTTAACAGCTGCAGCTTCAGAGGTCAGCTGATTGGTGAAACAAATCAAACAGCGACAACACAGGAAAGTATATTAATTGGTCAGGAATTTTAAAAAGAGTACTTTTTTTTTTAGAAAGAGTCAGAGACCATAGGTAGGCAATGTGTCAATGTTCACCAGTGAGGATCGATGTGGGTATTTAAAAAAAAAATCAGAGAGAAAGACATAAATAAAGAAATTAGCATAGATAGAGAGGAGATTCTGAGTGGTCTGACAGGTTAAAATTAGGTAAACCTCCAGAGTCGAAAAAAATCTATCCTAGGCTACAAAATGAGGCAAGGGAGGAAACAGCAGGGACCCTGGCAACAATTTTAAATTCCTCTTTGGTCACAGGAGAGGTGCAAGAACACTGTAGGAAGCCAACGTGGGACCATTATTCAACAAGGGAGCAAGGATAAACCAGGAAACTACATGCCAGTCAACCTAACCTTAGTGGTGGCCAAACTTGGAAGCAATTCTGAGTGAGCAGGGAGGTTAACCTGCACTTGGAGAGGTAGGGATTAATCAAGAACAGTCAGCATGGTTTTGCTAAGGGATGTCATTTCTGACCAACGTGATTGAATTTTTCAGAGAGGTGGCCAGGGATGTAGTTGAATACAATACATTTGACATAATCTACTTGGATTTCAGCAAGGCTTTTGATAAGGGCCTGCATGGGAGACTGACAGTGAAGGTAACAAGCCATGGAATCCAAAGAAACTTGGCAGGTGGTAGGAAGCAGAGGGTGATGGCTGAAGAGTATTTTTGTGGCTAGAAGCCTGTGTCCAGTGAGTTCCACAGAGAACAGCGTTGGAGCCCTTACTGGCTGTGCTATAGAAGCTTCAGACTTGGATGTAGGAAGGTTGAACAGTAAGTTCACAGGTAGCATAAATTTGGTAAATTGTGAGGAGATTAGCTTTAGATAACAGGATATAGGCAGGCTGGTCAGCTCGGCTGAACAGTAGCAAGTGGAATTCAATCCAGGTAAGTGAGAATTGTTGCACCTAGAGGAACCTCGGAAGCACCACTGATCAGAGGGACCTTGGTGTGCACGTCTACCTCAAGGTAGAGAAAAGGGTTAAAGCAGCATATGGGATACTTGCCTTTACTTGTCAGGGCAATATTTAAGAGCAGGGAGGTTGTGCTGGAATTCTAAAAAGTGTTGGTTAGGCCACAGCTCGAGTATTGTGCACAGTTCTGGAATCCACATTATAAAAGAGGGACATGATTACACTAGAGAAGGCGCAGAGAAGATTTACCGGGATGTTGGCTGGAATGGACAGTTTTAGTTATGAAGAGAGACTGGATAGACTGGGGTTGTTTTCTTTGGAGCAGAGGAGACTAAGGAGGCATATGATTGAGGTGTGTAAAATTATGAGGGACATAGACAGAAAGAAACTTTTCCCTTTGGTGGGGAGTTCAATCAATGAGGGCATAGATTTAGTTAAGAGCCAGGAGGTTTAGAAGAGATGTGAGGAAAAATGTTTTCACCAAGAGGGTGTTGGGAATCTGGAATTCACTGTCTGAGGGTGGCAGAGGCAGAAACTCTTATAACAGTTAAGAGGTAATTAGACGTGCATTTGCAATGCAAAGGCATGTAAAACTCTTCACCAAATGCTGGAAAGTGGGAATAGAAAAATTAGGCGGTTGCTTTCGACCAATACAGACTTGATGGACCAAAGGGCTTTTTTTCTGAGCTGTAGACATTTATGACTCTATGATAAAGTTCATAAGTAAACTAAATAAATATACAAACAATGAAACTAAGAAGCAGAGGAATCGCAAAGAGTGTATGCTTTTCACATCTTTCATTGATGAAAAGAATTTGTTGACAGATGCAAGAGCAAAAACAAAAGGAACAAAACCGATGATTCCAAAGTGAAGCCTGCTGAAGCACAGTATTTTAAACTGCAAGTGCTCTTCTATATTGCAATGCATATTTGCTAACGTTAAAGCAGTAATATTCTACCAGGGAATCTGTCAAGCCTGCAAAGAACAGAGGTACCACTCAACTCAGCACCATATAACTCAAATCAGCTCTGCACCAAAAGAACAAACAAACCATAGGCAAATTATGCAAACACTGCAAACAATGAGAGTTTACCAGTTGAATTCTAGGCTAAGTGTTATATAAATTTGAAAGCGAACATTATCCTAACCGATCCAGTTTCTTGTTATATGATTCCTTGGATGGCAGGACTGAACCTGATAAACACTTATCACACTCCCTCTATAGCGAGGCCATCCATTCAGTAGTGGGACTAAAAGCATACACAATACTCCAGCTGTGGTTTTACCAAAGCCCTGTAGAGTTGCAGCAAGACATCCCTACTCCTGTACCTGAATCCTCTCACTATGAAGGCCAACATATCATTTGCCATCTTCATTATTTGCTGAACCTGCATGCTCACATTCTGCAACTGGTGTACAAGGACACCCAGAACTCTCTGCATCTTACCCACCGTTCCCAATCTATCACCATTTATGAAATAGCTCCTTTCCTGTTTATGCCACCAAAGTGGATAAACTCATATTTATCCATTCTATACCACATCTACCATTCATCTCCCCACTCACGCAACTTGGCTGAATCACACCAAAGCAACTCTACACCCTCACAGTTCATCCTCCCATACAACTTTGTATTATCTGCAACTTGGAGATATTACATTTACTTCGTTAATCTAAATCATTAATATACACTGTGAATAATTGGGGTCCCAGCACTGATAAGTGAGGTACACTCGTCACTGCCTACCATTTGGAAACAGACATTTATTCCTACTTATTTCTTGTTTGCCAACCAGATCCCCCTCCATGTCAGTACACTACTGCCAGTCCCATGTACTTTAATTTTACATGCTAATATCTTATGGACAGCAAGGCAGCTCAGTGTTTAGTGCTGCTGCCTCAGCGCCAGGACCCGGGTTCAATACCAGCCTTTAGCGACTGTCTAGATGGAGTTTACACATTCTCCCCGTGTCTGTGCAGGTTTCTGCTGAGTGCTCTGGTTTTCTCCCACAGTCCAAAGACATACATTTTAGGTGAATCGACCATGCTAAATTGCCCCGTAGAATCTAGGATGTGCAGGCTAGGTGGATTAGCCATGGTAAATGCGGGCTTACTGGCATAGGGCAAGGGTAGGATGCTCTTTAGTGGGTGAGTGCAGACTCAATGAGCCAAAATGCCTCTTTCCATACCGTAAAGATTCTATGACCTTATTGAAAGCCTTGTGAAAGTCTAAGTACACTGGCTCCACCTTATCAACTTTACTAGTTACATCCTCATATAATTGTAGTAGATTTGTCAAACACAATTTCCCTTTTGTAAATCCACACTGACTGTTTTCTGAATGCTCTGCTATATCATTTATAGTGGACTCTAGTTAGTATTCCCCAACTATTGAAGTCAGGCTGAGAGGCCTATAATTCCCCATTTTCTCTCTACTTCTTTTTAAAAAAAAGTGTGGTTACATTAGCTACTTTCTAATCCATAGGAACTGATCCAGAGTCTATGGAATCCTAAAAGATGACGACCAATGCATCCACTACGTCTAGGGCCACAACCTTATGAATGCTGGGATGTAGATTACTGTGGCCTGAGATTTATCAGCCTTTAATCTCTTCAATATCCCCAACACCTATTAATAGCAATTTCTGTCAATTGGTCCCTCTCACTACACCCTGTTTTCCCCAACATTTTTTGGGACATGATTTTGTATTCTTTGTAAACACAATGAAAAAGTGTGAGAGATAGTAAGAACTGCAGATGCTGGAGTCAGAGATAACAAAGTGTGGAGCTGGAGGAACACGGCAGGCCAGGCAGCATCAGAGGAGCAGGAAAGCTAACATTTCTGAAGAAGGGTCCCAACACGAAACATTAACATTGCTGCTCCTCTGATGCTGCCTGGCCTGCTGTGTTCGTCCAGCTCCACAGTGTTACCAAAAAGTGTGTTTAATTGATCCACCATCTCTTGGTTTCCCCATTATAACCTCAGGCCTGAGCTTACCTCCACACTTCTAAATTAAACCCTTAGGTTTCCCTTAAAAGCAAATAATATTAATTACTCTCAGGCCTTTCTGCTTTGGACCTTTGCACCATTACCTTCACAAACTAGAAACCTAAAATCAATACATTACAAACTATGATAAGAACAGCATGAATACTCACCCAATCAGCTGCTTCTTCTTGCCCTCACGTCATTTTTTAACACTCTTCCCAGACAATATCAGAGCAGTGCTGCTGCAGGACACTCCAAATGAGTTAGAGTCAGTGATATTAATCACTCTTCCAGCTGCATTTTAGCTCCAAAGAAGAATCACATTGCAATAACTAAATTCATCAACTTCCCACAGCTCAGCAAGTTTCCAACTTAATATGTAGCCATGTCAAAGCGTATGCAGCAATAAAACCCAAGTTCAACAAGTTCGGCCAAGTTACTTCTCGTTACAATAGCTTGCAGAAACAAGATGTTCACAGCAGGTAGGGGCAACTCCAGAAGCCACAACATGATACCACTAATCAGAATGCAAGGTATATAAAAACTGAACCTGATACTCAGAGACCTATCTAATAACGACCAGTCGTTATTGGGATGTCGGTGCGTCGAACATTCCAGCTCCCCAGAGCCTATGGCGAATCCGGGTTTAAATCCCGCCCCCCAAACACCCACCGCCAACACCAGGCTAAACCCGGTCACACTAATCAAGATTGGATGAAAGCCAACACCGTGGCTCCGAACAAAGACTGCCGCTCTCCATGTTCTTCCCGCCGCACCGGAGGCTGCTCCTCATCCCTACCGAAGATGAGGATGCAGAGGGGAGCTTACAAGAAAACGGTCACTCGAAAAAGGAGAGATATACAACTGCAGCGACCTTTCCGTTAACCACACTCACATTTTCATCCCCGGAAACGTCCGGGTTGCTGTTCTCATCGCTCAGTTTCTGTCTCTTACTCGGCATGTCCCCTCGCGCCGCACTTTCCGACATTATCCGCAAAACGGAACCTTGCGCTGTCGCAAAGTCACATGCGCGCGCTACCGACTGTCGCAAAAATAAAACCCATCCGATGACGTGAACGTGGAGTGTGACCGTTCCTATTTTCAAATGTTATCTCAACCTTCTGGAGAAGCAATGTTATCTCAGTTTGTTTCAGTTCTGTTAGCAGCCAAAAGCCCAAGTGATGTCGTCTGGTTCTTTGGCCTCTTAGTTTGTCAGTCTAAACGTGTGCAATTTGGTTTGGTTCATGGGCTCACCAGGACTGAACTCTTTCATGTTTCAGGTATAATGTCCTGAACCCGTCTCATGATACCCCAAAACCTGTTTACCATTTACAAAGCACAAATCAGGAGTGTGATGAAACACATTCCATTTCCATCAGGATGCACGACAAATCAACCAACGAACTGAAATGACCAAATCAGAGCAACAAACCATTCAGATATCAACGAGTGCTATGAATGTTGGCCCACATTATGCACAATTCTCCACTATGCATTTTTTGCTACTTACTGGATTTGTCACTGAAACTCTTTGGCATTTTAAAACATGCATAAGTGAACTTGGAATATTTTTGGGTGTCAACTTTGAAGGAAGTATCTGTCTCTTGGGCAAACCTTTAGTTATATTTCAGAACAAAATGCTTTGTGATGTTGGATTGCGTTAGTATGAAGGTTTCATGATAGCTCCTAAGAAATCTTAACATTCTTTGGGATAAAAATGCTATGCTGCATTTACATGATATCCACCTTTCCACCCATTCAATAAAGACACAGTGCAAGTTCAATAGTTCAGAGCTCATAACATGTCAGTGTGGAGCTACAATTTAATTTTGAAATTGAAGCACAGGCAATTAAAGATGGATACAGTAATATTCAGAGTGCAGAAAGCAGCTAAGAGCAACCAGGAAACAGCAATCATAGCTCCAAGACATAATGGCTGCAAATTCTTCTCCCAGTACCAGACAAAATGAAAAGCTGTGAAGCCAAACTAGCAGTTTTTGCAACACATTTAATTAATGACCTAGAGCAGTGACTAGTCGTTACACTTTTATCATTGTTGGGAGTGTAGAGACTATCACTTTTTTCTTTTATTTTTCCTCATATTTTAGTTTGAAACCGTGACTTGAAGTTAAGAATTGAAATTTGAACAACAGCTTGTTTTAAAAGAGAAAGAATAAAGGTAAATGTTTTCTACTGGGAACTGTCCTAGAAAGACAATGCAACATAATTACTGATCTAAGGTCACTATAGACAAAGCCACACTGTGCTGTTAATATGCTCAGGGCCTACAGCTGGTTGGATGTTGAATTAGCCAATCAAGGGAGAACCTGTTCTGACTGGGTTTTGGCAGGAGACAATATGATTTTTGGAATTTTGGAGGTGGCGTTGCTGGTTTTGCTCTCTCTCTAGTTCTTCCCGAGTTTCAGTCCAGTTATCAAATTGTTGAAGGTTCTGAGAAAAAAATTCCAGTCCATAAGAAACAAGTAAATATTTCTAGAAGTTGCTGAAACTGGTTGCATTAACCTGTGACTTCAGAATTTAAGCATAATGTATAGTTTTACTTGGCTGAATGATATTGTACAAAAATTTCCTGAAGGCCTAGTATCAATCATTGGAAGCTGCTTACTGAACTGGCAAATTACAAACCTTTTATTTTCTGTTTTAATTTATCCATTAACTGTGTCAGTCTGGCTGTGTGCAAGTAGAGATTATGAGCAAAGAAGATTGGGCTTTAGATTGTCGATATTACATAGATTACCTTGTTACTTATCTGTGTTCTACTGAAGTTTCAGTATGAATGATAAATTGTCAATTTTATTTAAGTTACAAAATTGGTGTACACGATTTGTCATTCATAAAGTCTGGCTAGCAATAATTGACAGTTTGGAGGGTTGTTGAATGTTTTAATTTCAGTATGTTGTGAGTCCAGTGAGGCTGATTTGGTTTGGCTTTCTCACTGTATCATAAGAGAAGAGACAGATACAAAAGAACGATTCTTCCTAGCCCTTGAACAATGATGGATCAGTTGGTGAAATATGATGAGATTCAAAAATTGAAATGCTCATGTTGGGAAAAATGTCTGCTTTTCCACCCAATGTTTTAATGGCGAGACAATAATGTTGCTAATAATTGTTGAGAGGTATATTGCATTAATATATCATTGTTACCTACTCTTACCTCATTTCTATACCGGTTGCGATTTTAACATGCAGTGGAGAGAAATTAGACAAATGTCAATTTTTTTTACTTCTAGGCCTTCACCTTGGTTAACTTTCCTAACGCTTCAGGGCACACTCCATGCACAGTGACCACCTTCATCCATGGAGGTTGGCATAAGCCAATATTCGAGACTGATTGAATGTAGTGGAATCAAGTGGGATGCTTTGTACTATATGGTGTCAAACGTCTTGAGTGTTGTTGGAGCTGCATTCAATTAGGCAAACAGAGAATATTTCATCACATTCCTGACTTCTGCCTCGTAGATGGGATGCAAGCTTAGGGAGTCAGGAGGTGAATTACTCACTGCAATATTCCTGGCTTCTGAGCTGCTCCTGTAGCTACTATAGTTATTTGGTGAGTTCAGTTCATTTTCTGCTCAATGGTAACCCCCAGGATGTTGATAATAGAAGATTCAGTAATGGTTACACAAAGATGGCTTGCTTGTCATGGTTGCCAGCAGTGATAAATCAAAGTTGTTGCTGTTCACACCTAAGCTTCTGCCAGCAGCTTATGTGGCTAAGATACTGAATGTCTTCAACCTCATGACCATATCTCAAAAATGGATCTGTCTTCCGTCATAGTCAAGTGGAACTGCTGTTAATCAAGAGGGCAACCACAACCAGTCAGGGCATTGTCCTTTCTCAGTCCTGGGTTTTGGATACGGTCAGTCGACTGGTCTAGGTCAGGGGTTCCATATCATTACATTCCAGAGATTGGGCCATGGTCAGATCTGCAGTGCCAGGGCAACCAGTCTGGGGACGAGAGGTAAGTCAGTTGGAGAGCTGCACAGAGACCAGCCAGGGGTCTGGTCAATCATCAGTCCGGACTGTCCTTCGAGGTCCTAGTGGAACCTAAAATGTGCATCTGTGAACAAGTAATTGCTTAGCAAATGCTGCAGGATATCACTGCCTAAAACATCTTTTGCTTGTGATCGTATTACCATTCCGGATATTACATGGAGAGGATTGAAGAAATCACAGAATCAGAATTGTTACTGTGCAGAAGGAGGGTATTTGATCCATCTTGTTTGCATCGAACTTCAAAGAGCATTATAACTTAGTACCATTCCCCTGCAATCTTCCCATACTGTTGTACATTTTTTTCTTTCCAAATAATCATCCAATGCCCTCTTGAATGCCCAGTCAAGTCTGCCTCCATTTCCAGGCAATGAATTCCAGACTTGAACCACGCGTGTGAAAAAAATGTTTCTCACATTATGTTTGCAAATCACTTTAAATCTGTGCCCTCTTGTTTCAAACCTTTTACAAGTGGGAATAGTTTCTTTGAATCTATGCTATCCAGATCTCTCATGATTTTAAAAACCCAAAGAGAAACAGTCCCATCCACTCCATTATCCTCACAGCTGAAATTGCATTTCCTCCAAACAACTTCTGTAAATTTCTTCTGTATTCTCTCCAATACATTCACATCCTTTCTATATTGTGATGCCAGAAATCTACACAATACTACAGCTGAGGGCTAACAGCTATCTTATATAGCTGCAGTATAACATTCTTGCTCTCATACTCTATGCCTCTTTTAATAAAGCCCAATTTATTGTAGATATTTTTAATCTATCTGTTCAGACGTAGTGACGCATACCTGAAGTAGGTGGGACTTGAACCCAGGCCTTATGGCTCAGAAATAAGGACAATACCACTAAGCCATAAAAGCCCTCCCCGAGTTATTGTATGCTTTATTCACCGCACTATCCATGTATCTTTCAGTGATCATTGCACATGTAACCCCAGGGAGCACAATTCCTGCAGCCCCTTAAGTCTGCCCACATTCTTTCCACCAAAATGCATCACCTCACATTTCTCCATGTTGAGCTTTATCTGCTATCTATCTGTCCTTCCACCACCTTGTCCATATCTATTTGCAGTTCTACGCTGTCCTCACAGTTCACAATGCTTCCAAGGACATAGCTACTAGCCTGGGTCTATAGTAAGAGGTGAGAGGGTCAACAAGAGGGAAAACATATGTAACCTCAACCTCACCAATCTGTCTGTCACAGAAGCATTTGTCTATAACAGTATTGGCAGGAGTGACCACAGCACAGTCTTTGTGGAATCAAACTCTCATCTTCACATTGATGATACCCTGCATCATACTATCCGCATCGCCACAATGCTAAATGGGATTGATTTTATACAGATCTAGCAACTCAAGATTGGGCATCTATGAACCGTTGGTGGATCATCATCTACTCACACACAATATGCAACCTCATGCCATGGTGTGCCTCCCCATCATTACCATCCAGCCTGGTGATCAATGCTGTTTCAATGAAGGGAGCAGGAAGGCAGTCCCAGCAAACCCAACATGATGTGCCAATCTTGTGAAACTGCAATATACTGTCAATAGTACTGAAGACTTAGGCTTCAGAACTAGTTGTATCCCTGGCCAAGCCCTACTACAGCTATAACACTGGCATTTATCCAGCAATGAGGAAAATTGCCTGGGTTGCCATGCACACAAAATGTAGGACAAATCCAACCTAGTCAATTACCCACTCATTAGTCTACACTCAATCATCAGAAAAGGGATGGAAGGAGTTGTCATAGTGCTTTCAAGCAGCACGTGCTTAGCAATAACCCAAGTTTAAGTTCCACCAGGCCTTCAGCTTCTGACTTTATTACAGCCTTGATTCACAGGTGGACAAAAAAAATGAACTCCAGAAATGAAGTGAGTGTAAATGTTCATGACATCAAGGCTGCATTTGACAAAGTGTTGCATCAAAGAGTCATAGCAAAGCTGGAGAATGAAATTTAGGGAGAAATTTCTTCACTGGTTATTGTCATACCTTTCACAAAGCCAGGTAATTGTGGTTGTTAGAGGTCAGTCATCTCAACTTCAAGAAATTTCTGCAGGAGCTTCTCAAAAATAGTGTCCTAGGCCCAACCATCTTCAGCTGCTTCATCAATGACCTCCCCTCAATCACAAGATCAGAAGTGGGGATGTTCACTGATGATTGTACAGCATCAATTATGACTTCACAAATACTGAAGCAGTTCATGTCCTAATGCAGTAAGATCAGGACAATATTCATGTTTAGGCTGACAAGTGCCAGGTAACATCGATGCCAAGCAAGTGCTCAGCAATGATCATCTTCAACAAGAGAGAACCTAACCATCATGCCTTGACATTTAATAGCATTACCATCACTGAATCCCCCACTATCAGCATTTTGGAGGTTACTATTGACCAGACCCTGAACTGGACTAGCCATATAAATACTGTAGCTACAAGAGCAGTTTGGGGGCAAGGAATTCTGCAGCGAGTAACTCAACTCCTGAATTCCCAAAGTCTGGCAACCTTTATACAAGGGACGAGTTACGAACGCAAAATAATACTCTTCATTTTCCTGGATGAGTGCAGTTTCAACAAAACTCAAGAAAATTGGCACCATCCAGGACATAATAGTCAACTTAAATGACATTGCATCCGCAACAAACATTTACGATCTTCACCACCTACCTTCACAGTAGCAACCATGTGTTTCAACTAAAAGACACACTTCAGAAACTCACTAAAACTCCTCAGCACCTTCTAAATCCATGATCACTACCATCTCAAAGGACAAAAGCGACAGATACATGGGAACACCCCCACTCACAAGTTCCTCCCCAAGTCGCCATCCTGACCTGGAAATATATCGTCATTCCTTAACTGTCATTGGAACAAAATCCTGGAACTCCCTCCCTAATAGCATTGTACCGACAACAAATGAAGTGCAGTGGTTCAAGAAGACAGTTCATTATCACCTTTTTAAGAGTAATTAGGAATGGGAAATAAATGGTGGTTCTGCCAGTGATATCCATAATCCCGTGAATGAATAATAAACAAAAAATTGGATGAGAATAAATATCTATGATGCTGGGGACATAAGAGGAGGATGAACTTAATCATCAATTTAGCACTTCTGGCTGAAGATAGTTTCAATTCTTTAGCCTTTTGTGCAATAATATATTGTGTTGCTCCATCGTTAATGATGGAGATATTTGTAGAGTCTACTTCCCTGGTTACTTGTTTAATTGTCCAAGAACGTTCATGACGGGATTTGATAGGACTGCAGATCTGAGATCTGATTGAAGGTAGAGAATTCCAGACAAGAAATTCATTTTCATCTTCATCTTAAATGGAATACAACTTGTTTTGTAATAGTGTCTAGATTTCACCATTAAGGGTAGCATCATTCCATCATTTGCCTTGTAAACTCCTCAGAATCCTGTGTTTCAAAAGAACCTCCACTGAACTGCAATGAGCATAAACAAGCCTCTCCTCATAAACAAGTTCCTCATCATCAACTCCGAAATGTTTACAGTGCAGATAAGTCCCTTGTCACAAATACACACCAGGCATATCCTCTGAGTAGCCCATGAACTAAGAATTTGTATAGAATAGAATAATATTACAATTTATTGTCACGAGCATTTTTACAAAAGAAGTGAAAAGTTTAGTAAGTCACCATACCACAGTTCCTAAATTAATGACTGAAGTCATAAATAAGAAGAACAAAAAGTAAATGTTCATCACAGTTCAATTAATGGCTCCTGGATTCAGGGTAGCTGGAAAACCAGGCCGAAACTGCCATGCCAAGCCGAGACCACCCCGCCACGGCAATATGAGACTTCCACATCAGGACTAGACATCCACACTGGTCCGTTGAAAGACCCAGAATCTGCCTCTGAAGCAAGGACAAGACCTCCATGCTGGGACTAGACCTTCACACCAGGCTGCTGGAACACTCAGAAGCCACTGAAGAAGACCACCACAATGGGATGAGACCTCCACGCTGAAACAAGGACACCACTCTAGGAGAAGACCATCACACCAGCAGGCTGTCACTCTTGGAGACTGCCCCACCAGTGCCAGGCCTATACCACCATTCCAGGCTGTTGGACGCCATCTTGTTGCTGGGCCTGGGCTCGGAGAAAACACCTCCTGCTGAAGTCGTTAAAAGAAGGTAAGGTACCATAATAAATTAAAACATTAAAAAAAAGAAAAAAAAGTAAAGTGGATGGAGTAGATTGAGAAGCCCATATGTTGCGTTGCTACTCTGCTGCCATCTTGCTACGGCTACGTAAGTTTGTATGTAGACTTTTCTCATTTACTTGTGTTTCAAATTTTAAAAAATAACCAGCCGCACAGATTTATGCTTTAAACAAAATGGGTTTAGTTTATTATGCAATTGTTGCTGAGAGCTATTTATGTGAAAGAAGTGATTAGTTAGAGTACAGATGCTCGGATTTAAAGTAATAAAGAATAAAAATTATCACTGAAGATGAAAATAACATCAGTCTCTAATATTTTTGCAGGCCTGCCTGGCAAAAATATTCTTTGCATTGTCAAGTGGTTGAAAGATGAAGTCTGATTCAGTGGCTGTGATAGCTCCTGTAGTTAATTAGTCAGGAGTTTGCTTCGACAGGTGGATGAGCAGAATAAATCCTGAAAGAGATTGAAGGCTCTTTTATTTTGCTTTTCTGGTATTGCACACTCTAAATACTGGTGGCCTAGTTCAGTACAGCAGTTCTGGACACCTCCCTCTGTGTCCTCATTGAGAAGCTGTGGCTGGTTCAAAAGATCCCTTTCGTGGTGTTCAAATGATTTTCTTCAAAAAGGCTGATTCCATTCAGTGGCTTTATCACAATAAAATAAAGTGGCCACAAATATTAATTTTGCTGAATCATTGTTCCACAAAGCAAGTTCAGTAGGCTAGAATTTCCTCCCATCTTTTGTTTAACACTGCAGAAGCATTTGATTCTTCACACCCTTCATCATTTCAGTGGACCATCCTGGAATTCTTGAATTATTTAATGACCTTTTGTGATAAACTCTTAAGATAACACAGTCTGATTGTCTACTTTTGGCTGCAGGTGAATCCAGAAGAGAAGTCATTTGGATTCTGGGAGTCATTTTGTAAGGCTCTTTGTGACTATTTTAAGAACCAATTAGCTTTCTTCATGAGAGAAATAGTATAATAACTGCACATTCATGATGCTGCTTTAAAAAGGGGTCCTGAAACTGGATGCAGTGCTCCAGTTGAGATCTCAGCAATGCCCTGTAATGTTGTAGCAGGACTTTAATGGTCTCGTGACCATAACCATGGAGATGGTCTTTCTCTTATGATATGCTGTCAGATGTATCCAAAATACTTCCCACCCAGATCTTGTCAATTGAAATTCCTCACAATGACAAAGGTTGTTTCCAAGCAAACACTCACAGCCAAACAATTGCCAGAGGGAACTAAGACACCAGCTGCAATGCAAATAGGACAACAACAAATTTAAATATACACCTGAACTGCAGCACAAGCTCAAGTCCTTCCAAAGCCCTAGGAAACCCATGCTGCTCAACTTCACTTTGCAGCCAGCTTAGAAACAATTTAAATAGCAAAATAAAACCTGGCATTTACATAGCCAGTTCCCAGGGCACCCTAGGGCACATTATGGGCAACATTTACTACGTTTACCGCTGATGATTAGGTAAACATGACAAGCAAGCAAATGCACCGTCAGATATCACAAATAATGAACAGTTTTGGTGTTTATGATTGAGAGTGAATGTTGGCTGGGACACTGGAAGGACTTCCATGTTCTTCTCCAAATAGTAGTATGGATTTTGTTCTATGTGAATCTGTACTGGGTGATAGGCACTTGTTTTTATGTTTTGTTTGAAAAATATCTCTGACAATGCAAAACTATTGTATTAAGTTAATGGCCTAATTCATAAACTAGAATCATGCAATGGCCGTGGGAACTAAATAAAATGATCGGTTTTGCCACATTTTGTAAGTGGAAAGAAAAATCATAAACTTGCCAAGAGTTTGTCAACGTATATTTGACGTTATGTATTTGTAGATAGACTTCAACATATCAGGAAACACAAGATGCAATGGGAATCTGAAACTCATTTCCCTCCAAAAAAAAATTGAAATTTTCTTGGAAGATTTTTTATTAGATGATGTAATCAAGGGGCATTGAACAAAGAAGGGTAAATTAAGCTCATATACAAATCAACCATTAACAAATAAGTGGCCAATACAGACTAGAGAAGCCAAATGACCTAATCCTGCTCCTCTGATTCCATTTTTTTTATTCATTAACTGGATGAGGGTCTTGCTGGCTAGGCAGCATTTATTGCCCATCCCTAATTTCTCAGAGGGCAGTTCAGAGTCATCCACATTGCTGTGGGTCTGGAGTCACATGTACGCCAGACCAGGTAAGGATGGCAGTTTCCTTCCCTAAAGGACATTAGTGAACCAGATGGGTTTTTCCGACAATCGACAATGGATTCATGGTCATCATTAGACTGTTAATTCCAGATATTTTTATTGAATTCAAATTCTACCATCTGCCATAGTGGGATTCAAACCAGGGTCCCCAGAACATTATCTGGGTCTCTGGATTAACAGTCCAGTGATAATACCACTAGGCCATCGCATTGCACTGCTCTCTCCTGGTTTCCTATTTCTCAATGTGCTAACTTCAAAATCCTTGTGCTCAGCTACAAATCACTTCACAGCTGTGTGGCACCCTCCATCAAAAACTTCCTGAAACCATAAACTCCATGTCTATTTACTCTTTTGAACCTGGGATTCTATGTAAGGTCTCCCCTTCTCACCATGATTAACATTGTTGGCAGATCTTTCAGCCAAATTACCCTTGTTATAGAATCATACAGTAATAAAAGAGGCTACTTGCCATCATAGTGACTGTAACAAGGTCAGCCAGGTGGACCTCATAGAATATGAGTTCCCTGATTGAGGCTTGTTAACCTGGTCCAATCAGGGAGGACTGGCTGACAGATATAAAGAGGAGTATCAACAGTTCTATTCACTCTGAGGGCTGGCTCTGAATAACCTGGATCAGTGTCAAGGACCTCCACATGTAAATAAAGGGTAGTTTAGTGACAGGATATCTGCCTCATTGGAGTTATTTCAGACACATTAAGAAAATATTGTTTAATAGGGCTGTCAAATTAGTCCTATTCACCTGCATCCCTGTGTTACCTAATGTCCCCTGATGATTTTTGCCTTATATGTGATCTTTGGTTACTAACCCCTCTGCCAGTGAATACAGTTTACTCATTTCTCACAATACTGACAATTTTGAACATCTCCATTAAATCTATCCTTAAACTCCTCTGGTCAAAAGATAACAAACTTGGCATCTCTAATATCTGCATATTGATTGTAATGAGGTCAGTGAGCTGGACCTCATAGAATTTGAGTTCCTTGATTGGTGCTGTTAATCTGGTCCAATCAGGGAGCCCCGACTGACATATAAAAAGGGTGAGTGTCAGAGATACTGACACTCTGGTACCTGACTCTGAATGAGGCAGTACAAAAGCCAAGGGGTGTTCATGTATAAGTAAAGGGTGACTCAGTGATGGAATATTGGCGTCTTGAATTACTTCATCTGCACATAACTGATGGATCTCATCTTTGGTAACATTCTGATTAATCTCTTATGCACCCTGTCCAAAACTTTGACATCCTTCCCAAAGTATAGTGCCTTGAATTGGATACTACTGCAGTTTGGTAATTTACAAATGTTCCATGTTTTGAATTCTGTGCCTCTACTAATGAAACAAGCATCCTTTATGCTTTAATAGTCTTAACGATTGCCTTGCCACTTTGGAATTGTTTATTTTTGTGAATTTTCAGGTCTCTTTATCATTTTAAAATGGCACTAATTAATTTACACTGCCTGACCTTATTTCCTCCTTACTTATGTATTACCTCACACTTCTCATTCATTTGGCTGTTTCACTAATCTGTCTTTGTCTTCCTGAAACCTGTTATTATCTTCCTTTACTACATTCCCAATTCTCTGGGTCAACTGTAAACTTTGAAATTAAGGTTCTACACCCAAGTCTAGGTAATTAATAAATGTCCGTAAGAGTAGTCACTTATACCAGCTGGCAAGTGACACCACTGTACACCTTCATTCAATATGATAAATAATGTTAACCACTTTGTTGAAGCCAATTCTTTATCCAAGTAACCACGGTCCCTTTAATCCAATGGGTTTCAATTTTGAGAATTTTTATAATGCTTTATTAAGAACATTCTGAAAGTTATTATAAAACATCAACTGCCTTCCCCTCATAGTTGAATCTTTGAAGAATTCAATCAAGCGTGTCAGGCTAGATTTACTAAGAACATCCATGTTGTTGTTATTTATTAACCCATATTCTTCCAAGTGACAATTAGATTATTAGTAAGGCCTATTATAAGGTCCCACATGGGAGACTAGTTAAAAAATAAAGCCTATGGGATCTAGGGGAGTGTGACAAACGGGTTTCAAAATTCACTCAGAGGCCAGAAACAAAGGGTATTTGTTAACAGGTGTTTGTGCAACTGTTCTGCACATCTGAGTATGAGTCCCCTGCTTTTGTGGTTTATAATAATGATTTAGATGTAAATGTAAAAGGCATGATGAACATGTTTGCAGAAGACACTAACATTGGCCACGCGTTTAATAGAGTAGCATAGCTGTAGACATCAGGAAGATAACAATGGACTGGTCTAGCGGACAGAATAGTGGCAAATGGAATGCACATCCAGGTGTGAGGTACTGCATTTGGGAGGTCAAATGAAGTAAAGGAATACATAATTAATTGGAGAATACTGTGAGATAGAGAAGGAGCAAGGGATTTTATAATGATTATTGATATATAACTTATAAGGTAATTAAGAAGCCATTTGCATATGGAATAGATGAATAAAGGAGGCTCATGACTACTTGTCAGTTGAGGAGCATGATATTCTTTGAGAAGATGGGGACCAAGAAACCAGGCCACAGAAACATTTACTCCCCATGGTTCATGGGAAGCTTTAATGGTACTTAAAACAATGCCAACCATATAATGTTTTCCACTGAACCATTATTTCACTCACACAAGCAATCATGCTTTTTATGAGATGTATACATGAAATGTGAATATTATGACTCCTTTCTGCTCAACTGCCAGCATCACCATTTAGGGATTTTGCAATTTGATATCCCAACGATTTCCAGTACATCTTCCTCTATTGGCCAAATTTCGACAAATTTCTCCAGTATTCCAAACCCTGCCCCTCCATGATGCTCCACTCGCTTCTCCTCCAAGGGTGGTGAAACAAATCAATGATTGACTGTGAAAAATGTGTACAGCTGATGGGAGCAGTGCAAATGATGAAGTTGGATCACTCACATGCATATGGAGAATGAGAGATATGCCTTTGCTCATGCTATTTTAGGATATATTGTGAAAATGATTGTTAGTGAGAAAAAATGTTGAGAATTATGGTCACTGCTAATAGTGGGAGGAAACAGGGAAGTCGACATGCTAAGGCAGTAAGGGTGAAGCAATGCACGTAGCCTCAGTCTGATTGGTCATGATGACTATGCTGTTGTGCTGAGAAGCAGAATGAATAGGGTAAGACTGACAAGAGAAAATTGGACAGTAACTGGGTGAATATAGTCAAAAACTCACTTTTTCAGATTAGGTCCATAATCTCTAGGTCATATTCCTACCGTTTATCTCTTCTACCAACTAGAGCCATGTCTTTTTTATGATTGATGTCAGTGTTAGAAATACATGCCCCTTTAAGGGTGAAACAGAACCATGTAACATTGTAACACTTATCTAGATTTGTGGACTCAATGTCAAAAGTTTATCCCACAGTCAGGAAACAGAAACTTTTCTTCCCTCTAAATTAATTTCCCTTACATGACTCTCTCAAAAACCTAGACCAGTCCTGACTATTCTGCCCTTTGTCTCAGCTGTGCATTTTAACCAGTAGGTGTCGAATTAGCAATGGCCTTATCACTGTTTCCAGACACTGCCTGCTTCATTCTAATGCATTTGCTTATTAACTTGATCCATTAGTCATTTCCACCCAGCTGAGACTCAACCAAATCTCTCAGTTCCCATTTCCATCCTACTTTTTGTTTACCATTGTTTCTTTTCTCATTTTATTCCTGTCATGCTCTCTAACTCTTTGTAGCCCTTCTTTTTAATAGAGTCATAAAGTCATATAGCATGGAAACAGACCCTTCAGTCCAACCAGTCCATACTGACCATAATCCCAAACTAAACTCGTCCCACCTGCTTTGGTCCATATCCCTCCAAACATTTCTTATTCATGTCCTTATCCAAATGTTGATTTTACGTACAAAAACACTAAAAATGAATCAAAATTAAAATCTTATACTACTGAAATGTAATAACTGTAAGAAATCTAGAAGTTAATCTAGAAATAAGTCTGAATCTTAGGAGCAGCTGCAAGATCCATGCTACTCTCTATCCACCATTTTAGAATTTTTGATTTTCTTTTCTATGTCCCTCTTGATAGGTATCATTCCGACTAAAAGTATTTGTTGGTACATTCCTTTATTTGGGGGAACACTTTCTCTTCCAAATTCTCTTCATTGAGGAACTCTTCCCGGTTAATTCAGGTAGGTGTCCCATGACATCATCTGCGTACTCTTTAATTAGATGAATGTCCATTGTAGCATATGGCAGCTCTGTGGAAACAGGACATTTCTTTTTAGCAATATCCTGGATTTCTCAGCCAGCTTATTAACATATTCCACCCTCTTCCTCTTTATTTTACTGCCCTTCCCTTTTCCCTTCCATTTTCATTCCCCCATTCCTTTCTGTCTCAATTACACACTCTCCTCCCCTCTTTTTCTTTCTCTGCCTACCACCCCTTCCTTCTCCCTCTCATCCAACACCTCTTTTCTTCTTTCCATCTTAACTTCCACTCCACTTCCCACTTATTTTCTCTGATTCCTCTTTCTTCTTCTCTCTCCACACTTCTGTGCTTCATTTGCATCCCCACACTGCCATTCTTTGTCCATTTATCCCACTGTACTCTAAGCCTGCTATACCGGAATACTACATTTGGTCTTGATACTGTACATGCAATGCCATGGAAGATCACCTGCTAGCCTATTTAAAATCGTACATCTGCAAACATTCATTATCAGTACTATTTGATTCCTGTTGTCATGTTTTTGTCACACTTTCTGTGTTAACTTGTTCCCATTATGAATTCTTCTGTACACGGGCATAATGCATTATGTCAGTGCAAATTCTTAACATTCCATTTAGATCTTCTCTCATTATGTTATATCACATTTGTAATTGCTAATGCCTACTTCCACTTGGAGGTGAATTCTTGATACCCCTCCCCAAATGAACCAAAAACTTACCATTAGGTCTAGGGAATTTATCAGCCTTTAGTTCTAATCATTTTCTCTATATCCTTTCCCCAGTGATTCTTTTGAGGTCTCCCCTCCATTTAACCTCTTGATTCCCAAGAATTTTTGGGTTGATTTTTGTGTCTTCTGTATTAGATGTAAACAACACATAATCTGTTCAATATTTCCACCTGACCTTCTTTCCCATTATCAACTCTTTAATCGCATACTGTGAAGGACCAAGTCATTTCAATTGCAATTTTCACTTCTAAGTAGTTGTGGAAACTCTTACTGGAGAACATGATGACCTCTCTCCTTCTGGGCCAGATGCTTTGTGTTCAACTCCCACTTCAGCCACAAAGGCGCATTCGTAACATGATGAGACAGGTTAATTGTCAACCTATAAATCCTTCCAATCGACCTGATGTTAGGTGGCAAGACTGGGACAGTATTTTAGTCAGCCAAACTGCTGAAGGCAACGGCGAACCACTACTACTACTACTTTGTCAAGCATAATCATGGACAAATCAAATCGTAGTCTATTGCCGAAAATACCCTCTTATGGCATGGTATCTAAAGAGAGAGAGAGAGAAAAATTCTTACTATCTGTTTTTCTTTTCGAGCTAGCTTTACATTTACTCTAACTCATTTTTCCTTTAATCATTTTTTGCAGTTATCTAAAACCTATTCCATTTCCTGCTGACTACCAGTCTTTGCAGTTTTGTATGGTTTCTCATTCCATCTGATACCATCCTTACTTGCCTTAGTTTTCTGTGATTATGTAACTGTGGTGGAGGGAGTGAATGTTTAAGCTGGTGGGTAGGGTACCAGTCAAGCGAGCTATTTTCTCCTGGATGGTGTTAAAGTTATTACGTTTTGTCGGAACTGCACTTATCCAGGAGCGGTAGAATGTATTCCACCACAAAATTAACCTGTGTCTTGCACAAATGGACAGGAGATGGATTACTTGTCACAAAATTCCCAGCCTCTGACCTGCACTTGGAACCACAGCATTTACATGTCTGGTCCAGTTGAGGTTCTCAAGCTTGTTGATAGTGGGAGATTCATTGATTGAAATGCCATTGAATGTCAAAGGGTGGTAGTTAGATTGACTCCTTTTGGCAATAGTCATTGCCTGACATTTGTGTGGCAGGAATGTTACTTGCCATTTGTCAGCCTTGATTTGCTTGGCCAAAAGTAGTAGAGTGTCCATGAGGTTCAAAGTCATGATGCTTTCATCTATCTTCAGAGGTGAAGGTAGGCTGATGAATAGCGGCAATAGCAAGACATCCACATTGGCTATATGCTTCCCTGGGCACTGTTCCAAGGTATATTCATGGGCACCTAATAGCAATGCCAGAGTTGGATCTAAGTTGATGGAATGGGGGAATTGCTTTGAGTTCCTTGAAGAGGTCCAGGGGAGGTTTGTGATCACTTACTATGTTGAAACCCTGACTGTGACATTTTGATGGAACTTTTTCACTGTGAATACCATGGCCAAACCTTCTTTCTCGATCCGGGCATACCTCCTGTCTGCCTCTGCTAGGGTTTGTGATGCGTACACGATTGGACATTCTGTCCTATTGTCCCACACTGCAATAATGCTGGCCCTATCCTACAGGGGGAGGCATTACAGTTTACAATGAATAGTCTCAAGGAGTTGTAATGAGATATTATTTGTTAATAGTAATTGTTATTTGATGTTTCGAAAGCTTTCTCTTGTGCCATTTGCCACAACCATTCTTATTTTGTTTTAGCGGGACATGGAGGGATGTACTAGCAGGGTCACCAGGTTGGGTATGAATTTCCCAGAGTAATTTCTGAGACCTGTAAAGAATTTAACTCAATTGCCTTCCTTGAAGTCAGATCCCTTTTTATGGTCTTCACCTGCTCTTTGACAGGGTGTAATGCATCCTTGTTAACCTTGTACCCAAGGTACGCTACCTCATTTATCTGGGACACATGTTTTCCGTGAGTTATCCTTAAAAACATGGGACCAGTATCATACATAGTTAAAACTGAGAAGACCGCAAAAAAGCATGTAGACAACATCTCCCGACGGGAAACCTCCATAGAAGCGATTGTTTCGACAGACACGCTACCATCAGCATCCTGCGGTGGGAAACTCCAACCACCAAAAACTCGAGGGCCAGTCCAGAAGACAACAAGGACTTGGAATTGGAGATGAAGACAGAGGTGGTGGAAGCTCAACCAGAGGTCAATGCCATGGCACTTCAAGGGAAGAAAGATTCACCTGCTTATTATCCGCCCCCTGACCTGATCTGGAAAGCAACATGGGATATATTTTGAAAAGATCAGCAGTAAAAAACTATCATCCATGAGGCACCAGGGCTCATTAACAACAGAATAATTGTATCCAACCACAATCTGTAAATCATTGGCCCTTCACATCCCCAAATCTACCAAACCAATCAGGTCAGGAGATCAACCGTAACTGTATAAAGAGTGCAAGAGGACATGACAGGAGCAGCACCAGGCATACCTAAAATTGAGGTGTGAACCTGGTGAAGCTACAAACTACTACCTTGCCAAACAGTGGATGCAACATGCAATACACAGGAATAAGTGATCACACAACCAATACATCAGATCAAAGTTTTGTAGTCTGCTACATCCAATCATGAATGGTGATGGAAAATTAAGTAACTAACTAGAGATAAAGGCTTCAGAAATATCCATATGCTTAATGATGGAGAACCCAGCACATCGGTGCAAAAGGAAAAGTTGATGGATTTGCATCTATTTTCGGGGAAAAGTGCCCAGTTGATGATTTAGCTCAGGCTCCTCCTGACGTTGTCAGTTTCATGATGCAACCTGAAGAATACCCAGGCTTGGGCTGACAAATGGCAAATAACATTCTTGCCACACAAATGTTAGGCAATGACTATTACCAAAAGGAGTCAATCTAACCACCACCCTTTGACATTCAATGGCATTTCAATCAATGAATCTCCCACTATCAACAAGCTGGGTTTCACCATTGACCAGAAACTCAACTGGACCAGACATGTAAACGCTTTGGTTCCAAGTGCAGGTCAGAGGCTGGGAATTTTGTGACAAGTAATCCATCTCCTGTCCATTTGTGCAAGACACAGGTTAATTTTGTGGTGGAATACACTCTACTGCTCCTGAATAAGTGCAGTTCCAACAAAACGTAATAACGTTAACACCATCCAGGAAAAACAGCCTGCTTAACTGGTACCCTACCCACCAGCTTAAACATTCACTCCCTCCACCACTGTTCCATAATCACAGCTGGATGTACCATGCACAAGATGTACTGCCACAATCACCAAGTCTTCTCTGACCAAACCTTCTAAACTGATTAACTCTACCAATGAGAAGGACAAGGGCTGCTCATGCATGGAAGCACCACCACCTGCAAGTTCCCTCCAAACTATACACTATTCTGATGTGTCACTGGGTCAATGCTCTGGAAGTGTCAGTCTTACAGAATTGTTGGAGTACCTGGAAGGACAATCAGCTTCAGTTAGGTATGTGCAGACCCAGAGCCTATGCCTGGCTACCCCCTAACTGAACAGGGTCATTTTGCTTGAGCTATGTGGTACCATTCAATCTAACCATTCTCCTTTGAACAGTCATATTATGATTTTCCCAGACAAGAGCCATCAAGCTCAATGCAACAGTTGACCCTTCTCCCCTAGTCTAACAAAGTTCTCACAAAAGACAAACAGCTCCTACTCTCTCCAGATCCACCAAGAAGTTGCTTCACCCACTAGACACACCTTTTAATCCATTGTGAATCTGAAGGCACATGTTTCTCATTTATTACTGGCTTACACACAACTTACCTCAGGAAATTATTTCAGCCCTTCATAGAAACATGCCACCACTTACTTTGTTTCTCACTCCCAGGCTCTTCTCTAGATTATACACATTATTTCCTCTGATGGGGAAAGTCCAGAACAAGGGGTCAAAATCTGAAAATTGATACTAGGATGCATGGAAAAACACAGAGTAAGAGAAACACATTAAATGAATTGAACTTGGAGGATCTGTGTGACATGGTATCCATTGCAAATACATCACTGCAACTTGGAAAGGATATACAACATTTTAGGTGCTACAGGAATTGTAGGAAATGGAGTAATTGCCTTAGTAATTAAGCATGAAATCATTTCAGAAGTAGAAGAAGATAAATTGAGAAACAAGAAGCAATGGAGACTTATTAACTAGCTTAAAGTATTGGCAAAAATCTGTAGCTCGGGTTGTGGATGAGGTTGTTGACTTGCTCACCGAGCTGGCTTGTTTTTGGTCAGACCATGCTAGGTGACATCATCAGTGGAGCCTCCGATGAAGAGATGTTATTCTACTCCACTTGGAATTTATACTGTCCAATCCATTATGGTGAGTACTGTCATTTCCGGTTTTGATCTGTATGGGTTTATATATGGGGTCCAATTCTATATGTTTGTTGATTGAAGTATAAGTGGAGAACCATGCCTCTAGATTTTGGAACTCCCCGTTTGTCAGTCGTTCTACCTTAACATCCAGAAACGGAAGTTGATTATTGGTTTCTTCCTCTCTTGTGAATTTAATCCCTGTGAATACCCTATTGATGAGGTGCTGGGTCTCTTCTAATTTGTTGCGTTTAATAATGACAAATGTGTCATCTACATATTGGATCCACAGTTTAGGTTGAATGTAGGGGAGGGTGGTGTGTTCTAGTCTTTTAAAGTTCTTTTAGTTCTTCTAGAGGCATGGTTCTCCACCCATACTTCAATCAACAAACATATAGAATTGGGCTCCCTATATAAACTCATACAGAGCAAAACTGGAAATCACAGTACTCACCATAACGGACCGGACAGTATAAATTCCAAGTGGAGTAGAATAACATTGCTTCATCGGAGGCTACACTGATGATGTCACCTAGCATGGTGACAAAACATCTGAACAAAAACAAGCAAGCTTGGTGAGCAAGTCAACAACTTTTAGTTAGCATTTAGAAAAAGAAAAAAAATTTAAGGCTGTTGTGAGAGTTTCATACAGATCCTCTAACTTGAATGGCAGCTGTATAAAAGCTATGATTAGACAAGCATGTAGCAATTTTTTTTGGAGCTTTTAATTTTCATGTGATTAGGGATAAAAAGATCAATTCATACCAGAAAGAAAATGTATTTCTTTCCTGTGTCACGTTTGTTTTCTGCAACAACAAGTTGGATTTTATGAGGAAGTTCCAGTGTAAAAGTCAGGGGTGAGTGCAGTCTTGCTTTGCCAGTATGCCAGCAGCCATTTAAAGATATTAAGAACTGCAGATGTTGGAGTCAGAGATAACACAGTGTGGAGCTAGAAAGTTGACGTTTTGGGTCGGGACCCTTCTTCAGAAATTCTGAAGAATTCTGAAGAAGGGTCCTGACCCGAAACGTCAACTTTCCTGTTCCTCTGATGCTGCCTGGCCTGCTGTGTTCTTCCAGCTCCACACTTTGTTATCCCTATTCATAGCAGCAAATTAAAAGCTGCTGAAATGTTAATAAGCTTGAGGCAGGCTTTCTTTCTCCAGTCCTGACACTTACTCTGGCCTCCCCTCGTCCAACTGCAGTAACCCTTTGTAAAGGATGTTCTCCTTCACTATTGTCAGCACAGGCAAGTTTAGTGTTCCACCATCTTGCTTACTGACTTGTGGGTGTTGTGAGCAATTCTCATGAAGACAATGGGACAAAAGATGAACCTCATACCTGGAGGGATCAACATATCAGGGTAATTCCCACAAACCCTGGCTTCTCTCCATTGTGTTGCATTTATTCTATCATACCATCACATTCAGCCCCTTAAAGCCTGGTTAGTTCTTGAGGCTCCTTGAGTTGGCTTTCTGAGCATGCAGCAGCCATTCATTCATGCCCCTGGTGACCCCACCTTTCATCCACAGCACATTATATCTTCCTGTAAGTGTGCACCTGCATCAGTAGGTAGGATCTTCATTCACCCTTACAGTACAGGCATGGCTATTCACCCTTTTGTGGCACTATAGCATGTTCTGCAGATGATCCCAGCTACTGACCTCCTTTAATACCTCCATCCAGGCTTGCTTGGTCAGGCTGAGGTGTATCACCTTCCAATCTCCTGAGGGGATAACCTTACCTTGTTTGGTCATAGCCAAAAGGAGGCTATGCAAGGAATCTTCATGAAACTGTCATCATCATCCATATTTACACATTTATCATGTTTCAGGTTCGCAGTTATATTGCCTTTTTTCAGTCAGCACTGTAATATCTGAATGCACACTCAACAGTCATGGTGAGTGCCTCAGGAAGACTGGGGTTAGCAAGAATGGTGGTAGGCCCCCTCTGTCTGCAGCAGATATTTAATGACAGCCACTGGGCATGATGCATTACTGATGTAGCCTCTCCATTGTCCTGTGCTGCTGCAGGCCCTTTAAAAAAAGATAGCTGTTCCTGGTGAGTTCCTGCCATGTTGCTGCCAAAATTTGTCGGCACTCCCAACAGTTGGCCACTAATTTACCGACTGACTCTTGATCATGGAAGGACTAGGGGACTGTGCAGGAGTGGGCATGTTGTGCACTTCTGCTTCACCAAAGTTATCCTTCCACCTAGTTTGAAATTATGTACCACGTAATAATCAAAGCTGTGATGAGAGAGCCAAATGATTCTGGTGAAACTTGAACTGCACGTGATCAGTTTCATTGATGACTTTTGATGACATTATTGATGACTGCTTCCATCACTTTACTGACAATTGGGAAGAGGTTGAGAGGCGATAACTGGCATTTAATATTTATCCTGTTTTTATGGATAAGGCATACACGAGTAACACTTCATGTTCTGAGATAAATGTTTTGTCATCGTAATACTGGAATAGTTTGACCAAAGAAGTGGATGGATATAATGCATACATCTTTATTGCTACAGCCAGAATATTATCAGCATCCAAATCCTTTGATATGCCCACTGTAGTGATTATAACAAGGTCAGCCAGGTGTGAACTCATAGAATATGAGTTCCTTCATTGGGGCTGTTAGTCTGGTTCAATCAGGGATCCTTCGCTGACAAATATAAACAGGAGTGTCAGAAGTTCTGTTCAGTCTGAGAGCTGGCCCTGAGGAAGCCATACCACTGTCAAGCACTATGCATGTGGAAATAAAGGGTCACTTAGTGATGGGGGATACCAGCCTCTGTGGAGTTATTGCACCCAGTGTACTCATATATTTCTTAATGGTACTTGGAATGAACCAGCTTGGTTGGATACTGACACACCATTATATGGTGGAAATCTGGGAATTGTTATCCCCTTGGTATTTTTTGGCTGAAAACACTCAAAAACTCTTTAGTCTTATATCTTACACTCACAAGTTGATATTTACCATAGACTTGTAGAGTGTTAGAGTTACACAGTAGAGAAACAAACCCTTCGGTCCAACTCGTCCATGCCAACCAGATATCCTATTCTGATCTTGTCCCATTTGCCAGAATTTGGCCCACTTCCCTCTAAAGCCTTTCTGTTCATTTATCCATCCAGATGCCTTTTAAATGTTGTAATTGTACCTGTCTCCACCACTTCCTCTAGCAGCTCATTCCATACACACACCACCCTCTGCATGAAAAGTTTGCCCCTCAGGTCCTCTTTAAATCTTTCCCCTCCCACCTTAAACCTATGCCCTCTAGTTTTGGACTCCCCTACCCTAGGAAAAAGACCTTGGCTGTTCACCCTAACCATGCCCCTCATGATTTTATAAACCTCTATAAGATCACCCCTCAGCCTCCAATGCTCTAGAGGAAAAAATCAGCCTCTCCCTATAGCTCAAAACCAACAATCCTGGAAACATCCTAGTAAATCCTTTCTGAACCCTTTCAAATTTGACAGCAACCTTCCTGTGAAAGGGAGAGCAGAATTGAATGCAGTATTCTAGAAGTGGCCTAACCAATGTCCCGTACAGCTGCAACATGATGTCCCAGCTCCTATACTCAATGCGCTGACCCATAAAGACAAATGTGCCAAACACTTTCTTTCCTACCCTGTCTAGCTGCGACTCCACTTCCAAGGAACTTTGCACCTGCATTCCTAGGTATCTTTGTTCAGCAACACTCCACAGGGCCCTACCATTAACTGTGTATGTCCTGCCCTGGTTTGCCTTACCAAAGTGCAACACCTCACATTTATCTAAATTAAACTCCATCTGCCACGCCTCTGCTCATTGGCCCATCCAATCAAACTCCCTTTGAACTCTGAGGTAACCTTCTTCACATTCCATTACACCACCAATTTTGGTGTCATCAGCAAATTTGCAAACCATTCTCTTATATTTGCACCCAAATCATTTAAATAAATGATGAAAAACAATAGACGCAGCACTGACCCTTGCGGCACACTGCTAGTCACAGGCCTCCATCTGAAAAACAACCTCTACCACCAGCCTCTGTCTCCTACCTTCTAGCCAATTTTATAGCCAGTTGGCTAGCTCTTCCTGGATTCCATGTGATCTAACCTTGCTAATCAGTCTACCACACAGAACCTTGTCAAATGTCTAGCTGAAGTCCATATAAACAACGTGTACCGCTCTGCCTTCATTGATCTTCTTTATCAGCTTTTCAAAAAACTTAATCATTAGTGAGATATGATTTCCCATGCACAAAGCCATGCTGACTCTCTGTAATCAGTCCTCGCCTTTTCAAATGCATGTAAATCCTTTCTCTCAGAATCCCCTCCAACAACTTACCCACTACTGACAAGAGGCTCACTGATCTATAGTTCCCTGGCTTTTTCTTATCACCTTTCTTAAGAAATGGCATCACATTAGCCACCCTCCAGTTTTCTGGCACCTCATCTGTGGCTGTCAATGATGTGAGTATCTCAGGAAAGGTCCCAGCAATCTCTCCCCTAGCTTCCCACAAAGTTCTGGGATACACCTGATTGGGTCCTGAAGATTTATCTATCATAATGCATTTTTAAGACCTCTGGCACCTTCTCTTCTTTAAAATGGACACTTTTCAAGATGTCAGTATTTATTTCCTGGGGCTCCCTAGCTTCCATGTCCATAGTTGAAATTACAATTGTTCACAGGGCTCCTGCAGCTTGATCCTGACCATTCTTTACTGGATGTGCTAGGCTGCCAAAGCTTAAATAAACTATGCCAGACCCTTTTGTAGAAAATACATACTTGTGGAAAATGGATCTCTCGAGTAGGTTTTCTCAATCTGATACCAATAACATCCTCGGGGCTTCCTTGAATAGGTTTCATTATGTCTGCCAAAAACATGTACATGTGCAAGATCAGGAAGGGAATCAAGGGCTATGGGCAACAGGAAAGAAAGTAGAGCTGAGGATCACCATATCATCCATGATTTCATTGAAAGTTTGGGCATTCTCAATGGGCTGAATGGCCTACTTCTGCTCCTACGTCTTATGGTCTTGTACTTATTACTATCATGCAATAAACCATCTTGTGAACAAAGAACGGTGCCTCTTCTGTACGGACACTTTATCTGATATAACCTCTACCAGTGATCATTTGATAGGTCCTTGATGAAGTATAGACAAAGGGAATTGATGGTAGTGAACCATCTCAAAATACTCTTAATTTGAACCACAGAATGGCAGAGTTGGCAGATACCAGAAGATGCCAGTTGTGGCAATCAGGGTGACACTACAAGCACAATTCTCTCCATGTCCATGTTACCTTTGCCATTCTGAATTCTCCATACTTCCATCTGCGGGTGAGATTTCACTCTTCCCAACCCCAAATTGAATTACCACCTGTTGTTCTATTGGGAAGTGTGCCCAATATTGTATTTATAACTTACATTTTAAAAAGCAGTTGTTTTAAAGTACTTTAAAATTGGAAGCATAATTATATGAAGAATCTTTGCTTAGTACAACTGTTAAGAGAGAATCTTAGCCCAAGAAATAGGAAAGATTAGAGGATATCAGTCGAGGTGTAAGAAAAACAAAAGTAATGATGAACATCCTCGTCTGAATTTCTAAACAGAAAATGTACTTGTATTGTGTTACAGGTGATCAGTGGCCTTTTTTTTACATGTAATAGCATGGTGGGGGTGGCTCAGAAGGAAAAGAAAATTGTGAACCCCTGCTCTGGTCTGAGAATTGTTAACATAGCCAGTGTTTTAAAAACTGTTAAACGAGTTTTTTAGGCAATTTCATAAATCTGAGTAGGTGTAAACTTTCACAATCGCAACTGATGATTTTATTTACGTATCTTTTAATTTCTGAATACAAACATGTTTTCCATTCGAAGCAAAATTTTCGTTCAAGTCTTAGCTGTTGAGTTTAAGTATTCCATTTCAGCTGTCAATTCATTCCATGAATAAACGGCAAACATTTGAAAATCCTGAAAATTACTTAATATGGAAAACAAATTCAACCAACTAATCATTTGGTTTTCGAAGAAAAGGTAAGCATCTTCAAGACAATCATCTTCAGTGTGCGATCTGTATTCTGTACGAAGCTGGTCGTGTGCAAAAAAAACTGTACACGTGTAGACAGATGTACATAAATCCAGATGCATGAATAGAAACGAAAAAAAGCCTCTCATCTGGCAGAGGCAGACAAGGGAGGGGCAAATTTTGCTGGAAGCAACAGTGGTGTCAGGCTGGGCTGTCGGAGAAAGATTCTGGGACTGGCTGATGGGGCTCAGACTGGTACGAGGTTGGTGGATGATCACATGATAACGATCCAGTGGGTAGGAGCCTGGTTCAAACCCGCCATTTTCCTGGAACTCCTGCTCCTTTTCGGCAGAGGAAGAAAGAGGATTTGAACCCTGGGTGGCGACAGCTGCCCAAGTGACCGCCTGTAAATTAGAAAAGCTTGGAGCAGCCCGTCCCGCTCAGGGCTTTTCCTTCCTGGGTTTTCAGTTTACTTTTTCTTGTTTTTGGTTGTGTGTATTTTTATTTCTAACCTTTCTTCTTGATCTGCTTGGCCGGGGTGGCTCCGTGAGAGGGATTTAAACCCCCTCTGTGCGTGAATCTGCTGCTGGCGAGGAGGGAAGATGTCGGGACAGAGTATCACGGACCGTATTGCTGCGGCTCAGCATAGTGTCACCGGCTCGGCCGTCTCTAAAACCGTTTGTAAAGCCACCACACACGAGATTATGGGCCCCAAGAAGAAGCACCTAGATTGTAAGCACTTCCTTACACATTCTCAGAGTGAAAAATGAAAGCGCGTCCCGACCCAGCCGCTGCTATCCTGGTTCCTGGGTTTAAATTTTAACCCGAACAGGATGAGATCGAAGTTGGTGCCGCGGCCGTGTGTGTTATTAGGGGAAAGTGTCTAGTTTTCTTGCGGTACCAGGCCCCAGATAACGCCCTTGGCCTTGATTTTGTCCATTGGACTCTCGGTGAATTGATGCATGCATTTTAATTATTTAGTTACTCCAGATTTTTAAAATGCAGTGCATTTTGCTGGTCGGGACTTTGCTGTAGGAGGGGCCGGGGGTTAAATCTCAGGGACTTGCATTTTTGCGGTCGTCTTGTGATGTGGTCGCTGTGGTTATACGTCTGAAAGCTACTATTGAAGACAGATGTTACAGCTCCCCTCATGTCGATGTTATAGTGAATCAGCAATTTTCTTATTATTGCAGTGATTTTTAAACAAGTTGGCATATTTGTCAATTTTATTATTCAATGCAACAACGTATTTATTTGATTGCCTTTAAACTGTAGTTTATTTAGGACACTATCTTCAATTGCCTGGGAACTTTAGTTTTTTTCATAGACTGAAGCACTGCATAAGTGTCCCATATTGGAACTATCTTGCTGTTTCTGAACATCAGTCTATTATATCGTGTTGGCTTTTTCCTAAAATGTACAGCCCTTGGTGTAGATATGTTGCCTGAATCCAGTACAATACTGTTATTCTCTTTCTCTTCCTTCAACATAATTTTTAATGCGAGCTCTGATGATTAATTTTTAATGCGAGCTCTGATGAGCAGCAAGAGCACTTTTTTTAGCTACAGTTTCTGAAATATGTTGAACAGATCTGAAACACTTTTACTCCAATTCATGAGAAGTATTTAAAAGGAAATTATAAACTCAGTCTAGGAACTCAACCCAAGCTGCTGCAATAAAACTGAGAACTAAACAACATTAGAAATTTAAAAAATTGTCTTCTAGCTTCTAGTGATGGATCCTTTGGGGACAACAGTGACCAACAACTATGCTGCCACTAGAGTTTCTATATCTAGTTTATTTTAAATAATTTGTGCTGTACAGTAACTTTTTGGGTTTTTACATTTTAGTATGATCAGAATGCTCTTTGCTTCCAGGCAATAGTAGTCCAAGGTTTTTTAAGAGGTAAATGAGCAAAATTGATATCATGGGAGAAAATCAATTTAGTAGCTTTTAGGCTTTTGTTTTTTAAAGTAGTGACAGTTTTTGACAGCTGCTACAACTTAAAGTCAGGTGCTGGGAACCTGTTTGTTTGTGTCCACAATCCCTGGAAAGCATTTCTTTGGAATATTGGCTTGCCTGGAGAATGGAAGTTTAACCTTTTTTTCTCCTCGTAAAAAATAGGGCAAATTGGATAAATAGTTTCCAATTTATTAATCTCTTGGTAGCTGACCTGAGTAGTACCAAAGTCTTAAACAAGTGAGTACTTTTATTCAGAGAATGGAACAAGCAAAAAGATATAAATTCACTGGTTTTCTAATTGACCTATAGTTTGTGGCCCTGAAATTCTTTATTTAGTTTGTAATTTGAAACATGAAAACATTTGCCAGTTTTGATGATCAAAAATAACATGCCCAATTTTAACTCTCTTTATCTGACATATTTTTGACACTTGCATTGTGTTATCATACTTGCTGATGTAGAATAGTTTTCAATGCATTTGATTGTGAAGCGAGCAAAGATGTCCTGATCTAGCTTCCCAAATCACTAGAGCTGAGATGAGAGAAATTCTGTAGTAGTTGGCTCATAAAACTTGATCTTCAGCTTGGGTGTACTGGAACTCCAGCCTAGTGAGGGGTTTTAAAAATGCCCATTTCCAAAATACTTAGAGTCAAAGAGCTGTACAGCATGGAAAGAGATCCTTTATCCAATTCGCCCATTCAGACCAGATAGCCTAAATTAATCTAGTCCCATTTGCTAGCATTTGGCCCATATTCCTGTAAATCCTTCCTATTCATATACCTGTCCAGATGCATTTTTGAATGCTGAATTGTACCAGCCTCCACCACTTCCTCTGGCAGTTCATTTCATATATGTACCATCCTCTGCCTGATAGTCAGCCCTTGGGTCCTTCTTAAATCTTTCCCCTCTCACCTTAAACCTCTGCCGTAAAGTTTTGGACTCCTTATCCTGTGGAAAAGACCTTGCCTATTTACCCCATCCATGCTTCTCATGATTTTATAAACTTCTATAAGGTCACCCCAAGCCTCCGATGCACCTGGGAAAACCGCCTCAGCCTATTCAGTCCCACCCTGTTGCTCAAGCCCTCGAACTGTGGCAACATCCAAATAAATTTTTTCTGAACCCTTAGAAGTTTCACAATATCACTTATTATAGCAGGGCGATCAGAATTGAACACAGTATTCCAAAAGTGGCCTAACCAATGTCCTGCACAGCTGCAACATGATGTCCCAATTCCTATACTCAATGCATTGACCAATAAAGGCAAGCGTACAAGCAGGTTCCATCCTAGCTGAGCGAGATGATTAGCATTAGATGAACAGCAAAGGGGTGTTTCAAGAAGCTTCTTTGTGTTATGGAGGGAAAAATCAATCATTCTACTTACTTATTGTTATCTAGTGATCTCTCTTGAAAATCCACTGTGTGGGTATTCAGTAAAGATAGGGCTTCAATGCAGTACCTTCCAAGTTCAGATAAGTTGCCGACTACAATTGTGGCTTGCTCATGAGGTGAGCTCCACCTGCACGTCTTAGTGGAGAATCAAAGCATTTGTTGAAATGGTAGGAAATAGGTTACAAAACTTGGACATTTTACTGGTTTCAGGGATGAAAAATATTCTTGCCTACAACTAAACATTAAACTTTGGGGTGAGTTTTAAACATTGAATTTTTTGTGGCCATCTTCAATGTACCTCTTGGACACTTAGCTTTGTGTTTCTTAGCTCCTCACTCTATAATGCAAAGAAATACCCACGCTCAATCAAACTGGTTCTACTTCTAAGCTTCTCAGTATTTCTATTTACCTGTAATCTGAGTTGATGGGTCTGAATAATGCCTGCATGCTCTAGTCCAATTATTCTCATCCTACTTCACCAAAAAAAAGACACTATTCTGGCTTCCCAGGTGTAGATTTGGCATCTAGATAACCATGTGGTATAAACTGTGAGATTTTACTTGTATCAGAAGCATTTCTCGCATTTATAATTAGTGTAAGTTAAACTATTTCTGCATTCAAAATGTCAGATCAGATGTGTCAATTCACTCAACTTGGTATCAACAGTTGAGTTGCCAGCAGGATTCAGAGAATCAAAGAATTGTAAAATGTCAATTTGGTTTCTAAAAAAAATCTTGTTATTAAATCTTTGGTTAAGATTATTTTTGAGATTCCACTGGCCATGTGAGACTTGAAAATCAGGAAGCGGTGAGATGAAACAAATCTTGTCATGGTTTTAAAAGCAGTTGTTCCAGAAAATAATTGGAACATTTTCTACAGTCGTTTAAAAGTTGTGCAACCTCTTAAATTTTTATGCAATGTCATGGCATTTTTAATTAGTAAATGATGTGATACTTAATTAGTGCACACATTTTGAGAGAGTTGTTGCAGGATGTTGTACTACACTGGAACACTTGCAAGTTTGATGCCATCATTAAGATTTTCAGATATCATACTCTGGAAAAACAAATTTCAAGTAATTGATAACGGTCTGAGTTTTGAGGTGAAATAACTGAATAATCTTGGATTCACACTACTTAAAAAATATATTGGTAGGCAATAGGAGCATGTCTCTTTTGTGATGGGTAATTAATATCTTCCAGTTCTTGTGTATTCATATCTGTGGTTAAATATTAATTATGATATGACCATCAGTTGATCTGTCACTTGTAATTAGTGTAGAATAATATGGTCAGTATATATATTATTACCGTAACTGACACCAACAACTTCACAAATTATTTGGCTGTTGTTCTAATACAACTTTACACATTTTGTTGATATTCAAAACTTGTTCCTTGTCCAAAATAAGCTTCAATTTTACTTGTAATATCTTGTACTGCTTAACTGTTTGTGGAACTTGTACTTCTGTGGTGCTAATTTATGGCTGAAGGAGCTGTCCCCCTCTGCAGTCTTGCTGTCTGTTTCTTTTCTGTGTGTGCCTGTGTCTGGTGCTCTGTTAACTCCCCAACTTTAATATTTGTGAACATTAAAGTTCTGATAATGTGTCATTTAACAACTGAGTTAGTTTTCATTATGGGAAATTTCATTTATTGTTTTTCAAGATGTTTAAAAACATTGTTAATATTTATGGGAGGTTGGCTTAGTTGAAAATCTATAAGGACTAATTTTATTTGTTTCAAAGAATATTATTTGAAAAGAAATCAATTCAATAACTGGAAGTCTTTTCAAACAATAATACCGTGGTATATTACATTTTATGTAGGCTATTCATGAAATTGCAGGAAGATTGGTTTCATAAGTAACTGTTAGTAAGTTGATAAGTTAACTGCCCTTTCATTTCAAGTACCAGTTCATAGTTTGAAATTCATAATGCTTCCAATGCTAATATGTGATGAGCATTTACCACCATCTCAGTTAAGGAAGTAAATAATTTTTAATATAGTTGAGTTTGTAAGATAATACAGATTAAAAGTGATGAATGAACTTGTGGCTTATGCACTTCAACCCCAAGTCAAGTTGTCAGTGAAGTGATTTTAACTGTGCTTATTGCCTTTTATGGTTTGAGAAAGGAAAAAAATGCCACCGAGCTGCACCAGGTAAAGATGGTAATCTGTAGTGAAGTGTTTTGAGACCATGCCATAAAATAACTTAGTATTGAATTGAAGAAAAGGTTTATGTCATTTGGATTTGTTCAGAAATCTAATGCATTCCTCTGATTCTGGAGGTTGATTATTCAAACCTCACTCCAGCATGTAATCTAGTTTCATCACTCCGCTGCTGTCAATCATCAGAAGCTCAATTTTCAGATATGGGGTTAAACTGATGCCCAACCTGCCTGTTGGATCCTTTTGTGCTAATTAAAGTCAATTCTGTTGGTCATGTGACCTCACCTAAAATCAAACAGACTTGACTTGCTAGTCATTTATCTCATTTTTCTGTTTTGTATGATCATGTTGTGCTTGCTTGCATTACATAACTATCGTTCATAAAGTCATGTTTTGCTCAATACTTGAAGTAGCTTTTGGTCCTTTAAGCATGCGGCCAATTTGGTAGGCCCCAGCAGAGCCGGACGATTGAGATTTGTTTTTTAAATATCTGCTATTCTCTTATTTCTTGAGATTAAATTGGTACCTTTTATAGTTTAATTAGCTTTGGTGGAAAGGGTCTTTTGGGACTAGCAAACATTTTGTTGTCATTGTGTGTTCCATTTGATTCTTACAAATTGCATCTTCCAACTTGAGCAACATCATTTTCTTTTATTGGTAGCCTTGATCCTGTCATGTTATCACTAACTCAGAATAGCTATCACTTTCACATCTTTCCGTTCCCACCTATCCCACCAACCTTACAGCACTTGATTTGAAGTTGTAGACTTGTCAAGCCAGTGTGTTTTGATTTGCAGCTGTTTCGTTACCCTGCTAGGTAACATCATCAGTGCAGCTCCAGTGAAGCATTGGTGTTCTGTCCCAGTTGTTGTTCACGTGCCTCAGTTTTCTGGGGTGGTTGACGTCACTTCTGGTTCGGTTTTTCATTGGTTTTGTATATCGGGTCCAGTTCAATCTGTTTGTTGAAGTTCTGGTTGGAATACCAGGCCTCCAGGAATTCCCTGGCATGTCTGTTTGGCTCGTGCTGTTTTGGATGTGTTGACCCAGTCGAATTCATGTCCTCCTTCGTCCGTGTGTTTTGGTTGTGTCTCTTGGTGGTGAGTTGGTGTTCGCGCATCCATATTGTTGGTTTTCTTCCTGTTTGGCCTATGTAAAGTTTCCCACAGTCCTTGCACGGTATTTTGTATATTACGTTAGTTTTATTGGTTGTAGGTATGGGATCCTTTACATTTGTCAGTAGCTCTCGCAGAGAGATTGTTGGTTTGTGGGCTACTCTGATATCTAGGGATTCTGAGTAGGCTTATGATCACCTCTGACGTACGGTAGATTGACTAGTGTGACTGGCCATGTTGTGTGGTCTGTTGCGGAGGTAACGGCGGATTGTGATTTTTTTTCTTTTTTTGGGTATCCATTCCTTTTAAAAACTCATAGAAGAGCTCCTGTTCTGCTTATTGCAAGTTGTCCAGGTTGCTGCAGTGTGTTGTGGCTCATTTGAATAACGTCCTGATGCAACTCCTTTCACGGACCGTATACATAATTACACCAGCAACCACTCCAACACCTATGGACGGAACTGCATCAAAACGTTATTCAAACGAGCCACAACATACTGCAGCAACCTGGAATTGCACAAAGCAGAACTGGAGCGCTTCTGAGTTCTTAAAAGGAATGGATCCCCAAAAAGCACAATCCGCCGTTACCTCCGCAAGAGACCACAAGAAGAAGACCTAACATGGTCAGCCGCACTAGTCAATCTACCGTATGTCAGAGGTGACCATAAGCCTACTCCGAACCCCTAGGTACTTCCGTAGCCCACAAACCAACAACCTCCCTGTGAGAGCTACTGACGAACATATAGGATCCCATACCTACAACCAATAAAACTGACTTAATATACAAAATACCATGCAAGGACTGTGAGAAACATTACATAGGCCAAATGGGAAGAAAACCAACAATAAGGATGTGCGAACACCAAGAGACACAACCAATTCTCACTGGTCTAAATACACATGGACAAAGAAGGACACACATTTGACTGGGATAGCATATCCATAATAGCACGAGCCAAACAGAAATGCCAGGGAATTCCTAGAGGCCTGGCATTCCAACCAGAACTCCATCAACAAATATATTGAACTGGACTTGATTAGATAAACCACTGAAAGACCGAACGGCAACCACCCCAGCAAACTGAGGCATATAAATAACCAGCAGGACAGAACACCAACGCTTCACTGGAGCTGCACTGATGATGTTACCTAGCAGAGTGATGAAACGTTTGCAATCAAACACTGGGCTCGGCGAGCAAGTCTACAACCTCATCCCCAATCCGAGCTATCAATCTTCTTTAAACTTTTAAGCACTTAATTTGATTTTAAATCAAATTAAATTCTGTGGGACTGGAAAGGACAGAGCGGGCAAAATAGTTAAGGTACTATTTTTGCTGATTCTTGATCCGTGTAGTCCTTTGAACTAACTGGTAGTAGAAGAGGCAACTTGTGTACTGTTTTACACGGTTGACTTAGATCATTCAGTTAAACATAGCGATAACATATTGTGGCAGGTTAACGGTAAGAAAAATCAGGAGTGTTACGGAATACTGGTAAGTTACCAGGGAAGATTGAAGCCTTATGATCATGGGTGGATCTATGAGGTTATTAAGTTTTATTGTCTTGAAGGAAGACGGAGCAAAATAGAGCATGATAAAGGAATAGGTCTAGATGTCAAATAAGAATTGAGATGATTCAAAAAATGTTTTATCCTTGCTTGCTTTCTGTACCAACCCCTATTGCCTATTCTCATTTATCTTGATTTAGAGCTCGTCTTAAATCCTAGATTCAGATATGTTTTACGAATTAATAGTTTTCCTGATTCTCTTTTTTTTGTTTTTTTTCCATTTGCTAATTTGTATGGCACCAAATGTATGCTTGTCTTCCTGCTCTTTCAATCATGTTCTGTCTTTGACTGACTTTTCCTTGTTTACTTGTCAAATAGAGATCTGAAACTTCACATGGATGTCAGTAACATTTCACTTGGCCTCTCTGCCACTGCCTTGTACTCCATGAACGATTTCAACTTGGCTTTGACAAGTCAAAAGGCATCCTATTGAGTTTTGTAACTTTTCTGTATTTTTAAAAGAAACTAATACATTTGGTGCTATTGGAAGCAGTATGTCAGCCAAAGCCTAGCATCTTGAAACCATAATTATTCACAGCATGGGATTAGCCCGTTGCATCTTCACAAGCCCAGCAGAACTCAAATTTGTTTGCAGTCTAAATGTGTCATGCTGTGGTTAAACATGTGTGGTAGCACATCAAGAATACGTTTGAGAATTGCTGCTTCAGGCATTGTTTTACTCCAGGAGCAAGCCATCACCTGTAGTGGTAATTTGCTGTTCTGAGATGAATGGGATTCTTAGCTGAACCTTCTGTAATTGACGGCTTTGTTAACATGCAGAAGTGACATTCTTTTGAACAAATTTCACAGCCCACAAGTAGTCTTTGGGCAGGGAGCAATCTGTGTGACAGTCTCGCAACTAGTAGCTAACTATTTGCAAGCCCCGATTATTTTGTGAATACAAGCTAGAAAATTGATGAGTGACTTCAGGATGTTAAAGATGCCACTAGTGGCTGGTAAAATCCTTTACCTTGGAATAGTTAGCTATAGAAGTGTATGGTTAAAGGGCTTTCTGTTTCAAAGGCCATGTTGAGAAGGGAAATATATACTGTTTGTTCATTTTGTCTATAAGTGAAAATACTTATTGTTCCAAATATTTATTCAATTTACCATTTGAACAGTGGAGCAAACTCACTTGGCAGTATATAAAATGTTTTCTCGCAGTCTCCATTCTTTTTGCTATGACTTGACCTTAACTTTTTCTGTGCTTGTAATCTATCATTTAGAAAGTTGTGCTTCCTCACTGACCCCTGTCCTCGGATGTTTTTAATGGCACCCACTTAACAAATGTGAAAATATCCCTGTCCTTTGGCCTCTTTTTTGCAGCATTTTTTAACTGTCTTGGTGCAAAACTCAGGGAATTGTTTGCCAAGGGCTACTTTTTTGCTACTTATCTTTCCTTGGAAAAATGTAGCTTTTTGCCCATGCCTTCCTCCATCTTTCAATTCTTCTGTCAGTATGTGCTCCTTGAGAAACTATAGCTTTGACCAAGCTTTTGGTCACCTGTTCCAATATCTCCTCCTTTTGTTTAGGTTTTTTTTTGTCTGATTACAATCTTAACAAATTTGGAATGCTTGTTTTTTAAAAGCATGAGAGAAAATGAGCATTGCTGTTGTGATATCTGCTCACATTTGTCAATTTTTTTTTTGCCATTTCATCATGATTTATCCAGATTACATCTGCATATGCTTAAATTACTCTGTCTCCTTGTGAAATTTGTTTACCATAATTATTTACTTAGTCACTAATAACATCGCTTTGCTCAGGTCATTTGATACAATCCAAGCATATGTTGTGAGTTTATTTTTTAATTCATCACTTCAGTTGGAAATGTCACCCACTGGTGGTATCTTTAACATCCTGAAGTCACTAATCAACTTTCTAGCTTGCATTCACAAGGTAATTCAGGAGAATGGGTTAAAACATTGCTGTCCCCGACTAATGTTTTGGGAAGTTAAGTGCCAGACCTGGAAATAAAGTGGGTTTTATTTTGCAAAAAAAAAAAATTTATTCATAAACCTTTATAAACATAGATCCTATAGCTGCTCTATTTAGTTTTTGCGTATCAAGAAAAACCAGCATTGGATCTTGCATTCGCTGTAGTTGCAAAGGCCAAAGGCATTTCATACTTATGCAGGACACTGTCTCGAATACTCAAACAATAAGAGAGTCTGATAACTGGGTCCCGATTGTATTTTGGTAGAAAAACCTTCAATAGGTGGTCATTCCCCACTGCATCTTAGTGGCAACTGCTCAAGTTAGGTGTGTGCCTCAATGTGTAGTCTTATACCTTGGAATATGCCAGTCTGTAACACTATTGATGTCAGCTGTTTGCACTGAAAGACCAACCAGTCCCAAGAGCAATTTTTACTCTGTTGATAGTCTTCCAAGCACAGTCAGTGTTTGTCTTGGAGTGCATTGTGGGGAATGGCCTGTGGAGTACAGAGCTGCTTGGGATGAACCTTGACAAAAACCACTGTCTGTTTGCAGACCACCTTTTCATAGGCATATTCCAGCAAGAAATGTGTGACAGTCTTTTCCCTGCTGCAGCTGCTTCAAGGAGAGCATAATGTGGCAGAGAGTCTGGGTGTACATGAAAGATCTCAAAGGTAGCACCCCTCTCACCACCAGCCAAACTATCTCTTGGTACTTGTTAGAAAGTCCTGGCCATGAGGTATTCTGCCAAATGACTTTGACGTCTGCTCAGGGAACCATCTAATGGGAGCGGCCTTCTCCTTTCTGGATGCTGCATGTTAACCACTATTGATGGACTTATGGTCAAAGCTGTTTTTCTTCACGGATTTTTCCATGAGAGACAGGTGATACAGAATGGCTCAACTAATTGGCAATGAGGCCAAGCCCATGCTGTGTAACACCAGGGACAGGTAGAACCTCAATATGTAGTGATACTTGATGTTTGTGTACTGAGGGTCTACACACAGCTTGATGTAGCCACACACAAAAAGGTTGCCATCGGATGGAGGGTGGTGCTGGATGGCAGCCCCTCCCCCCCCCCCCCCCAATAAAACTTTGAGCATGGTGTCCCTATGAACACAGTACAGAATACGCCAGACCTGTATCACAAACAACAATGTGGAGAGTACCACACCTGCTGAATAGGTTTTTGTCCGTGATGGAGAGGGAGTGGTGCTCCCATCTGCCTAGTTTCTGCCTCACTTTGGCTCTATACTCCTCCTAAGTTTTAGTGCATGCCCTGGCTCCTCTCAACCATTTACCCAGCACTTTCAGATAATTTTGTCCTGATGGTGAAGAAGATAAAGCATTGTTTGGTCCAGTTCCCAAAGAATATAGCCTGGCTCTTGCCTTAATATACCTCGGCACCCAAGGCCAGTTTGACCTAGTCACAGATGCTCATGAGTCTGTGCACTGACAGGACATCTGAGCAGAAAATGACGACATCCATGTATAGGAGGCTTTGATCTGCAGGTCTCTGCCTGGAATAGTCACCCCTTTCAGGCTCTCAACCTTCCTGATGGATCTGGCAACCAGTTCTACATAACTCATAAACAAAGCAAGAGAGAGTAGGCAGATCTGATCGGGAGGATTTCTGATTCCCACCCATTGATTGAGACTGTAGTACTCGTGTTGGTGTAGAGCAGTCGGATCCAGTTGCGGATTCTCCCCCCAAAGCCCATTTTGGAGAGCACGTCCCACATGTAGATGTATGATATCCTGTCAAAGACCTTGTCCTGGTCTAGTCTGAGGCAGGTGTCCACCCTCCCCGTCCTCTACATAGGTGATTGCATTCCTCAGGGATACAAAGATCTGAGATTTTCCTACCCAGTACAGTGCGGGTCTGGTTGGGGTGAATTACAGATCCCAAAGCAGACCTGATCTGGTTGGTGATGATCTTTGACAGGATTTTTTTATAATCAGTGTTCAGCAATTTCTAATTTCCTTCTTCATCACCTTTTTTTGTTGATGACAATATACAATATCTTTTTATTGTCATGTATGAGGAGGATAATAATATCTTTTCTCATGGATTTGCACATGCTGTTTGGCCAGAAGCATACTGTCGTATATCTCCAGCAAGTCCTGGCTAATCAAGGCCCACTGATTCAGTGGCATTATTTTATCAACACGTTAAAGAAGCTCTAGATTCCTAGTATTTTTCACAAGGCTTTCACAATGTGTGAACAACATCAGCTTCTTACTAATTGAGGAATTGTGACTGATGTAAAACATTGCTGGAACAACTACATTATTTTATGCAACAGATGTACTGTTATTTAAATCTCTTCCTATTCAAATATTAATTCCTGCTAAATCTTTCCCAAATGTTCATGAGCTGTTTCATGACAATAATTGAAAAAACCTTGGTTGCATTTGATTGGCTGAGTGATCTTCTGCATAGCCATCTGCACTACGAGGTGATCCAAAGTTAACAATGAATGTTATTCCAATAAGTGTTTTGATACTAAAACTTTAAAAGCAACTTGAATGTCCAGACTATTAAAGTGTGGAATTTTTGAACTTGTAATAACTTGTTTGCTCTAATTGGGTTGAACTCAGGCTAGCAATACCTGCCTAAGACTGGCTAATATTTGGAGGAATAAATGTAGAAAAATGCCACTTTCTGTTTACTGCAAACAATGCTGTTTATATATCCTTTTTAAAATAAAATCAAGGCAGTCCTCAGGAGAAAATGATACCTGTCTTCCTTCTTCAGATACTAGTGGATGTGCTTTGCATTGCCCAAGTTTTTAAAAAGGAAAAAAAAAGTGCAGAAGTTTGTTTCAGTTATTCACTTCAAATTATGCTGCTAAAATTTTTGCTTGCCTGTTTTCTGAAAGACCAGGGCAATAGTGGTGACGTATCCAACCTTCGGGTAAGAAAACCTGCTGAAAGTAGATTTGTTGAGCACATTGACTGAGCAACAACTGTTGCTGCAGGATTTGAGATGTAGTAACTGGTCTTTCTGGTTAGAACGTGTTATGTGAAGGTATTTGCCGTAGAACAAGAATACAGTGAAGTCGTCATTTCAAACACCTTTTTTGAAAGGTCAAGGAGAAGTGGCTTGAGTTATGTGCAGAGTTAAATCCCCTTAAAGTGAAATTGGTCAGGATCCCATTATCATTTCACTTGTGCAGGTATTAAGGTGAATGGGGAAACCCTTTGCAGCTCTTAATGAAGTCATTAAAATGTTCTGATAGATAACTTCATTACAGTTTTCATTTTAGCAGTCAGTGTTTCAATTTCTTGAGCTGTCAGAAACTTGCTGCGGTGAACCTAGACAGTTACACAGCCAAGAGTGTTAATTCACTGAAACTTACAGAATGGAAGCTTTTTAATCAGTTAAATTTGGGAGCTCTATATTAGCCATTTTGTAGACTGCTGCTGATGCTGTTCCTCCAAATACTATCACTGCTTGATAGCCAACTTCTCAATACCTTCATTCACTCCTGTGCACTTCAGTTGCACACCTTGTTGCCAGCAATCATCAAGGTGACCCACGCTTCCTGGTAGGTCATTGATATCTGCTCGACCTCCTTCCAAAATGTATTCATTTCTAGTGTTCAAGGTGCTTGTCACCACCTCTTGCTCCCCTTTCCAGGTCTTTGTGTGTGTGTGTGGGGCAAGTTGTATTGTTTAGAAATATGCTGTGCAGATGAATGGTGATTAAAATGGAGTGTGGGATTGGCACCCGGAAATGTGATGCTATTCACCTTTTCTGCCCTCCTGAGGCTCTGGAACCTCCTCGGGCACTGTTGCCAGGCTAGTGACTGCAACTACTGCTCACTTTCTCAGCCACTTCCATTCATCTTTGTTCCTTAGAGATGCTGTCCATTTTCTCCTGTGCTTGGCAAACATCATCCTATTGTAGTCTCAGATTCTAAAGCATAACCCCCAGGCAAGAGTGAGAGAGAGACTCGGTGGGCAGCCTTCCAGGTTTCATTCCTGTGGTGCTACAGCCTCCTCAGTACACTTGCAGCTAAGTTTCTCTGACCCCTTTGCAATCACCCTTTAATTGGACATCTTCCCTTGGCATAACGTAACTCTAGTTTTTCTTGTCCTCTCTGGCCAGGGAACCTGGAAATGGGATGATGATGTTGTAGCTCAGTTAAACAGACACAACAAAGCCTGATGGTCTTTGTTCTTGACTTGTTATTAGACCTTGATGAATCAAATGCTTCTAATTGTTGAAGATTCCACCCTTGGATTTTACTTAAGTGCTCTTTGTATCCTTCCCAAATAGTCTTGTCTAACAGTGCTGTCCATCAGTTTACACATTTGTTTTTAAAATGGCAGTATGGTACAGATAAAATGAGGTAACTAAAGTGACATAATTACTGATGGTCTGATTGCTAATTTCATCTAAAATGGCAATGATGTCAAAATTTGCAGAGACAGATGTGGTTTCTGTAGGGTTTTTTAAAAAGAATATTCATGAATGTGGACATTGCAGTCTAGTCCAGCATTTTTGTCTTTGAGAAGGTAATGGTGAACTGTCGTTAAGTTATGCATATACTACAACCCTTTTGGCAAGGAGTTGGAAGATTTTTGACCCAGCACTGGAAAAGTTATTATAGTTCCAAGCCAGTTTGTTGTGGGGTTTGAATAAGAACTTCGTGGTAGTAGTATTCCCATGCATCTGCTGCCATTGCCCTTTTCAGTACAGTTTCTAGTTTGGAAAGTGCTCTTGTTGGGGCTTTGAATTGCTACGGTCTATCTTGTAAGTGACACACAGTGCTGTTAACCATCAGTGGTTGACAGATACCACTGTCAGTCAATTGGCATGCTTTGTCCTGGATTATGTTGAGCTTCTTGAATGTCGGAGCTGCACCCATCCAGACAACTGGAGAAACAGTAAATATTGCTGTGTTGTAGCTTAACCAGGTTGATATGCTGTTTTGAAGTGTCTGGTGCTGCTTCTGGCATGCCTGCACACTTCTTTTTAACGTCAGAATTGGTTCTCGAGCTTGATGTTAATGGTGGAGTGAGGGGCATGCTAAGGCATGAGGTTCCAAATTGCTGGTAAATATAATTCTGCTACTGCTGATGGACCACAGTGCCTTGTGAATATCCCAGTTTTGAGTTGCAAGATGTGTTAGATTTATTTCAATTTAGTACAGTGGTGGTGCTATACATCAGGATGGAGGTTATCTGCAATATGAACATGGAACTTCGTCTTCACAAAACCTGGGGAGTATGTCCTGCTTTTCAAATTGTTATCCTTTTCAAATCATTCGGTATCTTTTTAATCTCTTGCAGCTTCACAACCTGCAGGTATCGGCGCTCATCTGATTCAAGTTGCTTGGACAGTTCTGATTTTAATTGTTCCATCTTTGGCCCCATGCCTAGGGCCTAAACTCTGGAGTTCCCTCTCTACATGTTTGTCTCCCTCAACCACTCTGTCTTTTTAAGGCATTCAAAGCACCCTACTCTGATGACCAGGTTTTGGCCTTCTGACCTAATTGGCTTGATTTTCTATTCTTTTTTGAAATGTCCCATGAATCATGTTTGGGAACTTTATTATGTTAACTAATACTTATATTGCATCCTTGGATGTAAAGCCAATTTTTCAAGAGGTTGAGAGGGCATGAGAAGGTGAAAGTTAATAATCAATTGTATTTAAATGCTCTTGGCTAAGAGAATAAAAATGAACTGCTGCTGTCCTGTGCATGTGGTGAGCCATATTAAATACCAGTCTGTGACCTAACATTTTCAGGCTAGGTCCATCATACCTTTTGCCTCAGAATTATTTGTTCTGATTTTCCATCTTCTTGCCTGTTTTGTTGAGCCTTTTTTTGTGATTGATTGATTGTCTTTTCTGGTTATACGTTCCAACAAATGTCCATTTAGCTTGACAAAGTCATATTTTATGGTGTATTTCAGTTGGATACACAGCTTCATGTTAACTGAGTGAGGCCATGCTGAAAATGCCCTTCCTATAAGGCTTAACTGGAACTGAACTTTACATAGTAATTTTGTGTGACTTTGTGTATGACAGAGACCAAATAAAAAGGCTGGTTATGCTGTTCTTTCATCAAATGGTCATTTTAAATAATGCAGTTTTCCTGTGCAAATGTAGCTATATTGTCAAATGTGGTAGATTAAGTAATTGGGAAGGATAAGTGGGTTTTTTTTTTCCTTCTTTCAGCCTTGCTGCTGTTTACGATAGGACCAGGAATCTCCTGAGTTCGTACAGTTGCATATAGGGGATAATATGCTTTTAGGAAGATTTTTGTGTGATCTCAACTATGTAATTTGGTTTTGTCCAAATGGGGAAAAATATACGTTGGATGATACTAATATCTGATGGATAATAAAAACTAAGTGTCATGCTTCTAATTTGCTTCAACTAGGAATCGTGTATTTGAACCATCTTGATCTGTATTTGGCTTAATGAAAAGACTTTTGATAAGCACGTTCACACCGTAAACAATTGCAGCAAGGTTATTTTACTGCTAATATGATTTTATAAGGCTAGCTGACCCACCATTAAATGTAGTTTAACTTTTCGTCACATAGTGTGACAGTATTCCAATTTTAATAAAAGGCAAAGTTTGTTGTGTGAGCGGATGTAATCGCACATCAACAATTCACGAATTGATATAAAAGCCCCAGCTGCTGATATGACTGCCAGTAACAGTACAGATTGACATTGTTTGAGCTATGTAAAAATGGCCTTGTAAACCAAATAATGGTGTCTCTCCTGGAAAGCATGCCAATGAGGAAAATGACATTACAGCATTTTCAGAGTAGGAGATGTGCCAGTTATTCATCTGGCTAACACTGACAGCTATTTTCTATTTGCACTGTGGAGCTAATTCTTCTTATATTTAACAGAGCAGGCTTTTTTCATTGGGAATAGAGCTGATTCCAATCTAAGATTGGACTGTGCCCACAGTCTCAATACATCATTTCATGTTGTCTTCAAATGTACAGTGCAGGTGCAAAGTGGAGAATTGATAGCTGTTTCTCTGCTACCCAAGCCTTTCAGCTTGAAGTTGCATTAGAAACTGAATGCAAATATCTCTTGAATACTTGTCAAGTGAATGCTTCCTCAAATATTCATTTCTCCCTCTTTTACACCTTTTAATTTTGAAGAGAAATCTTGAACTCATAATGACGAGCTTCAAGATCATAACTTGGTCTTTGTCTTACGGAAATAGATTCTGAAATAAATGCTTCAGCTTTTACCAATGTGCCCTATGTACATCCTGTTCCTTTGTTTCATTAAATCTAAAAGCACTGATTGCTGGGGATTTTTTTTTGCTCAATGCCAAGTTATGGATATTTTTCAGTGCAACTTAAAATAATTTAAGAGATTTTCTTTGACAACCATTATGGGGACTTGCAATATTACTTAATTTGTCTTGCTCATTGTTCACTAATTGGTAGCTGATCAGATTGTGTTGCCATTAAAACCTCCTATTAATACCTCTACAACATAAAAGTGTTTCTTACCTCAACTTGGCTGCTGCCGAAGTCCTCCGCCAAATCTGTGTAACCTTTTTATACTTGATTATTTTAATTCACTTCTCACAGGCATCCAAGTTTGAGGCCATCCAAACTCTGCCTGGATTGTAACTTGAACCAGATCTAGTTCTTCCATCATCATGCGTTAACTGAGATATGCTGGCTCCCATTTAAAAAATAGCTTGTTTTTCTTTTTTTTAAAATGCTTTTTCCTGTTTTCAAACCCTTCAATGGTCTTGTTCCTCTGCATCTTCTGAACCTCTTTCAGCTTTGACTTTCCAAGATCTGATCTCTCCAAATCTCATAACCCTGACATGAATTGCTCAATCATTACCTTCACTTACTGATCCATAAGCTCTGGATTTCCCTTTCTAAACCTTTACTGTGCCTCTACACACCCTCTTTCTCTTAACATTCTCCTTAACAACTACTGTAAATGATATGTTCACCTAGGAAGCCTTCAAAGTGGCAGTCACTTATACAAGAGTATAAAATGTGAACTGCCAGTGTGGTTGAGTTATGGACAAAAAACAGTGGTAACTCATTATGTTAATATGCATGGTTTATTGAATTAGATGAATTTAACAAATCTCTTTTAACCAAAATCATTTAATGCTGCCAAACTCATTGGCCTCTGCAAAGAATTCATTGCATTTATTGGAAGTCTTTTTGGCTGTGGCGTCAACATTAAGGATCCTACTTTGGCTGTATGGTACTTTGACTTACATGATATGTTTCTCGACAGCAAATTCAAAATTTTCTATGAACTGACAATGAATATCAGCCCACGCGTGTGCACACACCAGATCGATTGGGGTGACGCGTATATTTCCATGCTGTATATATTTTCTCTGTTAATCATTCACCTATTCCTTTCAGTGTGAATGTGATCCTTGAATGGAACTCATTCAAAGGTTGTACAACAGAAGGTAGACCGCCCCCCACCCCTGCCACCACACCAATGGCAAACCAGATGTTTCTTAGTATGCATCTTTTTATTTTGATTTTTATATGGGATCTGAGCATGTCCCATATGACTAATCTTTTATTTAGATAGGGTACTGGGGCGTTTATTCCATATGTGATCAACCTATAACTTCACTCCATCTTCTTCCATCCAACTGTTATCATGGACATGAACAAAAACTCCCACTGGGAACTTAATATTCAGAATTGACCTTGCAATCAAAAAATTACCATTAGGCTTTAATTTCATTTTGTTGACCATGTATCACCATGACTCTTGTCTGCTTAGGCCCAATGCTTTTCAGTAGAACTATTTTTAAACCTGCTACATGGTTTGTATGCAGGACAGATTGTTTCTTCCATGTTGCTGACATAACTTAATGGGCACATGTTTTTGCTGTTCTCTGAATCAATGGGAATTAGTAATTTGGTCATCTCTGAGCAACCTTGGTCTTCTGTCACAGCATGAGTTTTGCTCCATTAAAGAGGCTACCCCAACTAACCATTCATCTGTAATCTTTGGCTTAATTGTTTGAATTTGGCTCTTAAGTGGTATATATGTGTGAAATTTCTGGTGGGGATGTAACTTATGACTATTTTTAAGGACATTTAGTGGTGCATGCTTCTCAAGATTTGACCGGAAACTGGTTTGTCCTGATTAGCGTGCTTGGGCGTCGTCTTCAGGGAAAATTCCTCCTACAGTTTTTTTTTTCACTAACATTGAATTCCCTCACCACTTAGCAAATGTGATGGCTTGTAGTTTGAAAGAGGCTTCATACCACTTTTGTTCTGCTGATGGTCTAATTTTTGTTCATTATGCACCATGTTGTATGTAGTCTGCTCCATGTGGGTGCACCTTGAATTTTTGTTTAAAGCATGCTTCTTGACCACCATTGGCCTTTCCTTCAGCTACCTAGGCTCCATACTTGTGACATTCTTATTTTAGCATGCAAAGGGAATTTTGGTTAGCCTTTGCAAATAACTCCTTTTGATTAGAATTTTGTTTTTCTTATGTCTCTGTGAAGCACTGCTTTGCTTTAGTCTTCAACTGACTGCAAGTTAGTGCTGCAGTATGCACTGATAAATTAATTAAACTAGAGTACATGATCGAAGAGGAGCAATATCTCTACAATGCATTTGGAGTGGCTTCTAGTCTTGCCAAGAAGCTTGGTTTTTTTCCGTCATAAAGTTTTTGGCAACTTGTTGATTTGTACAAAGGGGTCATTAAAATTTGGCGAGTTAATGGGTGGATTTGCCTGCATGATGCTAGGGATGGGAAACTTGGGTGGGGATTCGAGATGCTGGGACAGCGGGTCCCAATGAGGGAGTGAAGGATTACCTGGTGTAGTGGGGAATATGGAGTAATCAAACCAGTCGCGATCTTGAATGGGATGGCAGTATTGAGGGACTGAGTGGCCTACTCTTGCTTCTAACTTGTACGATTGTATGAATAAAGATCCAGTGTAGTTATTTTAATCAACCCCTTTTGGATATGTTATGGCACACTTCTGAGCAGGTCGGCCTTGAACCACAGTGCCACAATGGTGTGAATTTGGGCAAATTGCCTGCCAATTTAAAATTAAATATACCTTTTTTTTAAAAAAAAGTATGGTTTTCAGCTGTGAATGGCTGCCTCTTTGTTTTCAAATCTGTGTTGAGAGGTCTACACCAATTTAAAAGTTGAAATGGATTGTATTTTACAACACTTTTTTAACACCTTTTTTAAAATCTGATCAACCTTCTTCAAGAAGATCTGTTCGTGTAATCTGTCAGACTTTTAAATAACTTAAATATATAAAGCCTGAATTTTAAAGATATTGAATGAAGGAATAGGACATTGTACAGAAGCGATTGTCAGATGTAACCAAATTTGGAGGCATACTAGTTAACGTTAAATACAGTTTCGAAGCGATAAACCATTTGAGACAGCTGGAGTTCAATAAGCGTGTGTAGATCAAAAAGATTAATTGTATAACTTTTAAATATTATGAAAACAGTGAGTTCTTTACCCTTCCTGCATTAATTTAACTCTGACATAACTTTTACAGTTAGCGGTAACAGGTTTTTTTGTTGCCTTGTTCTTTTAAAAACTCACGGGCTGTACGTAGACTTTGCAACATGGAATCTATTCATTCAGTTCAACCAATCAATCAATATTGAACATCAACCCTCCAAGTGAGTGAGTAAACCTAATTGTATAAACTATGTTCCACTGTTGTTTTTTGTTCATCTTCTAACTGGCTTGAACATTTCTAGTTTCTGGTATGGTCACTATCCTGGAAGTGAAATTCATACTCTTTGAATTGCATTGCTCTCTCCTCTTGGTTCTTCTAAATCTTGTATTTCATTTTATATCTGTTGAATCCGAATTGTAGACCTACAACTATTTCCAACAACCATTTGCTATCCATCCTGTGACCATTCTTTCACCATTTTAAACAGTTTTACCTGCAGTCAACCTAATTGAGGCAAATTCCTTATTCGTTCAAATACGTCTTCCCTTTTTATATTTGCTCACACAAGGTAGCATCCTGGTGAAACAGTGTTACTGTTTCAATCTTTCTGATAACACATTTCTACAAGCTACTCTAACTGAAGTTTTTTGTTTAAGGCTTATCTTTGCCTCTTGGCTTTTGTGCTCCGTTATAATACTTGGATTTCAGTATGGTTTTTATTTGCAGTCTTATTATCTCTGGAATGGACTCACCAAGATTGTGGTGGATGCTGGGACATTGAATGAATTGAACAAGTAGATAGATTTTTAATTAGTAACAGTTTCAATGGTTATGGAGAGCGGGCAGAAAAGTGGAGCCGAGGCCAAGATGAGATCAGCCATGATCGTAGTGAATAGCAGACCAGCTTCAAGAGGCTGAATTCTTACACAAGAGTACAACAGTGCCACTGATATCATGTAGGATGAAGAGAAATGGATAAGGGACAGCATTGCAGATGGTGTTATAAATGGGATATCAGCCTTCAGCTTCTGGTGAGTTCATCTTTGTTGGTTGCCATATTATGGATGAGTCTTTGAGATAAGTTGCACTCACATTTTTCTGGTGCTTGAATGGCATGTGAACATTTTCTAACTAAGCCTAACCATGATTTAAAGGAATCTGATGTAAGGAAGGAGAATATTTAAATTGGAAAGGAAAATTTTCTTTTTCTTGTGCATTGAGATTCATGATAGCCATGAACTAATTAAAATAAGCTTGGTGGATTGTGGAAACTTATTTTAAGTATATGAAGCCATTAGACTACTATCTTATAAGTCTGGAACTTCGACTTTTGAAGTGAATCATTCTAATCAAAATGTTTGCAGATGCTTAGCGCTGTATTGTAACTCCCAAATGCTTAACATTATATTGAATTATTCCAAAACTAAAGCATTGAGAAATAACTTCCTTGTGTTGAGATGTAAATGTTGAATTTTTGAAACTGGTCTTTTTAGGCCAGAAGTTATGGGATCAGCTTGATCATGGTTTTGAGCGATTGTCACACATTCTTGATTGGACTTCATACAGATCCTTGAAATGGAATGAAGTGAAACAAAAAGAATTCATATTGGTTTTAACATTACAAGTTACATACATTTAATCCAATACGTCATAAATATATGTAATGAATTCATGGCAAAATTTTATGTTGCAATCCTTTGAAATCACTTTTGATTACTCTCTGAATTAGGGAGCAATGTTTTCCAATTATCTAGTTTTATAACATCATGATTTGTAGTACTATAAGTTTGACACCATTTCAGTATGCCCTCAATACTAGGGCGTGCATTTGACTCTTCACATTCTAGAACTAGCTTCTGACAGTATTGAGATCAAGTTCACGCAATTTACTTGTGACCCACTGGAATAATGTTGCTTGTGAAGCTGCTTGCATATATCTGCTTTGAGTGAAATGCTTTTTGCACTTTGTAATATCCAATTATTTGACATCTTTTTGATGCTATCCTTGAAAGGCTTATTTTTACACACAGCCAAGGTCTGAATGTGCTTAAACCTGTCAGGAATAACTGCCACTTTGGTCAATCTCATTACAGACTTTACAATCAAGGTAGGATTTGAGCATGTTTCATATGAGCAAACCTTTTATTTGCTTTGGCTAGTCCTCTTGGTCTCCAATAATTCTTTGTTCCATTTCTTGGAAATGTCTCATCCGTCCAGTCTTTGAGATGATCATGGATGACGTACCTTTCAGAAATTTCTTGTTAAGAGCATTTTTCGTGAACAGCACATTAATGTTCGACCGTCTGCCTTATAATTTAGAATTACTATGCCTCGTGTCGTTGCATGGTGAGTCAATTTTATTAAGGAAATTTTTTCACCAACATTGTTCATGGTCTTTGTGTTTCCACTATTTCCAATGCTGGCCAATTGATGAGCATTATTCTTCCTGTCAGACGACAAAACAATGGGATTTATTGTCTCATTCAGGTGGCAGATTCTGAAATATTCATTTCTGACTGAGTACTAAATCAAGTATCTTCAGTGAATCTTGTGCATCACCTGCATTGGCTTTGAATTCAGGAATACTGTTTGCTGACTTCTTGGTACATGATAATATAAGTTTGCAAATACTAGTTAACCCATTCTGCTTTTCCACTCAGCTTAACGTGAGCTGCATACTTAACATTCTTTCTTGAAGGCACTGTAACAGATCATTTTAGGCGCATTTGTGTTGTTAACTGGCTGGGCGATTTGCCACTAGAGGTAGTGCAGGGATATCTTTCAATGAACTGTAGTGATTACCAGTAAGTAATCAATAGTCACAACATACCTTGATACCTAAACAAAGGTCTGTGTTTACAAGAGACATTATTACAGCTAGATGAAGAGGGAGAATCAGCTTCCCTCTTCAAAACCTCTTCATGGTCAGTTGCAACAAATTATCATTTTTTTTTGCATACAACTAACATATTTCAAGTAAGACATAATTAACCAGATCAAAATGAAGTGAAACTAGTGTTTTCTTCAGTGAAAGAAAATGGAATTTTATTCTCCACTACTCTGGGGGGAGAAAAAAGTACATAGGTTTTGAGTTTTTTTTAAAAGAGGAGCGTTGTGGAAGTATAGATGAGAAGGCAAGCACAATGGCAGTTAAAAAGTCTGAGGTCATTCTCTCGATTCAAGGACTCAGATGTTTAGCTGGTGTCTTGTCTTGTTTCTTCAGCATTGTTGAAGTTTGCTGGTATCTATTTGTTCTCAGTAAATGGTAATTGTCCCAAATTTCATTTTCACTGAATGTTGACTTTGAGGTTAAGATTCACTTCTGGCTTATTATTATCAATTAAATTTCCTTTCTTGCTGTCTGCCTTGCATTCAAAAGCTTTTGCCTGCAATTCTCTGCCTTTTTGGATTGCAGTGTCTGTAATTTTCTTTGAAACTGGATGTTTTGCAGGTGACTTTTATCCCAGTGTGTAACTTCTAGAAGGGTGTCAGTCAACTGGGAGATGCAGATCCAAGGTTCTGTGCTTTGCTTTTTAAAAATCATGTTAATTTCAGCTTTGACTAATCCTTTTTACTGACAGTTTTCCAAGTTTGGCTCGAGCTTAGTCAAGTGATGAGGCAACCGTTTTGGGTCAGTATTTTCCCTTTTTTAAAAAAAAATGTCTTTTTGGCTCATTTAGAGTCTTCGGCATTAAAATCAAGCGGTCGAGGTTGAATGTCAGTCAAGAGTCTATATTTTTCCTGTAACTGCAAAACAGCGGAAAATTGCTTTTTGAGCAACTGTCGAAGAGCCGACTTTTTGCATGAGATTGAATTTTTTGTTTGTATTAGTATGTCCAGTATCTAGGCTTGTTGAATTATAGTATTATAATTTACTCTAATGCCTCGACTGATCACTATTCAAAAGGAGACTTGAGTGGGATTTCATCTGCACTCAACCACCGAACATTCTTCTTAAAATGTACCATTGGTCTTGCTCAAATGTGCAGATCATTATGACTAATTGAAACAAATACAGAATACTGGAGAAATTCAGCAGGTCTGGCAGCATCTGTGGAGAGCAAATGTGTTAACAATCTGAAGAAGATGCATGCCAGACTTGCAACGTTAACTCAGCTTCTCTCCGCAAAAACTGCCAGAGCTGCTGTGTTTCTCCAGCGTTCTGTGTTTATTCCAGATTTCCAGCATCTGCAGTCTTTTGCTTTTATTCAAGCATGACCGACTGTTCAATATTTATTTTATTTTTAGTTTGTTTCTATCTTTCTAAAGAGAATTTTCTCTTTATATGGTGTCTGTCTTGTTTTAGTGTCTTGTTTTAGCATCTTGTTTTCACTGGAGCTTCCCCTCCCAGCCCTTGAGCCACTTAGACAGCATGACATAAGTTTTTTTTTGTATTGATCACATATATGTGACTTCACCCTCCCCCCCCCCCCACTACCTGCCACCCCTCCTCTCATCCTTGCACAGACTTTTACAATTAAATCTGTCTTGCCTTTCCCTGTCTCCTCTTGTATACTACATCACATTCTATGTATTAGTTTCCATCTGTCATTTACCTTGCCATTCTGCAAGCCTATCTGTGTATCCTGGGATTATCCAAACTGTCACATTTTGAAGTTTGATATCCTCGGCAAATTTTTGACATTTAATTCCGTATTCTAGCGTCAACTATGTATGCGTTTTTTATCATCTATAAACTAGACCACAGTAAATCACCAAGCCTCCTTTCAACAGTACCTTCCAAACTTGTGATCTCTACCAATTAGAAGGGCAATGGCAACATATGCATGGGAACACCACCATCTGCACATGCCTTTCTAAGAAACTCATAATCCTGACTTGGAGCTATGCCACCGTTCCTTTGCTGTGAAAATGCTGATGCTCCCTTCTTAACAGTAGTGTGGATATTCCTATACTCCAAGGATTATGTTGTTTATGAAGGGAGCTCACCACCTTTTTATCAGGGCTAATCGAGTTGGGTAATAAATTTTGGCCTACTTGGTGATGCCTTTGTCCCATCAATGAATGGTAAAAAATGAATATTGACTTGAACGCTTAGAGAACTGCCAAGAAATTGGATGAGGGAAACCTTTGGTTGTCTTCGGGAGTTTAGTTGCAAGCAGAATTGAATGTTGAATGTATAGTTTAATGGGATAGACGCAATGAAACCAGTCTTCAGCATGCATGCTGGAGTTACCTTTGTGGATGATGTTGCTAATGGACAGCATATGGATGAGAAAGAGATGATTAAGGATCACTCTGGAAATTCCCAAAGTGATGGCACAGGAGTGGGAAGAGAAGCCTTTTTGGATGTGCTCCACGTTGAATTGATAAGGAGCAAAATGAGCAAGGTTAGTCCACCAACATGGATAATCGATGGTGTGGGAGCTTCAACCATGTAAAGCAAAAGAGCAACAGAGGTGAGAATTGATCGTGTACCATAATCAGTTAAAATGACGTGACCCCAATCAAATCTACATCAGTTCTGTGTAAGACAGAAACAGATCAGTGTGCACTATCGTGGCCTAATGAAGAATTCCAAAACGTATTTTCTAAGTTCCAAATAGTAGAAGGAAAGACCTTGCATTTATCTAGTACCTTTTCAGGACTCGAGGCTGTCTAAAACATTTTACACCAAGGAAACTACCTTGCTGAACTGTATTCTTTGTTCTGAGGCAAGAAGCATTGCAACCAATTTACACAGTAAAGTCCCATACTTGGCAATGAAATAAATGATACATTAGTTTGCAGATGCCATGAAGATTGGCTGGGTGGTTAACAGTGAGGAAGAAGGTCCTGGGTTACGCAAGGATGTAGATGAATTGGTCAGGTGGTCTGATCAGTGGCAGATGACATTTAACGCTAAGTATGAGGCGATGCATTTTGTGAGAAGTTAACAAGGCAGGAGTATTCAATGAATCTGTAAGGTTTTGGAGTAGATTTGTAGCTTGGGTTGTGGTTGGTTGGCTCGCTGAGCGAGTTTGTTGTTCCACAGACGTTTCATTACCCTGCTGGATAACATCAGTGCAGCCTCCGATGAAACGCTGTTGTGTTTTCCTGCCTGTTGTTTAAACTCTGGTGTCCGTTGAGCTGGATTACCTCACTTTGGGTGTCCCTTTGCAGTGGAGTGTATATGGGGTCGAGCTCTGTTTATTGCCTTTCATAGTGAAGAGCTGGGCCTCTAGGAATTCCCGTGCGTGTCTCTGCTTCGCCTGTCCCAGCTGAATTGGTGATTTTCTATTTCCATGTGGATGAAGATCAGTGAGTATTGGTTGTGTCTTTTTGTTGGCTGTTGATGTTTGTGTACCCTTGTGGTTCACTCATCTCCATCCACATGGATAAGGAAAATCACCAATGAGTGAACCACAAGAGTATAGGAACATCAACAGGCAACAAAAAGACGTGACCAATACTCTCTCATCTCCGTCCACATGGATAAGGAAAATCATCAATTCAACTGGGACAGCATCAGGATCCTGGGACAGGCGAAGCAGAGACAAGCACGGGAATTCCTAAAGGCCTGGTTCTCCACTAAGAAAGCTATTAATAAACATATAGAGCTAGACCCCGTATACACTCTACTGCGAAGGAAAACCGGAAGTGAGGTAATTCAGCTCACTGGACTCCAGAGTTTAAATAACAGGCAGGAAAACACAACAGCGCTTCATCAGAGGCTGCACTGATGATTTAACCCAGCAGGGTAATGAAACGTCTGCGGAACAGTGAACCAGCTCAGCGAGCCAACCAACCACAATACTTAATGAATGGCAGGACGTTAGGAAGCTGGGGAACAGAGATATTGGGTGCTCATCCACAGCTCCCTGAAGGCAGCAAGATAAGTTAATATTGTAGTTGGTGCATACAGGACACTTGCCTTTTGAAACGTGGCATAGATTACAAGAGAAGGCAGGTTATGTTATAGCTATACAGGATTTTGGTTAGGCTACAGCTGGAATACTCAGTAGTCTGGTCACCACACTATAGGAATGACGTGATTGCACTGGAGGGGGTGTACAGCAGACTAACGAGAATTTTGCCTGGATGGAGCAGTTTGGTTTTGAACAGAGGCTAGCTAAGTTTGGTTTGTTTTCTTTAGGGCAAAGAAGGCTGAGAGGTATAGAAGATTATGAAGGGCATGGACACAGTGGATGGGGGAAGCAGCTGTTCTGCTTTGAAGGGCCACAGGGCTTTTGTAGTGCTGTGATAGTGTCCCTACCTGTGGGCCCTGAAGCCTGGGTTCAAACCCTACCTGCTCCAGAGGTGTGTCGTAACACTACTGAATGAGTTAATGAGAAAATATCTAACAAGTGAGCATGATTTTAAGGGAAAGACAGGAGGTTTAGAAGAAACTTGAGCGTTTTTTCATCCAGAGCGTGATGGGAGTCTAGAATGGTAGTTGAGGCAGGAAGCGGCAAACCTTTTAAAAAGTACTTGGATAAGCACATGGAATGTCATAATTCGAAGCCATGGGCCTTATGTTGGAAAATGGGCTTCATGTAGATTCAGAGGAGTTTTTCTTTGTTAGTGCATACTTGATAGGCCAAAGGGTTTTTTCTGCACTGTGTGATTTCTATGATTATAAATGACTGGGTGATTTCTTGTTGCATCATCTTGAAACATAAATATTGATGAGAATGTCAGGGAGACCTCCTTTGTTCTTCAGATAGTGCTGTGAGATCCTTGATAACAGGCAGAGCAACTGTTTAATATCTCACCTCGACAATTTTTTTGTATTATCTCGGCAGTTACTTCCATGTGCATTTGAATTATGTGCTCATTTCTTTGGAGTGTTGAATTCAAATCCAATTGGCTTATAGGCAACAGTGTTACTATGGAGATAGTAGGAACTGCAGATGCTGGAGAATCTGAGATAACAAGGTGTAGAGCTGGATGAACACAGCAGGCCAAGCAGCATCAGAGGAGCAGGAAGGCTGATGTTTCGGGCCTAGACCCTTC
>NC_063337.1:56847157-56958826 GCF_021869965.1 Rhincodon typus | reverse complement strand
TGAAGAAGGGTCTAGGCCCGAAACATCAGCCGTCCTGCTCCTCTGATGCTGCTTGGCCTGCTGTGTTCATCGAGCTCTACACCTTGTTATCTCAGTGTTACTATGGATCCAGGTCTGACAGATTGTGGAAATTGGCATGTTGCGGATGTTTAATTCCAGCACTTAGGGAGTCTTAAGTTTGTATCAATAAATAAGATGTCCATTTGAATACTTGAGAGATGGTTATTTGGATGAACAAGTACTGTGTAAAATCAGGCATTTTCATAATTTTCAGTTTCAATGTAAGAGAGTTAATGTGAACAAAAGGATGCCAGTCAAAAGGCTTGGTCTCCTATGGTTGTTATGAATTGTGACTCTAATGGCTTAACTCTTTTGACCAAGTGTTAATTCTGCATTTGTGAAGATCAATGAGGCTAAAGCTACTTTAAAGAATTTGGATAACTCCATTACTTGGATGTTGGATGCTAGAAACACTCTTGCCCAATTAAATCCTTTCATTATTACAGTCCTTGGTTTGGGTTTTTGACTGAAACCCTGGATAATTTGTCATCTTTCTTTTATGCATGCCCGTACTGAATCAGCGTAGCTAGAGGTGTGGGCAGAAAATTCCAAAAATTCACTGCACTCTGAAGTAATTCCTTATCTCAGTCCCAAATGGCTTGACCCTTATTTGGAAACTGTTTGCCCTTTGGTTCTGGACCCACCCCCAGTAGGGGAAACTCCCTTTATGCATCTGCTTTGTATATCTTAAGAATTTTGTACACGTACTTTAACTTGCCTCTTTGTCTTTTGAAAATCTAGAGAATATAGAACCAGTTTCCTCAATCTGTCCTAGGAAAATTGTGCCATCCCAACAATTAGTCTGGTGAGCCTTTGCAGCACTTGCAAATTGTAAAATGTCTTAAATACTAGCCACTTAAAATACCGTAACATCTTTTTTTTGGGATATATTTACCCAATGAACCCCAGTCAATCTACTCCTAGTATCTTCATAAGCCATTTGGTCCATAAAGCCTGCTTGCTGTTCTGTTGTAGATTCTTCTCAATTGAATGTGCTGACCCCAGCTCTTATTTCCATAGCTAACCACCTTTTTGCCTTTTCTTTGTAAATGTTGAATCTCCTCAAATAATCTGTTCCAAGCATTGGTCACCTTTCAGTGCTGATTGCATGCAGCTGACTGGCATGCCTCTCCAACTCCAAGTTGAGTCACGATGATACAGGAGTTTGGTGATGTTAACTGCTCTCTACACTGGAACTTAGTGCTCAGTGGGTTAATGTCGAGCTTTGTCAGAAATGTGGCCTTTGAAGTGGGCTCTAAGTAAGTGGAAGAGTTTAAGGATGAAATAGAGATTTAGTATACCAACGGTGGGGCAAAAGTGGTGCATTCGAGGCCAGAGTCTGAAGAAAGTTTGGCGTGTGTTAGAGGAGATTTGTACAAATAGGTCAGGTCAATGCTATTAAACAATTTTCGCGCAAGTCTGACTACATTAATTGCAAATAAACTTTACGTTATCTTCCAACTTTTTTGTTCCCTGATTTCTCCCCAATTTTTTTTCTTTAATATGCATAATACAATAGAAGTGAACTGATCCAATTAGTTGTGGCAGCCTTATTGTCTTCGTGCCCGTTACAGACCAGACCAACTCCCTCAAAATACATTTTAGATGATAGCCTAGAAACAACATTTCCTTATTTTTAAAAGGCAAGTGTAAGGTATTGTGTTCCAGACGTAATTGAATTGGTCAAACTACCAGGCTTGAAGCAAAACACACTTTATTCTTAGATGATGATAATTAAAATACAAACAAAAGAAAGAAGAATTGGAATAACTTAATCCAATGGAAAACTTAACAGAATAATAGATATTGAAACAGTTGCTATTTAGTAGTTAAATATAGTAACATCCCATAATTGTGCCCTTTAGCAAAGGCAAATTCAGGAAAGTAGATCGTTTCACATGCAATGCTCCAGTCTAGGAGAAAAGAACCTAAAGAGAAAACTGTGTGAGTGCGTGTGTGTGTGTTGGGGAAGAGAGAGAACTGAAGCATTTTGCTGTAGCAGGAAGAGATGTATAGAAGCTTCCAAACCCTAGCAGCTACTGAAAGTTAAACTGAAATCCTGATTCTGTGGGAACTTGATCTCACCCCTTCATGCTGTGTCTATTGTTGCAACTTAAGTTTTTTTTTTATGGCCTCAAGCTGTTCACTTTATTGGTTTGTGCGGACCATTTGGTACCTCTGTCTCAACATCTCGTCCTTTTTTTTTTAAGAGAAAAATGAAAATGTACACCTCCTTAAAGCCATAGTATCATCACAACCCCCCACCCACTGTCCTAGATGGTAGAGGGCATGGGTTTGGAGGATGCTGTCAAAGGAGTCTTGGTGAATTTCTGTGGTGCTTGTTGTAGATTGAACATCGTGCTGCCACTGTGCCAGTGGTGAAGGTACTGTAAACAATAGGTAAATTACTTGAGTTGTGAATGCTGCTGAATATTGTGCAATCATCAGTGAATATTCCTGATTCACACCTAATGAGGGAAAAGGTCATTTGATGCCGCTGAAGATGGTTGGGCTAAGTGCACAACCTTGAACTCGGACATAGATATCCTGGAGCTGAGATGACTGACCTCTAACAATCACAACCATCTTCCTTTTGTGGTAGGTATGACTCAACCAGTGGAGAATTTTCTTCCAGGGAGGGTTCCTGGATGTCACATTTGGCCAAGTGCTGCCTTGATGTTCAGGACAATCACACTTGTCTCTCTTTTTGGAGTTCAGCTCTTTTGTCCATGTTTAAACTAAGGCTGTAATGATGTAAGGAGCTGAGTGGTGCTAAAAGAACCCATCTATGTATCAGCGCACAGGTTATTTGTTTGCAAGTGCCGCTTGATAACATTGACCATGCCATCACTTTGCTAATGATTTGAGACTGAGAATTGGTAATTGGACTAGGTTGGATTTGCCTTGTTTTGTGTACAGGACTGAACTGGGAAGTTTTTACATTGCTGGGTAGATACCAATGTTCTATCTGTACTGGAGCAGCCAAGCTAGGGGTGTAGTTAGTTCTGGAGCACAAGCCTTCAGTATTGTAGCTGAAATATTGTCAAAACCTGTAGCCTTAGTTGAAGGCACTGAATTCCACGTTTCTTTATCACGCTGAGTAAATCAAATTGATTTGAAAACTAGCATCTGTGATGCTGAGGATCTTAGGAGAAGTTTAAAATGGATCATCTCCTTGGCACTTCTGGTTGAAGATGGATGCAGTTGCCTTGCCCTTTTCACTTGTGCTGTGCTCTCCCAGCATTGACAGTTGGTACTTTGTTAACTTCATTCACAGGATTAGGGTGTCGCCAGCTCGGCCAGCATTTATTGCCCATCCCTAATTGCCCAGACGACAGTTAAGATTGAACCACGTTGTTGTAGGTCTGCAGTCACATGTTAGCCAGACCAGGTAAGGATGGCAGTTTCCTTCCCTAAAGGGCATTAGTGAACCAGATGGTTTTTCCAACAATCGACAATGAATTCATGGTTATTATTAGACTGTTAATTCCGGATTTTTTTTTTTTTGAATTCAAATTCTACCATCTGCCTTGGTATTTGAACCCGGGTCCCCAGAACATGACCTGGGTCTCTGGATTAACAGTCTCGCAATAATACCACTAGGCCATCACGTCACTTTTTATGGAGCCTCCACCTGCTGTTTAGCTGTTTTAATTTCCACCACTATGACTGGATGTGACAGGACTGCAGAGCTTGTATCTGAGCTCTTGGTTGTGGGATTGCTTACCTTGTCTATTATATGCTGCTTACACTGTTTTGGCATGCGGAGCCTCCTGTGTTGTATCTTATTCTGGTTAACACTTCATTTTCAGGTATGTCTGATTGTTGCTTCTGGTCTGTCCTCCTGTACCCTTCGTTAAATCAGGGTTGGTCTTGTGACTTAGGGCAGTGGTATAGTGGGGAATATGCTGGGCTGGAAGTTTTAGCTTGTGGTTGAATACAGTGCTGGTGATGACCTACAATCCCTTGTAGATGCCAAGTTTTGAGTTGCTGGATCTGTTTGTAGTATACGTCATTTAATAAGGCAGTAGGGTATCTTTTAATGGAGGATGTACGCAATGTGAAGGTGGGATTTCATTTCTACAATTACTGTGTGTGGTTGTTCCTGGTGATAATCATGATGTGTCTGCAGCAAGTAGATTGAGGTCAAGGTCATCACTTGAGGGGGAGGCAGTACGTGGCAGTCAAAAGGAGGTTTCTTGCCCGTGTTTGACCTGATGCGTGTTGTGGCTCCAGAGTCAATTTTGAGAACTCCCAGAGCAATTTCTTCCTAACTGCACCACTGCTGTTAGGTGGGTCAGGATATGCATTGTAAAAGTGGTAGTGTCTAGGACAATAGCTATTTCCCCCTCTCCTGGCTGTCTCCAGGTACAGTTTTGTTCGTATGACTATGCCAAGCTGATGCTTGACTAATCTGCAAGATGGTGCTCTAAGTTTTGGCAAAAAAGCCATGTTTTGGCACATCTTAGCAAGAAAGACTTAGACTTTGACAAGAGTTAGCAAGATCAGTTCTGGTGGCTAGGTTAAGTTGTCTGGTTTTATTCCTTTGTTTAGTCTTTGTATTAATTTGATATAACTGTGCGGCTTGTTAGGTTAATTCAGACAGTTCAGAGTTACCTACGTTACTTTAGTTTTGGTGTCACATGTAGGCTGGATGAGGGAACGATGGCAAATTGCCTTTTACGATCATGAGCACATGGTCCATTGTTCTATTAGGGTTTAATTGATCTGCACTGGTGACCACAGGCTTTAACCCAGGTCCTGGATCAGTATTCCAGTGACATACCTGTTATGTCACCACCACTCATGGAAGAAGCTGTATGTTGTGACCCAGCTATCACTGGGGGAAAACAATGAAGAATACCATACTGCTTCCCAGTTTGCTTAACAGTACCTTTCTTGGGTCCCTATGCTCTTCATTTTTGTACTTTAATATACTGTTTCGATTTGTTGGTTTTTCTGTTCTATTTCTGCAGAAACTGCACTGCTTCCTCTGTAAAGTTGTATGTTATTGGTTTTCAAGTTAAAACTCCTGTAGTTTAGAATTTGGCACCTTTTTTATAGTTGTAGATCTACTGTGTGTTTGAAAAGGAGCAATAGTCAGCTATTTTAGGTGATTGTGCTAATTGTTAGGAAAATCCATATGGGAGCATGCTTAATTGAGTCATTAAAAATCTTACTGGTGAACTAGAAATTCCTTCGTGTGTTAGATGTTGGTTTCTGCATTGACCATGTGCTTATGGATAGCAATTGAAGTCCTGTTCTTTACCAAAAATTGCACCAACTTAGGTTTCAGTTATGCTGAAAATCAAGAGTTCTAAACTTGAAGTTTGAAATTACCATACATATGACATCATCATGTAAAAAATATGAACCATGTCTGCTAAAAATCCATTTGAATGAAAGTAGAAGGATAGCTTGTTACAAAATTTTGTTTTCAGCTTGACACAATTCATTAATTGCTATATGTGCTTTTTTTTTGCAGATCTCATTCAGTGTACAAATGAGATGAATGTAAACATACCTCAGCTGGCAGATAGCCTTTTTGAAAGAACTACAAATAGTAGCTGGGTGGTGGTATTCAAGTCTCTCATCACAACTCATCAAATGATGGTTTATGGAAATGAGGTAAGTTTCAAAAAATATTTAGATCATTGGTTGTGAAAGGTGAATGAAATGAAATGTTTCTGTTTCATTGCCCATTTCTGAGAAGGTTTAAAGTTAAGCTTTTTAAATAAGGATTAATTGTGAAAACCCAGATTTTTTTTTTTTGGCTTTGCTGAGTAAATAAATTATCATTGTTCCGAAAATGACCATTACTGAAATATTTCTCTTATCCTTGATATCTTGACAACTATATTTTGTTCCTTGCTGGCAACAGATAGCATAGGAAGAACTTGCATTTATTTTGTGCTTTTTGTGCCCTCAAGACATTGCGAAACACTTCACAACCACTTAACCTTGAATGCCATTCTAAGATTTTGCAGCAAATACAGTAGATTATTTGTGCATGGTGAGTTAGATGCATGGCCAGTTGATGTGTTTTGTGGGAGAAATGTTGCCGAGGGCAACTCCACTTTGAATGGTGTGATGGTATATTTTACTGCCACCTGAACAGGCAGTTTGTATCTCGACTTTATTTCCCTCCACTTCACTTCATTAAGCTGTACACTGCAATTCTAGAATGGGACTTGAATCTTCAACCAATTGAGTATTACCATGAAACTAAGCTGTTAGGTGACTCCATTTCTGAAGAAGGGTCCAGACCCAAAACGTCAGCTTTCCTGCTCCTCTGCTGCTTGGCCTGCTGTATTCATCCAGCTCTACACCTTGTTATCTCCTCTTATGTTAGGTGACTGCTTGGCTTTCTGATAATCCTGTTTTTAAGTGGAGCATTTTAGAGGCATCAAAAGTTGTCCTATCTAAATAGCACTCAAATAGTGCTGGAGCATTTTGCTGAGCATAAGGTTGTAGGGAAACATACTTATTAGGTTGTGTAAGTAACACCTTTTGAATGCAACAGTATGAAGTTGGCAACTTGAGAACAATATTTGAGCTTGGGTGAGATGCATTATGCAAGGTTAGGCCTTGTATAACCATTTAATATTTCTTTTAAAGGTACAATAATGTAAAATATTTGGGTTTTGGGGGGGTTGAGGGAACAACTGTTGTTCAAGCAGAAACTAATTATTTTCTAACCTGTACAGCGTTTTATCCAGTACCTAGCTTCAAGAAACACCTTATTCAACCTGAACAATTTTCTAGATAAAAGTGGGTTGCAAGGTGAGTGTGAATTTAATTTTTTAACTGTTGTACATTGTTGCTTTCAGATAGAAATAATGCACCAATGAATCATGTGAAGAGGGTGCTGATTTGGCTGTATCATTAATGTCATGGAGATGCAGCACGAATAGTTAACTGCCAGTCTTTGTTCTTAGACCAGGCAGATTCTGATTAGCATTACCATAGGAATGCAGCAGGGACTCGGTGGGGAAGAAAGGGATTGTGAGGATGTAATAGATGTACAAATTCCTATTTGCTAAATCAGGGTCCTGTATGTTAATATACACAGCATCTCTGCACAAATGCATTAGACAGAAGGCTAACTAATGTTATAATGGTTTCTGTTGTGATTTTTAGCACAGTTCGAATTAGTTAATCAATGTTGTCCAAGAGCAGAATCACAATATTGGGCTTGTGATTTGAGCACAATTAGCATGCTGCTTGCTGTGAATGGTCAGCACAACATGTTGATGCAGTCTGCCAGTTGCTGGTTCACATACCTGGCGTCACATTAGCCTGACGCTCCTCACATGACTTGTGTGGTCGGCAAAATATCTTCTTTGACATGATGGCAACATCCTGTTACTGGCAATTACCACTCATGGGCGTTTTTCTTCTTCACCTGTGGGACATGGGTGTTGCTGGGTGGGCCAACATTTATTGCACGTCTTTAGTTACCCTTGAGAAAGGCCTGGTTAGCTGATGCCTTGAGCCACTGCAATCCATCTACTGAGGTAGACCCGCAAAGCCATGAGTGAGGGAATTTCAGGATTTTGACCCAACAACAGTAAAAGAGTGATGATTTACTTCCAAGTCTGCATAGTGGATGGCTTCAAGGGGAATTTGTAGATGGTGCTTTTCCCTCTATATGCTGTCTTGTCCTTCGAGGTGGTAGTGGTTGTGGGTTTCAAAGGTATTAAGTAGCTTTGGTGAATTTCTGCAGTGCATCTTGTAAATGGTACACACAGTTGCTACTGAATGTCGGTGGTGGATGTGGTGTCAGTCAAACAGACTGCTTTATCCTGATGTCAAGCCTCTTGAGTGCTGTTGAAGCTGCATTCAGCCAGGCAAGTGGGGAATATTCCCATGCACTCCTGATTTTGTGCCTTTTAGACAGGCAATAGGGAGTCAGGAGGTGAGTTACTTGCTTCAGTATTCCCAGCCTCTGACGTGTTCTTGTAGGCAAGTTTAGTCTAGTTCAGTTTCTGGTAACTCCTGGAGTGATGATAGTGGGGATTCAGTGATGGTAATGGCATTTAATGTCGAGGGGTGATGTTTAGATTGTCTGTCTCTTTGTGGAAATGAGCATTTGTGTGGCGCAAGTCTTATTGCCACTTTTCAGCCCAAGTCTGGATGGTGTTCAAGTTTTGTTGCACTGGGACATTGGCTTTCAGTATCTGAGGAGTCGTGAATGGCACAATCATTGACGAACATCCCCACTTCTAACCTTATGGATGAATGAAGCAGCTGAAGACACTACTCTGAGAAACTGCTGCAGAGATGTTCTAGAGCTGAGATGACTGACCTCTAACAACTACAAGAATCTTCCTTTTTTGCCTGATATGACTCTAACCACCAGAGTTTTCTGTCTGAGTATCGTTGACCTCCGATTTTGCTAGATCTTTTGATGCTGTACTTGGCTAAAGTGGTTTACTGCAAAATAGTAGAATGAGTGAGCTGGCCTTAACCTGTTCAAATTTACGAAAATGATTATTCGGGAGAGGAAAAGATGAAGTATACTGTGCACCATTCAGGGCCAAAAGTAGAATGAGTTTGTGTAAGAGGCAGTGAGTAATGATTTGATCAGAATAGCCACTATTATATAGCCATTGTCAGGCAGGATGGGTTTGATGCATCTTATCTCGGCATTAAGCTTATTCTGGTGAGTGGATGATTAGGGCTGTTATCATGAGATTGTCAATAAAATTGATGTTGCGTGTGGGACTGCAGGATGTCCATGTGTGTTGATCAGTGAATGTAGTCTTTCTGTAAATATGGAGATTGGTAGATTTTTCAACTCGTACATTAAGGAAAGGAGACTTGTTAGATTTCCAAGTTTTTAGATCATGAATTGACCTCATCAATCACCTTTGGACTCGTCAAAGACAGCGTGTCCCTCATTGGCCTGGATGGTAATGATAATATCCTATGCATGTGTGTTGAATTTATAATGCTTCAATATGTATGCCTTAGACTTCTTTCTCCACTACCTCTTGTCTATCAGTCAACATCAATCAAAATGGATTTTTTTAGCATCATCTTAGTGGACCAGGGAAAGAAATAAAGTCAGTGATAGCGGCACAACAGAGATTCATCAAAGACTGAATGTTAGACAGCTAGTCTGGGGCAGAAATGGTGACAAAGTGTATGAGCTGATGCCATTGTTTCAGAAGATGTTGTTAAGGGGCAATCCGTACATGAGCAAGGAAGGAATGAAGGATTGATTCTTCAGGATTCTAGATATAATGTTTCAGAGTGGAAAGATAACCCATTGCAGTCAAATAGATCTGTGTAGACCAAGCAGTGGAACTTGCTGGTTGACCAGCTGGTATTGAAGCAGTGTGCCTCAATTGACCATAGGAAAGATTGGCAGGAGAATGATAGATGATGCGCCTTGGCTTTGGTCCTATAGAATATTGTTTGTTTGTTATTTTTGGACACACACACACACACACACACACACACACACACACACACACACACAGCAAGTCTGAGCAATTCTCTTAATTGGAGGAATGACAGAGGAACTGGCCACATAGTTTCCAGAGAGTTTTGTTACTTGTGACATCAAATCACATTGAGCAAGGAACAAGAAGCAGGTTTGCTCTGCAACCATTCCTGATAGGGTGCAGTATTTACACCAATTGGCTGACACAAATCTAGAAATGATGAAGAAAGTTTTACTGAGGATTCTACAATTTTACCTTTCCAGTCTTCCAAGAAGTATACCCAATGTAGATCAAATGAAATGACAAAACTAAGGGTCCTGAATGTTTGCTTGTACAATAAGAACATTTAACTTCTTGAAGCATAGCATTGAATGTAATGGTATTTCAGTTAATTTTCCTCAAAATGAATTAATGACTCATCTGTGTTAAAGATAACTGCTGTTAAAGGGTATATGGAGTTAGGTTGCAGATCAGCTGTTAACTTGTTGAGTAGTAGCATAAGCCTGAGTGACTAAATGACCTACTTCAATTTCTGTGTCCCTCTTCAATATGTTTTGAGATGGGTATTTGTTATCTTCTTTTGTGTGATGGTCTGGTATAATCACCTATTCTTTAAATATGACATTTGTATTACAAAAAAAAAACACAAACTGTTCTTAATGCTGGAAATCTTGTTGGAAAGATGTGATAATAGTTTGAATGGGGAAACAATGTGTAGATTGGTTTCCTGAACTTTTCTATGTCCAGGCATAAATTTGCCCATATCTACTTCATAAACAATTAACAAGTATTTAACAAAATTATTTTTTCTACTGACAAACTGTAATAAATGTTTATTCTTCATGAGGTGCTACGGTTTTTAACGTAGATCTTTTGTGTGTTTAAGGATACGACATGTCTACTTTCATCCGGCGCTATAGTAGATACCTAAATGAAAAAGCAGTCTCCTACAGACAGGTTGCTTTTGACTTCACAAAGGTGAAAAGAGGGTAAGGACAAATAACAATCAACAGTAACATGATTCTGCCAAAATTGATTTTTCCTTTGTATTGTTTACTTAGGTAGCTGCAGCTCAGTGGGAGCCAATAGTTATGTTGTACCTGCTGATCATCTAGTAACCTTTGAGTTGTCTTAACAACAAGTCTTTAGCACATGTATGACCTATAATTTGATAATCCTAATTCGGTATTAGATTTGTATCTTGATGAACAAGAAAGAAATGATTTCCTTTTATGAAGGCAGTGACAGATGCCTCATGCCTCTCTTTGGCACTTCACCCAAGTGGCTGTTTTTCATGGTGATTATCAGTAAATGATCTGACTTTGTAGGGAGCATAGTGACAAAGCATCTGACTCACTTTGCCCAAATACAAAGCGCAGTACTGTCTTATGATTTTGAATGTTTGTAGAATCTCCGTAGTAATGATTGGAAGATTCAACAGGTACACGTTAAAATTGTTTTGTTTGAGGATCCTGGTGGATACTGCCTGCCATCATAAAACACTCCTATCCCTTGGTCTGAGCAAAGAATAGATGAAGTGTACTTTCGTATTTCTTCAATGGCACCAATGTCTCAGTGCAGATTCAACTGTGGTCAGAAGATTACTGGCAACAGTTGATAGCAGTCCAGAATCAAGAATCTGTCTCTGACAAAGCGGAGTTCATGGAATGGCTGGCAATCGTCAGGGTCTACTTGTTTGTAGTCAGGATTTGAACCTCTGCCTTTTTAAACTTGCCCCAGAATGGGATTTGGGGAAACACCAGTAATGTCTAAAGTCACTTCACTTGGTCAGCTAATTTAAACGAATACCAAGGAGCAAGCCTATGTGTGACTCAATAGGAAATGGTTTCCATGCATGTACCCATGAAGCCATTTGTAGAATGTTGTTTAAAAATACAAATCAAAATTAAATCAATTTCTTAGTTCATGACTAGGCAGCATCAGAGGAGCAGGAAAGTTGACATTTCGGGTCAGGACCCTTCTTGAGAAAAAAAACTTCTGAAGAAGGGTCCCGACCCGAAATGCCAACTTTCCTGCTCCTCTGCTGCCCGGCCTACTGTGTTCCTCCAGCTCCACACTGTGTTATCTTTGACTCCAGCATCGACAGTTCTTACTATCTCTTAGTTCATGACTGTCTTGATTTGCAAATATTGGTCTCTGGCTTGGGGGTGCTGGCAGAGGAGGAGAGAAACAATGATGGTTATGGATTTAAAAATGAGGAAGAAGAGGAGAATAACATTACAAGTATGCATGTCAACTTGAATTTTTTTTTCTTTGATTAAATAAAAATACTATCGGCCATGTTGCTTTACCTCTGGAAAAGAATGAGTCACCTTCATGTTTCTGCCCTTTGTACTGTAGCTGCATTTCAAAGCAATTTATGGCATTATTAAGCACTCTGCAATGTTTTAGTTATGTAGAAAAGCACTAATGTTACGTTTAAGAGTATGTCCTCCTACAGTATAATATGTACTATAATATGGAAAGAATCATTACAAATGACTGAAGCCAGTTAAATTAAATAATTTATGAAAACGGCAGAGGGGAAAGGATAAAAGTTACACAGGCCAGTCTTTACATTTGTGGTTTTATAATTTTTCTCATGCTTTCATGTGCTTTACTTCAATTGCTTTGAAATGCAGCCAGTATTCTGTGGAAGAATTACACTATTGTTTGTTCACAGTCCAATCTAATAATCTTCCACAATTTGGCTTATGAAACTTTTCCAGAAACACTTAAATGCTGCTAAGTGGTCCTTCTTAACCACCTTTCATACAATAACAAGTGATAGTAGGAACTGCTGATGCTGGAGAATCTGACGTTTCGGGTCTGACCCGAAACAACATCAGCTTTCCTGCTCCTCTGATGCTGCCTGGCCCGCTGTGTTCATCCAGCTCTACACCTTGTTATCTCGTACAATAACAATCCAGGTTGAGACTTTGAACGTAACAATACCCCTGTGCTAGTAGTTCCATATTGCAACTGTTTGTATGACTTGAACATACTTTCAATAATAAACTGGCTAAAACTGTAATTTATATTTCAGCTTTGAATAACCGATGTCCTGTAAAGTTCAGCATGCCCTCCTTGTTTCATACTTATTACTGTCCATTTATTATTACTATACATGAAATTCAGACTACCATGAGATGGATTTGTGCAGCCTCATTCTTAATTTTCCACTTGTTGGCACACTTTTTAACATTCTTTTGCTAGACTGAGGAGACTGCATCTGTTCACTGTTGAGGAATATTGGAATTGTAATTAGTTCATTGCATACATCTCAGATATGTGCACCGTATAGTTTTACCACGAACTATATCACCGATCAAGGTAATGCAACTGTGTATTTTAGTCATTATTCTACAGTTTTAGCTAAGCTACTGACAGTGTATTTAGTCATACTAGCTCTCCTGACGATAAGCTATTTTAGACTTGTTTATGTAAGCATTTTACATTTAATATGTACTTATTTCATCAGGGCTGATGGAGTTATGAGAACAATGAGTACAGAGAAATTGCTAAAGACTATGCCCATTATACAGAATCAAATGGATGCACTGCTGGACTTCAATGTGAGTTTTGTTTCTGGCATATAAGCTTCCTTTTGGATATAGTAGTTCTGAGTGTTTTTCAGATATAGCCACAGATTTATTTAAATGTAAAGGGTACTTCCATGGATCGAATTGTATGCTCGTGTCAATTGGGTGAGTAATTGCGAAAATGTTTTCCTTGACATGGCAGATAAACCCAAGATTTGCACAATATGGAGCCAGCAGACCAGTTTTCTATGTAATTCTCTGGAAACTGCTTTAATTTTGATACCCATTAAAATTTCATAATTGATTTATTTAAATTTGATTAAAATATGCTCTCCTATATTTTTCCTTATGCAAATGACTAATGGGTCATTTACTATTAAATGTATTGGAAGTAAGAAATTAAAAAAACAAGAATCAAATGTGCAAAGTGGTTGTAAAATAAAGGAAGCCTGCAGTATTTTGGAAAGTATATTTTAACAATTTAGAAGAATGTCAGTGCAATAATGTTTGGGTTTGAAATATGTAATGAAAATTGGGAATTGAAACATAATTTCCTTTTACAAGCAATAACTCAGCATTATATAGTTGTGCAGAATGGGAGGCTTTCCCACGGTCCTTCTCGAGGCTGGTCATTATGTTGTTAGATAATGCATGCCAGTTTGCCTCTGCTGCCACCACACTGAGACCTCTGAGTTGTGTGGCAGGCGATGTGGAGGAGTAGGCATTCAGTTGTAAGTAAATCTGTTAGAATGTTTAAATTTATTGTCAAGTCAAACCATAATGTGTCCAATCATCTTCATTGCCTTTTTGTTTTGAAGATGTCATCAGGCCCTGGATGGACTTTCTCATTTTACTTTTTTGTGGATGGTCACGATATCCCAGATCTCTGGTGTCCAGTAAATTTACTTTACCAATATACCTGGTATAAGAGGATGTGATATTTTTCATTGTCTTTTTTGTGTTCACTTGAGTCTTAATTTTTAAGTTTCTTTCCCCCTTTTGTAATATTGTGCTTTTGACTCAGCAGTACTTCACATTTGAATTGTGTCTCAGTATTGCAAATATAGTTTGGGGAGTGGTGGAGAAATTTCATAACAATATAAAGCTGATTTGTATTGACAGAATTGATGTTTTGCGGAACCAAGTGGCAGAATTCAATTATTTTTGAATGTGAATTGTTACATTTGGTAAAAGTCCAACTGTTGCAATTTAGTGAAAAGCTGGATCATGTAGAAGAGTAGAGAGAATTGGGGGTGAAGATTCAGCAAAACAACAGTTGAAATAAATAGGGTTATTATAAGCTAATGGAATATTTCTCTTTGTGGCCATAATATAAAATAAAAGTAGAGCTGTGATGATGAGTTTAAATAAAATCTTTCTATTGTATATCTTTTGGACTTGTTCGTAAAGGAAATTTATTGGGAATCTACAACGAGGGAAAGCTTAGAAATGAAGCTGTTGTCATCAGAGTCACAGCTGTACAACATGGAAAAAGACCCTTCGGTCCAACTCGTCCATGCTGACCAGATATCCTAAATTAATGTGGTCCCATTTGCCAGCATTTGGCCCGTATTCCTCTAAACCCATATTAATTTACCTATCCAGATGCCTTTTCAAATGTTGTAATTGTACCCGCCTCCACCACTTCCTCTGGCAGCTCATTTCATATATGCACCATCTTTTTAAATCTTTCGCCTCTTAGCTTAAACCTATGCCATCTAGTTCTGAACTCACCCACCGTGGGGAAAAGACCTTGACTATTCACTCTATCCATGTCCTTCATGATTTTAAAAACCGGTCATGTCACCCCTTGGCCTCTAATGCTCCAGGGAAAATAGCCCCAGCCTATTTAGCCTCTCCCTATATCTGCAAACCATTTAACTGGCACATGTTTCTTCATACTAATGTGTCTCACTGCCTGCAGGTGGGACCTGTGATCTAATTTGTCTATCACAAGCTTGTAGTCTGAATCAATACATCTGATAACTGACCTGGGAGTACTAGAATTTTCCATGATGGAAGATGGAGACTACACGTACATGCTTTATTACCTGTAGTTGCCCGTATTAATTTTGTTTCCCACAGACCACTTGGTGAAATTGTAATTGTATTTGAATATCTATTCAAAACCTTTTTTCTCTTGAAATTCAAATCATGATCAAGAAACATTTTTCTGCTCAATTCTACTTTTTAAAATTGCCGTTGATGCAATGAAGTACTTCACTCCATTTTTATGTCACTCCTTTTTCACATTGGGCACAATAGCTCTATAATAATGTTATTGGACTGGTAACTTCGAGGTCTGGATCTAATTAATGGGGGCGTGAGTTTAAATTCCGTCACGTCAGCTGGTTGGTCTAAATTCAATTGAAACTGGAGTAAAAAGCTACTGAAGTCAATAATGGTGGTCGTGAAGCTACTGAATTATTGTGAAAACCCATCTGGTTCATGAATGCCCTTTCCTGAAGGACATTGGTCAGACCAGGCAGGATGACATAAGTGTGACTCCACGAGGATTGTTTATGACTCCATGCTCTGAGCAATGTGGTTCACTCTTAACTGTCCATAGAAGTGACCTAACGAGCCACTTGGTATAAACATGGAAGTGGCTCACTATCGGCTTCCTGATGGCACTAAATGCTGGCTTGCAATCCCAACATACTTCGAATATATCTTTTTAAAAAAGACATTTTTTGCGTTGTGTATAATGTCTCTTTTTATTCTACTTTTTTCACATTTGTTCACTAGTTTTCCTCTTTCTGGCGCCTGTCATCTTTGTGTGTTTACCTATTTATTTAGGAACGCAAGTAGGCAATTCAGCCCTTTGAGCCCAATATGCCATTTAACATGATGGCTGATTTTATCCTGGTCTCCATTCCACTTTCCTGCCTACTCCCCTTAGCCCTTTACCCCATTTTTCATCAGAAACATATCTATTTCTTTCTTGAATCTGTTGATCAATTCTGCCTCCACTGCATTCTGTGGCAATGAGTTCCACAGATTCACAACCCTCAGAGGTAGTTCCTGCTCATCTCGGTTTTGATCCCTCGCTCCCTCCCTCTGTCCCTCGCTCGCTGGCTCCCTCCCTTGCTCCATCTTATTAGAGGCTGTCCCACAAGGGGGAACATCTGTTCAACGTCTACCTTTATCAATCCCCTTTCGCATTTTGTAAACCAGTCACATCCCCGCCCCCCCCACCCTCCTTCCTCCCTCATCAAACTTCTGAACTCCAGTGAGCACAAGCTTAAGCTATTCATGTGCTCCTCATATGATGGCCCCTTCATCCCTGAAATCAATGTGGTGAACCTCCTCCGAACTTCCTCCAGTACCACTGCATCCTTCCTCGAGGAGACCAAAACTGGACACACTGCTTCAGGTATGGTCTTACCAACACCCTTATTATGGTAATAACACTTCTTTACTTTTGTAATCCAGTCCTTTTGCAATAAATGCCAGAATCCCATTTGCCTTTCTCATTGTATGCTGCACCTGCATACCCACTTTCTGCAATTCTTGCATAGATGCTGAGATCCCTCTGCACTGAAGCATTTTGAATCTGCTTCCTATTTAAATAAGAATTTGCCCCTTTTTATTTTTCCAGCCGACATGCACAACCTCACACTTATCCACATTAAACTCCATCTGCCAGATTCTGGCTTATTCTCCTAGCCTATCAATATCCATCTGCAAACTCTCTATTTCTTCATCACAGCCTACATTCCCAATTACCTTAATATCATCAGTGAATTTTGCCGTGTTACACTCTATCGCTGCTTGCAGATTTTTTTTTTTGGTAGATTGTAAATAGTTGAGGTTCGAGAACTGAACCCTGCGGCACTCACTAGTTCCAGTTTGCCATCCAGCGAAGGACCCATTAATCTCAACCCTCTGCTTTCTGTCAGTCAGCCAATCCTTTATCCAAACCAATACTCTTCCCTCGGGATGTAATTTTCTAGATCAGTTTTTTATTCAGCACCATTGTCTTCTGGAAGTCTAGGTATACCACATCCACTGGATTCCAATTATCCAGCAAGTTTGTCAAGCATGAGTTGCCTTTCATGAAACTGCACTCACACTGGTGAATAACGTTTTAGTTTTCCAAGTGTTCAGTTATCTCTTCCTTTTTATGTTTAACTTGAGCAACTTCTGCATTAGAGGTCAAACAAAAACTGGTCCACAGTTTCCCACTTTTTGCCTGTCTCCCCTCTTGAATAAGGGTGTCACGTTACCATGTTTCCAATCCATTGGTACTTCATCAGAATCCAGAGAATTTTTGAAATGTCATAACTAATGCATCTACTATGTTTGCTGCCACCTCCTTTAATACCCTAGGGTGCAGGCCATCAGGCCCTGGGGACTTATCTGCCTTTAATCCCATCAATTTACTTAAGACATTCTCCTTAATTATAGCGTATTTGTATCTTGACTTATGTTTGTCCTTGTCTTATATTCGTACCAAAACAATAATCAGTGAATAACCTTCATTAAAAATGTATTAAGGATTTTTAGTTTTGTGTGGTGGAAGAACACATTGCAGAAATATTTTCAAAAATTTTCAGGAATTTGTGGGGCCCAATGTTCCTGACTGCAGATTTTGTTATTTTGCTTTCTTAGTTCAATGTAATGCAGTGTAATTCCATTTAACACTCATCATTTGAAATATCCCTCCCACAGCAATATCATGTACTGTGTATTTGATGTTTCAATAAAACATGAATCATATGAAAGCTTTTAATTGTTCAGTTAATGTAAAACTACTTTTGTGACTACAGCAAGAATAGAAACAGATAGAATTGGCAGTTGCAGTTTTGGAATCCTACTCTGGAACCTTTTATCCTAACACGCAAATACTCAATTTCCAAAGACGATTGCATCGTGTCCATGAAGTCTTGTAACTGTGGTCTCATGTAGTTGCAAAAAATATTCTTTTAGAACTTAAAAACAATATGCTAAGTTTGTAACCTCTGATTATTGCATTCACATACGATGGATTCCTACCCCCGTCACGCCCAAAAAATTTATATCTTGGATGGTGTTCGCATTTATTTTCGGATTACAGAAACAGCCAGGAAAACATCTCAAGTAGAAAATGATAACATTGTGATGAACCTGACATCTTTTTCTGTCTCTCAGGTCAGTGCCAATGAACTCACAAATGGAGTGATCAATGCAGCTTTTATGCTTCTGTTCAAAGATGCCATTAGACTTTTTGCAGCTTATAATGAAGGGATCATTAATTTATTGGGTAAGGTTTTATTCTGCTTTGGGACAAGAAATGCAAAACTAGCTGTTAAGGACATCACTTGGAAAATAATTTGATCTGCTGACATGTATTTCATAGATTTTGTAGGCTGAAATGATTAATCTTGGACAACCTATTTTGTAGATAAATTTCTTTATTCTATCTCAATGTCATTGGCCATCCTGTGCATTTTTAAAATTTTTTTTTTGCAAGGGCAAAATGTAAATGTAATGAGGGGGAGTCAGGAGCTTTGCTTAACAATCTAATGCTACTTTTTACCCAACTATTCCATATGGCAAAGTTTCGTTTAATGTTTGTAATGTGGACGTATTATTAATATACGCCCACGTTACAAACATTAAATGAAACTTTTGAATTTTCAACCTTATGGAAATAATCTTTCAAAACTTACTGTTATTACAGTATTCCCTTGGATAAATATAAAACCCTTTGCGTTTGCCTAGTACAAGGCCTATGCATTTAACCCCTTTAGCATTGTATTTAGTCGTTTCCACATCTGGCTGCATTACACCGTTTTGTGGTTGATGCACCACTTTCTTTTCAATTATTGTACGTGTGCGCTCTTCCTGTCCTACAAGCATAATATTTGAGGTTGAAGGATTGATCGGGTGTACATCGGAGTCAAATTTAATATCTGGAAAATATGGGCCAGATAATGAGTATCTATTTACAAATCAAATATGAATTCAAAGTAGATAAGCCTCCAAAAAAAAAGGCTACATTTGGTTGTCCCTTCAGATTAGGAGTATTAAAACATTATCATTATGTGGTACTTAATCAGACTATGATCCATTAACTGAACATGACAGTTGACAAGTTGTCCAGGCTCCAACAGGAAGATTGCAGGGCTGTGAGCTCATACTCCACCATGGGAAATTTAATTAATAACTCTGGAATAAGGTGCTTGTTTCATTAGTGATCCATTATTAAAAACCAAGCTGATTTGTTAGTGATCATCACAGGGCAAAATCAGTCTCTAGCTAGTCTGGTCCCCATGTGACTCCAAGCCCACACCATTATGGTTCATTCTTTAACTATTGTTCAAATTGACCAAGCAAGCCACTTAGTTCAAACCACCACAGGAAACTCTAATAGTAGTGACACCAGATGGATCATTCTGTATTGACCTAGGCACCAAAGCAACAAAGGCATGTCGTGCTTAATTGGCTCTGCACAATCCTCCTCCCGAAGATTTGTAATAAGTGCTAAAAATTGGGAGAGATGTCTCACTGACCAATTCATCTAAAGCCTGATGCAGTCATACTTATTGAATCATGCATTACTACCAATATCCTAGATTATTCCATCAATATTTCTGGATATGTCCTGTTATGGTGATGGTACAGAGTCACTAGCAAGTATGCTGGGAGGCTTCAACATTGACCCTGGATACCATGAAACCTCATGGGCAAAGAAACCCCTGAATACCATCTGTAGTCTTTCATCAGTTGATGAACCCTTCTATTTCCATGTTGAAAACACAAATTGGAAGAAAGGTAGCAAAAGGTGTAGGCTGTACTCTCGGTTTCCAACTAATTAATAATGACTCAACTGTACTCTTGAGTCCTGAAGGAAAAATCTGCAGGTTAGGTCTGTAGCAGGTGGTGAGTGAACCACCAGGATAGGCTCAGAACTGATTTAGCCTCCAGTGGGGCACTGAGTAGCAGCAGAAGTGTATTCAACAGAATATATAACCTCATGGCCTGGCATAACTCTTATCATTACCATCAAGTAAGGGGTTGACCTGAGTTCAATGGGGCATGGCTGTGAGCCATCGGGAACAGCAGAAGGTTAACAAGGTGAAGAGCTGGCCAAGCAGCATCAGAGGAGCAGGAAAGCTGACGTTTCGGGTCTAGACCCTCCTTCAGAAATGGGGGAAGGGAAGGGGATTCTGAAATAAATAGGGAGGGGGGGAGGCGGATGGAAGATGGATAAAGGAGAAGATAGGTGGACAGGAGACAGCCAGGTCAAAGAGGCGGGGTTGGAGTTAGGGAGGGGATAGGTCGGTCCAGGGAGGATGGACAGGTCAAGGAGGTGGGATGAGGCAAGTAGGCAGGAGATGGGGGTGGGGTGGGGCTTGAGGTGGGAGGACAGGTTAGGGAGGCAGGAACGAGCTGGGCTGGTTTTGGGATGCAGTGGGGGAGGGGAGATTTTGAAGCTTGTGAAGTCCACATTGATACCATTGGGCTGCAGGGTTCCCAAGCAAAATATGAGATGCTGTTCCTGCAACTTCGGCTGGCATCGTTGTGGCACTGCAGGAGGCCCAGGATCAACATGTTGCCCAAGGAGTGGGAGGTGGAGTTGAAATGGTTCGTGACTGGGAGGTGCAGTTGTTTGTTGCGAACCGAGCTTAGGTGTTCCACAAAGCGGTCCCCACTCTTCTGCTTGGTTTCCCCAGTGTAGAGGAGGCCACAACGGGAATGGCAGATACAGTGTACCACATTGGTAGATGTACTGGTGAACATCTGCTTGATGTGGAACGTCTTCTTAGGGCCTGGGATGGGGGTGAGGTGTAGGGGCAGGTGTAACACTTCCTGCGGTTGCAGGGAAAAGTGGTGGGGGTGGTGAGGCTGGTGGGGAGTGTGGAGCAGACAAGGGAGTCACGGAGAGAATAGTCCCTCCAGAAAGCAGATAAGGGTGGGGAGGGAAAAATGTCTTTTGGTAGTGGGGTCAGATTGCTGGAAGCAGAAATGTGGGAGGATGATGCGTTGGATCCAGAAGTTGGTGGGGTGGTACATGAGTACGAGGGGGATTCTGTTTTGGTTGTTATTGCGGGGAGGGGGTGTGAGGGATGAGTCATGGGAAATGTGAGAGACACAGTCGAGGGCGTTTTCGACCACTGTGGAGGGGAAGTTGCGGTCCTTGAAAAATGAGGACATCTGGGATGTCCAGGAGTGGAATGCCTCATCTCGGGAGCAGATGCGGCAGAGGCAAAGGATTTGGGAATAGGGGATGGCCTTTTTGCAGGAAGGTGGGTGACGGGAGGTGTATTCTAGGTAGCTGTGGGAGTCGGCAGGCTTGAAATGGATATCGATTTCCAGTTGGTTGCCAGAGATGGAAACAGAGGTCCAGGAAGGAGAGAGAGGTATCCAAGATGGTCCAGGTGAGCTTAAGGTTGGGGTGGAAGGTGTTAGTGAAGTGGATGAACTGTTCGAGCTGCTTGTGGGAGCACGAGGCGGCACCTATACAGTCATCGATGTAACGGAGGAAGAGGTGAGGCTGGGCCAGTGTAGCTTCTGAAGAGGGATTGTTCCACGTATCCTACAAAGAGGCAGGCATAGCTTGGGCCCATGCGGGTACCCATAGCCACCCCCTTTGTAGGAAGTGGGAGGAATTGAAGGAGAAGTTGTTAAGGGTGAGGACGAGTTCAGCTAAGTGGATGAGGGTGTCAGTGGAGGGGGACTGGTCGGGCCTGCAGGACAGGAAGAAGCGGAGGGCCTTTAGACCATCTGCATGGGGAATGCAGTGTATAGGGACTGGACATCCATGGTAAAGATGAGGTGTTGGGGACCAGGGAATCAGAAATTTTGGAGGAGGTGGAGGGCGTGAGTGGTGTCATGGATGTAGGTGGGGAGTTCCTGGACCAAAGGGGAGAAAATGGAGTCTAGATAGGTGGAGATGAGTTCGGTGGGGCAGGAGCAGGCGGAGACAATGGGTCGACCAGGGCAGTCAGGTTTGTGGATTTTGGGAAGGAGATAGAAATGGACGTGGCGGGTTTGGGGAGCGATGAGGTTGGAGGCCGCGGGTGGGAGGTCACCTGAAGTGATGAGGTTGTGGATGGTTTGGGAGATGATGTTTTGGTGGTCGGGGATGGGGTCATGATCAAGGGGGCAGTAGGAGGAGGTGTCCGAGAGCTGGCGTCTGGCCTCAGCGATGTAGAAGTCAGTGCACCATACTACAACTGCGCTTCCCTTGTCCGTGGGTTTTATAGTGAGGCTGGGATGGGAGCAGAGGGCTGCATGTTCTGTGGGTGAGAGGGGTGAAGGGGTTGAGGCGATTAATGTCTCGGCGGCAGTTGGAGATGAAGAGATCGAGGGAGGGTAGGAGGCCTTGGGGTGGTGTCTGGGAGGAGGGGGTGTGTTGGAGGTGGGAGAAGGGGTTAGTAGAGGGAGGGTTAGGCTCACGATGAAAGAAGTAAGCGCGGAGGCGGCAGAAAAACTATTCAACGTGCAAGCGTGAGCTGTATTTGTTGAAGTTTGGGTGGAGGGGGACAAAGGTGAGTCCTTTACTGATGCCTGCCCTTTTGCCCTAGGGGGGGGGAGGTCTGGGGGGGCGGGGGGGGGGTTGGTGGTGAAGACCCGGCAGGGCTGGGTGCTACTGTCTCCTCTGGAGCTGCTGGCTGTGGCACAGCTACCGAGACCCATTTGCCAGCCTTTGGCCCATATTCCTCCTAAACTTATTCATTTACCCAGCCGGAAGCCTTTTAAATGTTGTAATTGTATCAGCCTGCACCGCTTCCTCTGGCACTCACTCCAGACACGCAACATCCTCTGTGTGAAAAAGTTGCCCTTTAGATCCCCTTTTTAAATCTTTTCCCTCTCCCCTTAAACCTGTGTCCTCCAGTTGTGCACTCACCCACCTCATAGGGAAAAGTCTGTCCATCTTATCCATACCCCTCATGATTTTATAAACCTCTATAATGTAACCCCTCGGCGTCTGCTCCAGGAAAAATAGCTCCAGCCTATTCAGCCTCTCCCTATAGCTCAAACCGTCCAACCCTGGCAACATCCTTCTAAACCCTTACTGAACCCTTTCAACTTTTACAACATCTTTCCTGTAGCAGGGAGACCAGAATCGCCCACAATATTCCAAAAGTGGCCTAACCAATGTCCTATACATCAGCAACGTGACCTCCCAACTCTATACTCAATGCACTGACCAATAAAGGCAAGAGTTCTTCACTATCCTATCTATCTGTGACTCCACTTTGACGAAATTATGGATCTGTGCTCCAAGGTCACTTTATTCAGTAACATTCCTCAGCACCTTACCATTAAGTGTATAAGACCTGCCCTAATTTGCCTTTCCAAAGTGTAGCACCTCACATTTATCTAAATTCAATTCCATCTGCCACTCCTTGGTCCATTGTCCCATCTGATCAAGATCCAGTTGAACTCTTGGGTCATCTTTGCTATCCACTACACCTCTAATTTTGGTGTCATCTGCAAACTTAGTCACTATACATCCTATGTTCACATCCAGATCACTTACATAAATGATGAAAAACAGTGGACTAAGCACCGATCCTTGTGGCTCACCGGTGGTCACAGGCCTCCAGTCTGAAAAGCAGCCCTCCACCACCATCCGTTGTCTCTTACCTTCTGTATCTAAATGTCTAGTTCTCCCTGTATTTCATGTGATCTAACTTTGCCGACCAGTCCACCATGTGGAACCTTGACAAACTCCTTACTGAAGCTCAAATAGATCACATCTCCGGCTCTGCCTTCATCGATCCTCTTCGATACTTCCTCAAAAAATTCAATCAAGTTAGTGAGATATGGTTTTCCACGCACAAAGCCATGTTGACTACCCCTAATCAGTCCTTGCCTTTCCAAATGCATGTAAAACTGGTGCCTCAGGAACCCCTCCAACAACTTGTCCACCACTGATGTCAGGCTCACTGTTCTATAGTTCCCTGGCTTTCTCTTACCACCCTTCTATAGTGGCACCATATTAGACAACCTCCAGCTTTCCGGCACCTCACCTGTGTTTATTGATATTACAAATATCTCAGCCAGGGGCCCAGCAATCACTTCCCTAGCTTCCCACAGAGTTCGAGGGTACACCTGATCAGGTCCTGGGGATTTAAGCACAAATGTTCTTTTGTGCCAAGTATTAGTCCAAGTCCTGTAGAGATTTTCACCCAGATTTTGCCACATTGTCAAATATTACCTTGATGTCAAAGGGCAGCCAATCTCATGCCCATACTTGAACTAAGAAAATAATGAGGTCTGAAACACAATAGCTCTAGAGAAGCCCAAATTAAGTTTCTACATCCACTGTCTTTTGAGGAAGGGAATTCCAAAGACATTCAGCCCTCTTGAGAGGAAAATAAACCATGACCCCGAATTCTAGATTTTCATAAAAGGGAACATTCATTCAACATCCACCTGGACAAGTCCCCTCAGGATCCTTTGTTTCAATTAGCTGTATAATAAATTCTACTTTGAATGATCAAAATGGAAAGTGTTATTGATGGTCCTATCAATCTGCTTGCCAAAACTTAATTTGGGCTTCTCCAGGGCTATTATGTTTCAGAACTCATTATTTTCTTAGTTCAAACATGGGCATAGGACTGGCTGCCCTTTGACGTCAAGGTAATATTTGACTGTGTGGCACAAGGAAATCTGGGTAAAAATCTCTCCAGTAGTTGGACTAATACTTGGCACAAAGAACATTTGTGCTTGTTGGAGGCTAATCATCTCAGCCCAGAACATTTCTTCAGGAATTCCTTAGGATAGTATTATTGGTCGAACCATCTTCACCTGTTTCATCAATATGACCTCCCATCCATCACCAGCTCAGAGGTGGGGATGTTTACCGATTAGTGTTCAATACTGAGCTCAAATCCTCCCAGTGCCTGAAGCAGTTTGTGCCTGCATGTAGCACAAATTTGGACCATTCAGGCTTTGGCTGATAAAGGATAAGTAACGTTTGTGTAACAAAGGGCAGGGAATAGTCATCTCCAACAAGAGAATCAAGAGAATCTCCAGTGATATTCAACAGCATTACCATAATTGAATTCCCCACCATCAACGTCCTGAGGCTTACCATTGACCGGAAACCTAACTGGTGATGCCATATCTGTCCTGTGGCCACAGGAATACGTCAGACCCTGGGAATTTTGTGACACACTAAATTTTCTCTTGACCCGCCAAAGCCTGTTTGTTATCTCACATAGTCACTTAGGTATGTGATGGAATTGGACAAGTGCATCATCAATGATTTTACCTTATTAATAACCAATTCACTTTTGAAAGAATTTCAAACTCCTAGTTATGAGCTGAAATAATGACACATCAAGATTTCATAATATGAAAGATTTTCTTTCTATGAAAGAATCTCGTTGCTCAAAGATGCTTTGTGCCTGATTGAGGGATTAGGCATCAGGGATTTTGGGTCTATGCGGAGGCTTACTCCTCCAGCTCCACTGTCAATCCCCTGCATCCCAACAGTACCCTACAACTCCCCTCCTACTAGTATTCTGCCATGGCCTGGGCTTCAGCAATGATATGTGCGTATCCAGTTAAATGTTTGGTGGGCCTTCCCAAAAAAAAAGTTGTTATTCTTCAGCTGAGAGCCAAGATTCTTATTGCCTCTTAAGTACAGTCCAGTGTTTGTAAAAGGAGATAGGTTTGAAATAGACTGATTTCAGCACTGCCCTTCCAAATTAATAAATCATCTGGCAATCATGGTCCAGACATGTAGGATTGTTTTTAGTCAAGTATTGAGCTGCTGTGTGTGGAAAAATTGTTTCCCAGTGAACCTCGTGCCCTCAAGAGTGCAATGAAACCAGTTTTGGCAAGGAAAAGAAATAGGCAGCAATTCTGAATGGCTTTGTTTTCTAATGTCCACAGCATTTGTGTTTGCTTTTTTGAAGCACTTTGTGGTATTTCTATGATTCAGCACATTCTTTTCCTCTCAAAGTTCACATGAGCAGGGAGTTCCATGTCCTGTGGGCCTAATTCTCTCCTACGTGCAAATTCTATGCCTAATTGTTTTTAGAGGTTCTTTTGGAAGTTTGGAGACTAGTATTTTGAGTATTTTGTTGCCATAATGTTTGGCATTAAACAACATGCTATTGTAGTTGTGAATTCGTAGTTCCATGTGTAAGAAAATCGTACAAGTGATATAATTTACGAAACTTTGTTTGAAGCTTTGCTTTATCTCCTTCATTCCTAAGCTAATAAGCATAACATTTTATAATGAGCAGGGCATATGACACATTCAGATTTAGGTTCGAGCTGGTCACACTGCAGCGCTGGAGCTGATTCCAAAATGATTATCTTGTTTTTTATGTTACTGGTATTTTGTTACAAATATTGAATACCTCATGAAATCTGTTAAATCACTTTATTGCACACAGCATTTATGAGATTCACAAAACTGGGTGCTGAGCTTTTCTTGCAAGTTTGAACAATTTGGAAGGGAAATGGGAGAGAATGCAAGTTCCATCAGACATTGCAGTCAATCATCAGGAGTCAAGTGTTGCCAATGAAAGCAATGACAGAGTGGCTGTTTTTAAATGTAATTCTTTACCTTGAGTAGCACAGTAAATACACTGTTCAGGGGAGGCTAGCATTGTTCTGAGTAGCTATTTAGAAACTCTACATCCAAACTTCCTTTTGTCCTGTCCTGTGCCTTGTGGCACATGAGGTAGAGCACACACTAATGTCCATTTCCAAAGCTAGTTTTTCCCCAGACAGGTTGCAAATCTGCACTCAGATTCTTTAAACTATGGGATGCTGCTGCATATCAAGCATGGCTGACCAGGAGACTGTCCTGCTTTTTGCAAGCTGTCATACGTGTAGTGGAAGAATTTGCGTATTGATAATCAACTTGTTTGGCTGCATTATGAATGCAACTTCTGTGGCCATTGACTCCCAGAGTGGGAACTTTGAGCTTCCGGCTCAGAAGCAGAGACATGACCTCTGTGGGAACTCTACATCACAGCATGAATTTGCTCATCGCAACCTCTTTTTTCCCAATTTAAAAAAAAAAAGTTGTTATGCATTCTTTAATGCTGAAAAAGGCTGTTACGTTATGAAGGAATTTTCATTGAATTTAAATTGAGTTTAATTATTTATCCATATAAAGAATTCAGATACAGAGTGATTTGAATGATTTAAAGTTTACAGTTTCTCACAGTTCTCACTACTGTTTTTGTAATTTGGCCACCCTTTTCATTCAAACAGCTTAAGTAGAACTGTATTACTTGGTAGTTTAAATTTTGCATGAATAGTTTTGAATATCTTGAGCTTACCTTTGTGTGTGTGTGTGTAAAATCAAACCTCTGAAATATATTTGTAAATCAAGTGTCAGATTGGGTTGAAGTCACAAGGGGGATGCAATGGCCTAGTGGTATTATCGCTATACAGTTAATCCAGAAACTCATCAAATGTTCTGGGGATGTGATTTGAATCCTGTCACAGGATTTGAATTTTTTTTAAAAAAACTCTGGTTTTAAGAATTTACTGATGACCATGAAATCATTGCCGGTTATTGGAAGAACCCATCTGATTCACTAATGCCCTTCAGGGAAGGATATCTGCTATCCTCACCTGGTCTGGCCTACATGTGACTCCAGACCCACAGCAATGTCATTGACACTCGTTTACCCTCTAAAATGGCCAATCAGTTGTATCAATGCTATGAAGTCTCAACAAAAAAATGAAAGTGGGTGGACCACCTGGCATCAACTTAGGCACTGGAAAAGGCAACAAGAGAAACACTTACTGTTACCCTACAAAGTCCTCCTCACTGACATTTGGGGGCTAGTGGCAAAATTGGGAGAGCTGTTTCACAGACTAGTCAAGCAACTGCGTGGCATAGTAATACAGTCAGAATCATACCTTACAGACAACGTCCCAGACATCACCATCACAATCCTGGATATGTCCTGTCCCACTGGCAGGGCAGACTTAGCAGAGGTGGTGGCACAGTGGTATAAATTTGGGAGGAAATTGCCTGGGAGTCCTCAACATTGACTCGGACACCGGGAAGTCTCATGGCATCAGGTTAAACATGAGCAAGGAAACCTGCTGATTACCATGTACTGTCCTCCCTCCGGTGATGAATCAATACTCCTCCATATTGAACAATACGTGGAGGAAGCACTGAGGGTGGTAAGGGTGCAAAACGTACTCTGGGTGGGGAATTACAAAGTCCACCACCAAGAGTGGCTCAGCAGCAGCACTGCTGATTTGAGTTAGACTGGGTCGGCAGCAGGTGGTGAGGAAACCGATGAGGGAAAAACATACTTGGTAAGGATGAGGTCAAGCTGCAGATGCAGTGACCACCACACAGTCCTTGTGGATACAAAGTCCCACCTTCTATATTAAGAATTGCCTCCATCCTGTTGTGTGGCACTATCACCATGCTAAATCGGACAGGCTTTGATCGGATCAAGACTGGTCATTTATGAGGTGCTGTGGGCCATCAACAGCAGCAGAATTGTACTCCACAACCTGCAACCCTATGGTCTGGCATATCCCCCACTCGACCATGGGCATCAAGCCATGGGATCAACCCTGGTTTAATGGAGAGTGCAGGAGGGCATGCCAGGAGGAGCACTAGGCATACCTGAAGATGAGATGTCAACCTGGCGAAGCTACTGATTAGGACTACTTGCGTGCTAAGCAGCATTAGCAGCAAGTGATAAACAGAGCCATGCAAACCACAACCAATAGATCAGATGTAAATTCTGCAGATCTGTCACATCCAGCCAGGAATGGTGGTGGATAATTAAATAACTCACTGCAAGCGGAGGCACCACAAATATCCCTATTCTTAATGCTCGAAGAAGCCCAACACTTCAGTGTAAACGATAAGGCTGAAGCATTCGCAGCAATCTTCAGCCAGAAGTGCCAAGTGGATGATCCATCTTGGCGTCTCCAGTGGTCTCCAGCATTTCTGATACCAGTTGTCAACTAATTTGATTCACCCCATTTAACGTACAATAGAATGGCGATTTATCGCCACTTGAATTTATGAAAGTGTGGTAACAGGTGTATAAGTTGCCTCAATTCAGTGCCATTTTAATTAGAAATTATAAAAAGAAATAATTGAGACAAAGATAGGACAAAGTTCATCTTTGTTACCTCCATGGTTCCTGAGTTTGTGGAGTGGCTGCATATAAGGTTGAAGGCACTGGATATTGAAAAGGCTATAGGCCCCGACAACATTCTAGCAATAGTGCTCCAGAACGAGCTGCTCTCCTAGCCAGGCTCTTCCAGTACAGTTACAGTGGCACCTACCTGACAGTGTGGAAAATTGCCCAAGTATGTCCTGTACATAAAAGGTAGGACAAATCCAACCCATCCACACATGCTGAAGTATTCTAAAAATATTTTTATCTGTCTTTATTCTATCAATTACTTTGTATTCATAAATCGGTATTGCTGAAAGTTTGGCTGACCAGAAGTAGTGTTGTATTGTCCAAAAGGAAAGAACCATCAATTGATGGAGATAACAAGGTGTAGAGCTGGATGAACACAGCAGGCCGAGGAGCAGAAGAGCTGACGTTTTGGGTCTAGACCCTTCAGAAATTTCTGAAGAAGGGTCTAGGCCCGAAACGTCAGCTTTCCTGCTTCTCTGATGATGCTTGGCCTGCTGTGTTCACCCAGCTCTACACCTTGTTATCTCTGATTCTCCAGCATCGGCAGTTTCCACTATCTCTGAATCATCAATTGATGCTCATTTTGAGGTAGTGCCCAACTCAATGGCAGGATGTTCTCTCTGGGAACCTGATAAAATTAGACTAAACGTTAGGTGATGGGCTCAAGTTCTGACTAATACTGAAACTTGAACCTGAAAGTGTGGCTGGTAAGCACTTGCATAATCTGCCTGAGAAGGTTAACATTTTGTTTAACATGCATTTAATTTGTTTACATGTTTAATCTTTCTCTACTAGAGAAATATTTCGACATGAAGAAAAACCAGTGCAAGGAGGCTCTTGATATATACAAAAAGTTCCTTACTAGAATGACAAGGATCTCTGAATTCCTCAAAGTTGCAGAAGTAAGCTTCTTTTGAACTGCAAGCCTTTTTTAAAACTACAAAATTTGGCAAATATTATTGTTATAACTATGGTATTCTTTGTTAAACACAGCAAGTTGGAATTGACAGGGGAGACATACCAGACCTTTCTCAGGTAGGCGCCTCTTTTATCAGTACATTATTACTCAGTTTTTCAGTTCGTTTGAGCAGATTAGTAGATTGTGATCCATTTGTTTTTAGGCAGTCCCTTGATCAAGGATGACTTCATAACAGTGAGACTCAACCAAGATCTTGATGTTAAGAATCTTGTGTTTTGCCAACTGACCATAATATGCAGACTTGTGATTCATAATAGTTGTCACAGAATTTGAAATATGTCATGTAATTCAGATTCTGAAAATAAACCTGTAGCATAATTCTGCCAAAATTGGCGTAACTGGCGCAAATGTTGGCAATGTTCTAAGTACGAATTGTTCTCTCTGCACCTGAAATTGCCATGATTTTTTTATACTAGTTTTAAAAACATTATGCTGAGAAGCAAGCTGTGGTCATAAAAGTGCTCTGCCCAGGCTGAATTAATCTGAAGTGTTTCTGCTAATTGCATTCATTTGCAGACCTTTGAACCTCAAAAAATAAAAACTGAAAGAACTTCACAGATGATGCCAGACATGCTGAGCTTTTCTAGCAATTTCTGTTTTTGCTTCAAAAAGATTAAGCTGGGTATTTTGGATGCAGAACACTGTTAAACAAAATTGTTCGAACGTTAGTTTATTTACTAGAGAATTGACCCCTAATGTAACTGAAAAATGCCTTTGTATATCTTTAGAGGTTGCTTTCATTCATTTAAAACCCGGTTAGATGTGGGTGCTGGACCCACATTGTGATTTTAGAATGCTTATTTCCTGGTGATAGACCCATTTTTAACTGTATTAATCAAAATTTGCCAAGTTACTGCTCTCGTATACATAAAGGAGTACAACGTTAAAGCAGATATTTATTATTCAAAATGAAAAATAAAAGAATTTCATTACACACTTTGTTTAAAAAAAATTACGTAGTCAGGTCACTGTCCAAAGGACTCGGTTTTCAATTCTCTAGTATTTTTTCCTGTGAGATAATGCTGATAACGTGAGAAAATGGCCTTGCAAGCAGGAGTAGACCATTTGGCCCTTTTGAGTCAGCTCTACTGTTAAACAAGGGTAAGACTGGTCTGTTGTTGACAACATCTTTGCTTTCTTGTCTCATCCTTGACTATCTCAAATCTATCTGACTCTGCTTGGAATAGATTCGGCCCCCGCTAACTTCTGGGAAATAGAATTCCGATCCTTTATCCATGTTAATGTGTTACCCCGGCACCTTATCTTGTGCGGCAACCTTTCACGTGGCACCTTATCAAATGCATTTTGGAAGTCCAAGTGCACACCACATATTACGGGTTCTTTGTGTTTACTGTGAATGTTACTTCATCAAAAAACTCTAATAGATGGGCTAAACGTGAATTTCCTTTCTCAAACCTGATCAAATTGTGATTTTATTCTTAGTATCCTGCTATAAACCAAGCCGAGTGGTAGTAATCTTTTAATGTTGGTTAGTATAGGAAAGTGCTTGCTTATATGTTGCATTGTAAGCAAGTTCTATCTTGACTTTGTATTGTTAACGTATGTACTTTAATGATTGGTTGGGACTTTTTTCTTTGGAGTGTAGGATGACTGAAGGGTCTGTTCCTTCTCTGTGATGGATGTTAGGTTCATTGGCTGAGTTTATTATCTTTTGCCTTCATCCTTTACTGAATAAAGATGTCAATTTTCTGTTTATCAATATACTGGGACCCTTTTAAAATCCAAGGAGCTTTAGAAGATTATAACTAATGCGTCCATTATCTGTGCTGTCACTTCCTTTTAAGACTCTTGGATGCACGCCATCAAGCCTTGGGGTCATGCCTGCCTTTAGGTACCATAGCTTTCTAACACTTTCGTGATAGTGATCGTTTTAAGTTCGTTCCTCCCAGTCACCTTGAAGAAAGATGAAAAGTACCTATGCAAAGTCTCTGCCATTTCTTTGTTTCCTTGTTATCAATTCCCCAGAGCACCAAGACTAGCTTTAGTTGGTTTTTGTTCTTAATCAAATTTTTATAGAAACGCTTACTATCTGTTTGATTTATTACAATCTAGCTTTGTCTCATACTGTTTCTGTACTTCATATACATTACTGTATGTTCTTTGGTTCTTAAAATCTGTCCAATTGTCTGACCTACCACTAATCCTTGCAGATTTGTACAGTGTTTCTTTCAATACAATACCATGCTTAACTTCCTTATTTAACCAAGGGTGGTGTTTTCTTCTTAGGACCCTCACTGTCTTGCTGGGATAACTCTTTGGGCCTTATTAAATACCTCCCTAAAGCCTGTCCCTACAACTCTGGCCCTACCTTCCCAGTTCATGTTAGCCAGCTCTGACTTCATGTCCCCGGTCTGAAACATTAGTTATGGAGTCACACTTTTCTCTTTCTCATTGAACCTGAAGTTCTGTTGTGTTTTGATGACTGCATCATCTGTAACAATGGGTGAGGTGACTAATGACTGGAGGGTGGCCAATGTTTTACCTTTGCTTAAGAAAGGTTATAAGGACAAACTGGGGAACTGTAGACCTATGAGCCGGAGTTCAGTTTGGGGTAAATTGTTGGAGGTGATTTTGTAAGATAGGATTTAGTGACATTTAGAGAGGCAAAAATTTGATTAGGGATGTTCAGTATGGTTTTACGTGAGGGAAAATTCTCTCTCAAACCTGACTAAGTTTTTTTTTGAGGAACTCGCCAAAAAGATTGAGGGCAGAGCAGCAGACATTGTTTGATTGGACTTTAGTAAAGCCTTTGACACGTTCCGTATAGGAGACTAATTAGAAAAGTTAGATCACATGGGATTAAGGGTGAGTTTGCCAATTAGGTACATAAATTGATTTAACGGCAGGGGACAGCGTGATGGTGGAAGGATATTTCTCAAAACACCGGCAGTGTTCCATAGGAATTGGCCTGCATCCTGTTTTGTCATCTATATTCTCATCCAAATCATTTATATAAATGGTGTGGTTATTAAGTTTGCAGACAATGCCAAAATTGATGGCATCATAGGCAGTGAAGGTTTTCTAAGATTACAGAGAGATCTTGATCAAATGGGTCAGTGGGCTGAAAAATGGTAGATGGAGTTCAATCTGGATAAATGGTGAGGTATTGCATTTTGGTATATGAAACAGGAGTAGGGCTTATACAATTAATGGTACAGCTTTGGTTCGTGTTGTAGAACAGGGATGTAGGTGTGCAGGGACAGAATTCTTTAAAGTTTACGTCACGTATAGAGAGGGTGGTTAAAATGATGTTTATTAGGCTAGCCTTCATTGCTCAGTCCTTTTCAGTACAGGAGTTGGGAAGTCAAGTTGAGGTTGTACAGGACATTGGTGAGGTCTGTTCTGGAATACTGTGTCCAGTTATGGTCACCTAGCTACAGGAAGGATATTATTAAGCTGGAGAGGGTTCAGAAGAGGTTTACCAGAATGTTGGTGGCTATGGAAAGTTTGAGTTATAAAGGCTGGATAGGCTTGGATGTTTTTCAATGGAGCGTAGGAAATTGAGAGGTGACCTCCTAAAATAATAAGTGGTTTTGATAGAGTTAGTGTTAATTGTCTTTCTCTCAGGATGGGAGATTTCAAGATTAGTGGGCACAATTTTAAGGTGAGAGGAGGGAATTTAAAGACTCAAGTAAATTTTTTACATGGAGGGTGGTTAGTGCGTGGAATGAACTTCCTGAGGACGCTGTGAATGTGAGTACAAATGCACCATTTGGATAATTAGGTGAATAGGAAAGGTTTGGAGAGATATGGGCCAGGAGCAGGCAGGTGGAACTAGTTTAGTTTGAATTATGTTCAACGTAGACATGTTTGACTGTCTAAATGTGCATTAGGATATCTTGGATGACTTCTTCACTGGCTGGCTTGAGAAGATAGTGCTGTATGCAATTGTTTTGGGAACACTGGCCACGTTTTGCAGGCTACCTTGTTCACACTGATTCTCCCAATTTCCATGTAGTTTAAAGTTATTGTGGTACATTTCTCGTGTGCTGTATTTATTTCTTCATGTAAGCTTTGTCCTACTCTTGGGTCAGCCTTTAAACTCATCCCACAAGTGATCTCTTGCCTTTACTATTTATATCTATACATTAAAATGATTGTATATCTTGATGATTCAGTTCATGAGCAGAGCTACTTTACCACTTTTTCCTAGCTACCTTTCATTCCAGTCTGTCAATGCCAGTATTGGTGACCTTCTATCTATTTTTGTAATGTCTATCAAGTTATCAATATTTATATCTGTGCTAATTTTCCTTTTGTTATGAATGCCAAATTCATTCAAATACAGGACTTTAAATCTTTTGAAAATTAATCACACTCTGGTCTGCTGACATACACTTGTATCTTCTGTCCCTTCTTTGTCCCTTCCTGTCACACTGGTTCTTGCCCCACTGTGGTTATTGCCCTGCTCAACTTTTGAGGTCCACTTTTTTTTTTTTTTTAGCCTGTTGATTTTCTTCATTTGTTTGGTTTTTTTGGTCTTCTGCTCTGAAGACAGATGCAATATATTTGTTCAAAGCTCTGCCATTTCCTTGCTCCTCACCTATTAAGTTTCTAACCTTATTTTCTGAGGGACCAATACTTATTTCTGATACAGTCTCTTCCTTTTTTTATGTGCTTGTCAAAGCTTTGTCTGCTTTTATGTATCCTGATAGCTTGCTAATTTCCTGTTAAATTCTCTAGCACTAATTTCTTGGCACAAAATTTATGGCAGGAGACTGATGAGTAAATTATTGAAAAGTGATTGACAGTGGGCAAATGCATGGCATATCCACTATGTGAATAAATGTGAGGTTACCCACTTTGGTAGCAAAAATAGGAAGGCAGATTGTTATTTGAATGGCTGTAAATTGTGAGAAGGAAATGCACGACAAGACCTGGGTGTCCTTGTGCACCAGTTGCTGAAAGTAAGTGCTTAGATAGTAAAGAAGGCAAACTATATCTTGGCCTTCATAGCAGGAGGATTCATGTACAGAAGCAAGGATTTCTTGCAGTTTTGCAGGACATTGCTGAGGCCACATTTGGAATATTGTGTGCAGTTTTGGCCTCCTTGTCTGAGAGAGGATGTTCTTGTTATAGAGGGAGTGTGCAAATGTTTACCAACTTGGTTGCTGGGTTGGCAGGACTATGTATAAGGAGAGATTGAGTCTGTTAGGATTGTACTCACTGGAGGCTAGAAGAATGAGGGAAGGGTATCTCATAGAAACCTATAAAATTCTAACAGGATTGGATAGCTTACATGCAGAACGGATGTTCCAGTGGTGGGGAGTCCAGATCCTGAGGTCATAGTTTAAGGTGAAGTGGTAAACCTTTTAGAACTGAGATGAGAAATCTGTTCACTGAGTGGTGAGCTTGTGGAATTCACTGTCTCAAAGTGGTTAAGACCAAAATATTTTGTTTTCAAGAAGTGGGTAGATATAGCTCTTGTGGCTAAAGGGATCAAAGGATTAGGGTACTGAGCTCAAATGATGAGCCATGATCATATTGAATGGCAGAGCAGGCTCAGAGTCGAATGGCCCACTGCTGCTCCTATCTTCAATGTTTCTGTGTTAAACCTCCCAGTGGCCAAGCATAAAATTTAGTGCAGCTACAAAAGCTGCAAAAAATCCTGACAGCAGGCGCAGGCACCCAGACCCCTTGAAATATTGCACTGCTTGTGTTGGTTTTGTATGAAAATTACGAATTGCCTCTGGTGCTGAGGTAATTTGAATAAAAATGGTTGGTTTGAGGCATTTAAGTTTGTTTTGGCTATCTTTTTCAATGGTAAAAGAAAATTTACGTGAGATACTGTTAAAGTGAATTAAAAATATTTGATAAAGTCAGCAACAGAACTGCAGTAGTTTGTTCGGATAGAATTATCAGTACTACTAAAATCTTGAAACTGTTTTCACCTGAAAAATCAGAATGTCCTGATAACAATGTTGATGTTAATGATATTTTGTTTTAGAATAGCTTTGTTTTATTTTCATTTCACAGAACTTTGAAATGTAGTAATTTGAAGTAGTAATTCTTTTGGATACCTTGACAACGAGGAAAAATTGTATCAGGCTGCACCAATTAATTGATTGTGCCAAGGACTTGAAGATCTGCATCTATTTAAGAACAAAGTTCACTGCTCAATCTTTGTAGCTGACATTTGCTCTAATATTATAGGCACCAAGTAGCCTTCTTGATGCATTAGAACAGCATCTGGCTTCATTGGAAGGCAAGAAAGTTAAAGACTCTTCGACAGCTGCTAGCAGGTAATGTTGCATTGATTTAAACTTGCATGTTTTTTTTGTGAATTGTGTTAGACTGGATAAGGCAGGCAATGCTGATGTATATCAGGAAAGCAGGATCTATCATTTTCTACCCAAAGGATGCCAATCTAGGAAGCATAGTTAAATAGCAGAATGGGGCCCTTCTCTTTAAATGGCTACGCAAGACTACAGAGATTGCATCTGAGGGATGTCCTAATTGTGTAAAATGGAAGTTCACAATTGATCTTCAAGTTAAGAGTGCCATTAAACCTCAAATTCAGCTGAACCCCCACAATAACAACAAGAATGGACTATTCAGTCCAGAAATATTGTGAATCAGTATTTCAATATCTCTTCACATTACCTGGCCTGGCCCTGTACCTTGCTTCCCCATTAATGGCAGAGGTTTCAGACGTCTCAGTTCTATGCTAGGTCTGTCATGCACTTTTTGTTTTCTTCCTATTGTCAAATTCCATTATTTCCAATTCATTCTTCACTCACCGTTTCACCAGTATAAACGAAAGTTGTTGTTTGAAATCTTCAGATAAGCACTGTAACTCCTGACATCAACCATACAGATGCTAGTTGCTGTTCTCTACTCCTGTTCTGTCTGCTGTGTTCTTTTGTGGGCCCATTTTCCCCTACTACTGATGGTCAGTTGGTGTCAGTACTGGATTGTGCTGGTGCCATCCAATGTGCAGTTGCATCATCACCACCTCTCGCTTGTTGCCCAGTCACAAGCACTGGTTTTATTCAGTGAAAGCCGTCTTGTACAGTATCTAATCACACACCCCCAGAAGTTAGGGAGTGAAGCAGCACGTTTTGCCATTAGTGTTGTTTCTTTAAAAAATTATTTCTTTACTTGAGAAGATGTAGCATTGTTTACAGCTTTTAGTTAAAGGTCTTTCCAGCTGAGTTTCATTTCTGCCGTTTTTGATGCAGTCAGGGCCTGAAATTTTGGCACTGCAACTACATGTGAGAGTGCGCCATCCACGATTGCAGCATCAGCAAACTCAGCTTTGAGCAAACTTCTCATTGAATGCAACTAAAGATCCATGCAAACTTTATTATTCTGACTCAATTACCTTGCTCCAGAACTGATGGTGGAACAATTAAACAGGATTTATCGATGGAAGCAGATGTGCCTATCGTCTTTGCCTTAGTAGACAATGTCCAGGCTGGGTAACTAGGAGAGTGTCATAAAGAACAGTGCTGTGTCCGCGGTTATTGACAATATACATTAATGACTTGAATGCAGGAGGTGAATATACTATCACACAGTTGACCAATAAGACAAAAATAGTCGGGAAGGCAAGTGATGAAGGTGATGCAAATAGTCTGCAGAGGCATGTGGGGGGGTGGAAATCGATTGGCAGATAGAATATAATCTGGGAACGTGAGCTTATTCACTTTAGCAGAAAAAATAGAGGAGCTGACTGTTATCTAAATGGAGAAAATCTTCAGAAAGCTGTAGCGTAGAGGGATTGGGGATGCATAAATGACAAAAAGCTAGCATCCAATTTCAGCAGATAATAGGGAATGCAAATGGACTGTTGGCCTTTATTTCAAAGGGAATGGAGTATAAAAATGGGCAACTTTTTGTTAAAACTGTACAAGGCACTGTTTCACTACACTTGGAATATTTTGAATAAATTTGGCCCCCTTTATATAAGGAAAGATATTCTGACACTGGAGATTATATGGAAGGTTCACTCAGTTGATCCTGGGTTCCAAGGGATTCTCTTGTGAGGAGAGGATGAGTAGGTTGGTTTGTATTTATTGGCGTTTAGAAGAATAAGAGGAGATCTTACTGAATCAAATAAGATTTTTCAGCATGGTAGGGTAGGTGCTGAGATGTTGTTTCCCTTTGTGGGACAGTCTAGAAGCAGAGGCCAAAAATATCAGTAACGTGTTGCTCAGTTAAGATGGAGATGAGATGCAACTTTTCCTCTTGGAGGGTAGTGAGTCTGTGGAATTCTTTTCTGCAGAGGGCTTTAGTGACTGGGTTGTTAAGTATATTCAAGTCTGAAACAAGCTGACTTTTTTTTAACTCTAAGGGGGATAAGGCAGGAAAGTGGAGTTGGGGATGATCAGATCAACCACGATCTCATTGAGTGGTGGAGTAGATTTGAGTTGAATGTCCTGCTTCTGCTATGTCTTATGGAGCCATCTATAGTGCTATCCCAAGTTCAATAGAATTGCATGGAGTTTCTGTCAGAATGGGGTCTTTGGAATGTATCCATCAATTAACTATAGTAATGTTATTACAAGTCCAACTTCTACAGAATTATCAGATGGCATTAATTCTTGCAACATTCTGCCTTGCAATTAATTTGTTCACTTTTCTTTTCCCTATATCCTAACGTTATCTATGCCAATGTAGCACGAATGAGTAATTAGTACAGTTCCTATATTCCATTTTGTATCATCAGCATGCTCCTCTTGTACTGAAGCCCTCAAAATTCATTTTCATAACACCTTTTACTTGATTTTCAACAGAAAATCCTATCATTACAAATTAAATCGGAAAAAAGTGTGTGGCCTGAATTTAAAGATTTAAGGGCAAAAGTAATCTGGGTCCGTTTTTTTTTCTTGAAATAAAAATAGTTGGCTACGTTTAGAGCACCTAGACAAAATGCATTTTAAGATCAACCTTCATTTTACTCCTGCTGTTGTGAACTAGCATCCTAAAATTAATATTAATCTAAAGAAATTGTTCTTGCATATTACAAGAATTAACTAGAGATGCAAAGAAACCTAAATTTAAAAAGAAACAATGTGCAGGATTAGGGAGAAAGGTGCCAAAAAAGGTGTCTCGTGTGATGCTTATTGGAGAGGTGGGCTAAATGACCTCCTGCTCTGTAGTGATTCTGTGAAAACAATGTTGGGGCTGTATTTGGCGTGGCAAGACTGCAATGCCCGAGTCATGTCAATCTGGTTGCATTCCATGGCCTGGCAGACTACAGAGTTGTCAAGGTTAATGCTGATATATCCGTATCCAATCACTGACATATCCTTAACATTTGTTTGGCAAAATTAAAATCTCTTGCACACACGAATTTCACAATTTTCTAACTGATTGCATCAGTGCATTTGAATGAATAAAAAAACGAGCTGAACTTGCCACTTCAAATTATTTCGCTGTTTCATGTAGCATAATTTGACAAATGTCAGTTGGTGAGTGCCTGACTAAAGAATCCCTGTGGTGCAGCAAACTAATTTTGGAGGAGAACAAAATCTTTATTTCCACTTGATCCAGAAATCACAAACAGTGATAGACTTTAGCATCTTTTTGCACACAATTGAACTTTGAAGTCCTAGGGAGGTACTGGGGAGATTGGCCATAGTTGTCTATTATGTGGTTGCAATTAAAAGGTCCAAATTTCTTTAGTGTTCATATGTGAAGTTAAAGGGGACGATAAATTCTTCTTTCCTGTCCAAACAGGAGTCTGGCTTAGAATGGAACCCTTGAGGACAGGTGTGTTGGAGGCAGTTGTGTGAGAAAAAAGGGTAAATAGCTCAAATCCAACTCTTGAAGGCTGGGTAATGGGAATCCTGCAAAAGAAAACTTTAGGATGTTCTATTAATTTCAGCAGGACCATCTGATATCTTGACTGGAAATCCTTCAACACCCCCACTCCCATCCCTAACCCTACAAATCCCCTGCCCTCTGCAGAGTGTCGAGTAAGTTCAAGTCAAGTTGATTTGTGACTTTTAGAAAACCATGAAAACAAACTTCTGGACCTTCTACCTGAAAATTCATGAGGTACATAACTCTGCTACTCTCTCTGCAATATGATTTTTTAAAAAAATGCTCACTGAGGCTTAACCAAGAGTAATTTTTCAAACAATCATAAAGAGCAAACACGCATGTAAATCTGTGTAGAATTGTCAATATTAAACTAAAGAAATGCATATTGCAATGTGATCATGAGAGAAGTGATGGTTTACAAGTAGGGACTTTGGGAACATCTTATCTTAGTTTCTGTAACATTTAATTAGGCCTGAACAACTTGCTACCTCAGTCAGCAAACAATTGTTTTGTTTGGAAGTTGATATTTTTGATCACTGCCTTTCTTGTGTTGAGAGCAGTAATGCATTGTCTCCATAACTTGCAGGGAATCTGATTTAAAATTAGATTTAGGAGTCTTAACTCATTGTTTGCTTAAATAAAATCAACAGCTTGAACTTTGCTGTTTTCTTTAAAGTTGTGTTCCTGAAGTTTTTGAACTGCTTATGATTTGTGTTATTACTGAAATTTATTTGTATGTTTTCAGTGTGTAAATTATATGGTATGGCAGTGTGGGGATGTTAGGCAATTTCTTTCCTACTAAGTTGTGCATTTGATTGAAATCATACGATAAATCTTGTAAAAGTATCATATTTTCAGAGTCCAGTTGCATGTAATTAATTATATTGAGTATACAGCACATAAATGGGTCATTCTGATCAATTTGTCGGTGTTGATGTTTACATGGCACAAGTCTTCTCCCATTCCATCTACTTTATCTTAGCTTACAGCATATCCTTCCAGTTCCATGTCTCATGAACTTAACTAGTTTCCTTTTGAAACTATCTCAGTTATTTGCCTCACCATTTGATGTGTTATTTTAACCTTGCTCTGGAGTAAATATACTTTTTCTTGAGGTTGGCTTGCTGAGCTGGTTTGTTGTTCCGCAGTCATTTCATTACCCTGCTGGGTAACATCAGTGCAGCCTCCGATGCAGCACTGTTGTGTTTTTCTGCCTGTTATTTAAACGCTGGAGTCCGTTGAGCTGGATTACCTCACTTCCGGTTTTCCTTCGCAATGGAATGTATATGGGGTCTAGCTCTGTACTTATTGATGGCTTTCTTAGTGGAGTACCAGGCTTCGAGGAATTACCGTGCTTGTCTCTGCTTTGCCTGTCCCAGGATCCTATCTTTAAGGTTTCTTATCCAGGTGTCTGCTCTGTTGTTGTTGTTTTGGTGGGTTAGTTTGGCTAGTTTTTCCTGGCTGTTGTGGTCTGTTGACTGATGTTGACCCAAATTGGCACGAAAATGGGTGATTATGGAGATTGGCTGGGTGGCTAACAGTGAGAAAGAAGGTTTTAAGTGACAGGAAGGTACAGATGGTTGTTAAGATGAACAGATCAGCCGCAGATGGAATTGAATCCTGAAAAGTATGAGGTCATATACTTGGTAAGAAGTAACCAGACAAAGGAGATTGTAAGAACAGGGAGATCATGTTGGAGCTGTACGAAATTTTGGTTAGGGCATGGCTGGGGTACAGTGTGCAGTTCTGGTTGCCATCTGGAATGATGTGATTGCACTGGAGGGGGTACAGACTCAAAGGGCCAAAGGGCATCTTCTGTGCTCTGACTCTGTAATCTGTCATAGCAGCAACAACCATATTGTCTTTAAAGAGAGGTCCACAGGAATGTTGAAAAGTGAAGAGTGAATCATAATTGTGCAAAGGGTGAATGATAAATGGGCTGCCAGCTGCATGTTCCATCCAGTGTACACCTATTATGAATTTCCTTGGGGGTTTTGAAAGTAACACGCCTAGTTTATTAATCTCTTTTTGGAGTGGCGGGAAGAGAGTGGTAAGATTGACAAATGATCTCTTGTACACTTTTTAAATGATTCGGCAGTGTTTGCTTTTATTTTCACAGTTTTGTGAAGCTAAAACTGATCTCTAGGTAACTACTTTTTGAAAGTTATCTTGGAAATTCTATTCCAAGGTTCAATTTCAGAAGGCATGCAGTTTATCATATGAGTTAGGAAAGTACAATGGGAATTAATTCCTGGGACCTGTCACTGATCTGTAAGATAATATACATAGTTCACTTGAAGCTCAGGTCTAATATCTTGTTTCTTTCTCTTTTCTCCCCTCAGAGCTACCACCCTTTCAAATGCAGTCTCATCACTTTCTAACACAGGCATGTCACTCAGCCGAGTAGATGAAAGAGAAAAACAAGCAGCTTTGGAGGAAGAACAGGCCCGGTTGAAAGCACTCAAGGTAATCTATAGCTTTTTTTTTTAATTCTTCCTTCACCTTCCCTATTCTGCTTCCCAAAACCAGCAAAATTCAAGCCATTACCAATGGCTTGTGTACTTGTAAGAATGTTGAGACATTTTGATAAAGTATCTTGCATCATCATTGAGAGAGTGATTTATTTATTTATTTATTTATTTTTTCCTCACACTCCTAAAACCCACGTTTTTCGCTTGCTTTACTCCATCTTTTCTCTGTTCTCTGCAAGTGTATCTTCCCCATGAAATCCATTTCTATTCCCTTGATCCCTTTCCTATTAGACTGTGTATTTCTTCCTTCCCTTGCTCACAAAAGTATACCATTGTAAGTGATTCACTCTTCAGAGCTAGTCACTCTTCCTTTTAAATTCACTATCACAAAAGCACAAAATTGTTACGGCGCAGAAGGAGGCCATTCAGCCCATCATGCCAGCACTGGATCTTATGAGTATCATTATGCAGTGCCAATCTCCTGCTTTATCCCCTTGCCCTCTCATACTTCCCATCCAACTAATCATCCGGTGTCCTATTGAATAACTCAAGTCCTGCATTTTTTTTTACTTTTGTACTTGGCAAAGTAACATTTTTAAGACAGTTTAATTCTATGAATATTACGATACAGTTTAAACAAACCTATAATTCCCCCATCCCTATATGTTCATTAAATCTTACGACCTGAGTGAAAATGATTCCTCCAGTTAAATTTCCAATAAGTCTTAAATGCTAATTTGAATATTTTCGGTTCCATTTGTGACTAGTTAAACTTTTTTCATATATCTGTTAAATGGTTAGAATTGTTTCCCAATAACAGGAACAGCGTTTGAGGGAACTTGCAAAAAAATCCTATCCATCTTCTGCAACAACTGCCGCATCACCCAGTTCAACCTCGGGTGGAAGTATCAGCACAACTGCAGCCGTAGACCTCTTCTCAACACCTAGTTCTTCCAACAGGTATAAGATTTTTTTAGCTGCTGTTTAGCTGTGTTGTACATGTGACAGATATTCGTCTAGCAAAAGAGGAAGCAGGAGCCAATCTGACTCCTGTATATGTTTATTTATGCTTTTCGGTCCGGTATACATAAAGAACCGTATTCTCCTTTACAGATCAGCCTGAATTAGCCCAGTATTTGCAACACCAGCACCACTATTAGCATATTTGCTGCCCTCTGAATTTGACCATGGAGTGTAGGTTTCACTACTGGACTTGGTACTGTCCTTTTTGTAGATTCAGTTCCAGTAAGCATTACAAGAAATGATGTATAAAGGAGCTTAGGAAACAATTTTTCATGGAGATTTTTAAATGAAATCCGATAAAAGTCAATTTTTGAAATGTTTAAGTACTATAATCCCTTAGGTATTGATTTATTGATCTTGGACTGGAGCCTGGAGGTATGATGATTAATGTCTGAATGTAATTTGAATAGTTGCACTTCGGTTAGTCCTTAACATTGTGTGTGTGTGTGTAGCATCTGAAAGTTGACAATATTATAAAAATTACTTTTCAAATTATGTCTCAAATGTTGCAGTCTAATTACTTATGTACTTCACTTATTATAGAAATCTTTTTGAGAAGGTATTAGTGAAAGGAATTACACTTGCCATGTGTGAACATGGTAGAAAAACAAAACATTTGAAGTGATTCTGTTTATCCCTCAATGAGGATTATGTAAACATGCTATTTGATCGTTATTGCATTGCAGTTTGTGGGAGCTTGCTATGAACAGTTGTCCTTTGCTTTTTCTTCATTATGACTGACCACACTTCAAAAAGTACCTCATTGGTTGTAAAGCACATTTGATATTTCTGGCCATGAAGGACACTTTTTTTTTTCTTTTTGAAAATGCAAGTCTTTGTTTCTAAGCAATTGGATAATATGCTGAATAAGCTTGGTGACAAGTTTGATTTGTCGAGGAACGTTTATCATGGGGAGCAAAAGAGGTGCTTTCAGTTTGAAGTCACTTCCACTTGACCCCTGAAAACCATTTTTTTTTTTTTTTTTTAAATCGCATACTACTTTTCCCAAAGTACAGCCAAGCCAAAAAGATCAGAAAAGTTTGACTTTTAACCGCTTAATATTTACATTAAGTATATTTAATGTAAGTAGCTATTTTTATTTTTACCCTACAGCACTTCCAAAGTGCCAAATGACTTGCTTGATCTTCAGCCAACATTTCAGCCATCCATGCAATCTATCTCAACGATGGCTCCAGCATCTAATACATGGGGAGGTAAGATGTCTTGAGAGACCTTTCAGACAGCAAAAAAATTCATGTTTTGGTAATTTTTTAATGTATTATTAAAATTTTTGATCAAAATGCATGAATAATCTAAAAGTTATCTTCTAAACATTATTCAAAATAATCAATAAAAATCTGAGCCTAGATCACTTAATAAAGAAATCTATAATGAATACAGTAGATTGCTACTTCAAAGAACATTTTTGCAGGGCAGGCATCTAAAACGGGACTGAACAGAGATCCATATCTAGGACACTTGGTTTTCCAATCACAGAAGGTTTTGTGGTTTGCCTAATTGTCAACCTACTTGTATTTCCTAATTTAGAAATGATATTTACAGGACTGCATGCTCCGAGTGGCTAGGGTAGGGAGGCATGTTATGAACAGTTATGAACAGGAATCCCAGAAGGTTGTTTTTCTGAACATCCTGCAATTAAAAGCAGGGCATTTTAAAATTTCCGTCAATGTTCTCTGCTGAACAATCGGTCGGTCTGGTTGACTGCCTGCTTAGGTTAGAAAACAGGCAGGCTGAGGAGCAAAGAGAAACTCTTGGGATGGAGGTAGGACAGACAGACATTTCAGCTGTAATGAGATGATTGTGAAATTGGGGAGAAATAATTAAAGGATAGTGGTGATGGTAGGGTCAGCTGATTTGGATTTTGGGGAATTTCAGAGTAACTTGTTGGGCAAGGAGAGTGAAACATCTGGCCCACAGGCAATGCTGTAATGGCACTTACCTTGTGGAAATCAAGCCAGCATTAATTGCAAATACAAAGCTTGTTTTAAATGGAATCATACCATTGTCTTTAAAACCTACAACTGACCCACCATCTGAGAGTGAATTCATGGCCCTCCCTATCCCACCCTTTGCCTGACCTGCCTTCAATAGTAGAAGTAGGTGGATTAGGGTCTGGCTTTAATACTTGTATCTTGATTTCTGAAACACAGTGACACATCTTTCAAGAATTAAATAACCACCCTGCCTTGCCCCTATGTTTTAAATTGAATTTTTAACAATACTTTTCAAGCCATAAGTGAGAGCCTCTTAAGCATACACTTGAATTTTATCTTTTTGCTCCTGTATTTATAATGCAAAGTGTAAATCTAGCATCTTGGAACAATTATTTAGGTATGTATATATATAGTCTTTAGATATGGCACTGCACTCTTTATCCTTCAGTAATGCGAGGTGACAGTCAGTTGAATACTGAAGCCATTATTGATGCCTTTGGCCATGGTTTTCCTGCTTTTGTGACTAATTCTGTTCAAAGCCCTGGTAACTTTGTCTGGCTAAAGTAGATTGTTTGTAATCTTGCTAAGTTATTCAATCCTGAGTTTAGTTGATATTCTCCCTCAGCACCAAGACATTGTATGCTGTTACCTGACATACACTTGCTACTCTTTTAATTTTTGCTTCCTTTGATTCCACTCCATCCTAAGTCATTGGTTCCAAATTATTGAATATGTAAATATTCTCTAACATGTTGTCTCCATTCTTGGTTAAATTTCAAATTGACAATTTTTTGGACTGTTTTAGAACGTGGTTTTGCTTTATAGTTGTTGAATGCAATTGAAAGTTTTTCAGTGGTTGAATGCACTCGAGTGGTGAGCCAGACATGCAGTCATAGAATCATACAGCGTGGAAACAGACCCTTTGGTCCAGCTTGTCCATGCCAACTATGTTTCCCAAACTAAACTAGTCTCACTTGCCCGTGCTTGGCCCATATCTCTCTAAAGCTTTCCTACTCATGTACCTATGTAAGTGTCTTTTAAATGTTGTAGCTGTACCTGCATCTACCACTTCATTTGGCATTATGATGAAAAGAGTTCAAAAATATATATGGTTTAAAAGCTGGTATTATGTATTTGTGCTATTTCATTTCCATCTTCATCCAATCAATCACTTATTGTCTTTACCTTTAAATTTTCTCAAGTACAATCAGTGCTTTTAACTTCCTGGTGTGTTGTCTGTGGAAATGCTTGAATGTTACTGCTTACTGATTGTTGATATTAATTCTGTTCAAAGTCTTGAGATCCCCTTGAATAAGAGCCAGATTTAAACTGCTGTACAGATACAGTTCAGAGATTGTTCTGTCTTGGTGGGCAGTTTTGTATGAGGTCCATCATCTCTGACTGCAAAAGTCATGGGCAGTGTGGGCCGAGGAAAAGACTGGCAAATGATGTCAATTGTCCCAGTCCCCAGGATGCACTAAGATGATCCTTTTGCGTTGTCAGCGGCTTTACTAAGATCCAAATAAACGACATCTGCTCTGCCATCATCAATCTTTTTGGTAACTTGCTCAAAAAACTTAATCAGGTTTGTGAGACATGATTTTCTCTCTCAAAACCACGCTGACTGTGACCAATCAATTTTTGCCCCTCTAAATGTCCATCAGTCCTATCTTTTATAATCACCTGCAACAATTTACCCACAACCAAAATCAGACTCTGAGGTCCATAGTACCCTGGTTTCTCCTTATAATCTTCCTTAACCAAAGGTACAACATTAGCTGCCCTCCAGACATCAGGCACCTCACTAGTTATAGATGATACAAATATTACTGCAAGATGTCTTGTAATTTCCTCCCTTAGTTCCCACAATGTTCTGGGATACGTTAGATCAGAGGCATCTAATCTCCTGGAGACCTCCCGAACTTCCTCTTCTAGAAGGTGAACTGTTTTTAAGACACAGTTTGTTTCAGTGCATTCTCTAGACTCCATTTCTTTCTCCACAGTAAAAACTGACGCAAAATATTCACTTAGTATCTTGCTCATCTTCTGGGGTTCAACACAAAGACAACCTCCTTGATCTTTAAGAGGCCCCTTGGTTTATGAAATTGGGATGTAGAATTTGTTTGGGTGCAGTGAGGAATAGCATGGGAACCACTGGTGAAAATAGTCTTCAGGGTCCCGAACAGCAAAAAAAGAAGGAGAAAGAATACAAGAAGCAATATTTCATGTTTGTGATGAAGGGCGATTAATAATCATATATGATTTGAATCTGATTATAGAATAGAAAAATCAAACTGGCAGCAGTAGCCTGGGGGAGGACTTCATAGAAACTCTCTCGAAAATATTCTCGGAGCAGCAATCTGGAACTGATCAAACAGCACATTCTATTACTCTTGGTTTTAGATAATTTGATAGGATTAATGAATGATCTCAGTAGTGGCACCTTTTAGATAGCAGCAAGCACAATATGACTGAATTTTACATGCTGCTTGAAAACAAGTTGGTTATGTCAAAGAGTAGTATTTTAAATTTGAAGAAGAGCAACTATGTTGCTATGAAAACTGAGCTCATTGAAGTGAGCTGGTATATTAGGCTAGAGGATAGATCAATACACACGCAATGGCAGACATTTAAGGGAATATTTCAGAATGCTCAGAATCTGTACGTTGCCTACTATTCTAGAATAATTTTAAAGGGCCTACCACCCATGGTTTGCTGAAATAGTTTGGAAATGCAACAAACATAAGGCAAAAGGATCAAATTCCCAAAAGTAAGTTGCAGGTAGGTCTGTTGACTGTTAGCATATAAACAATGGCAGAGAATGACTAAGGGGTAAATTAGGAAAAAGACATTAGAACAGGAAAGGAAGCTAGTTAGAAATATAAAAACAAAGCAAGAGTTTCAATAGGCTTTTAAAATGGGAAAAGTAAGTAAAGTGAGTGACCCTCCAGAGAGTAAGAATGGGTAAACATATCAATTGGTCTGGATAGTCTTCATCTGAGGGTCTTAAAAATTTGGTTAATCAGATGAAAGATATGTTGGTGTTAATTTTCTAAAACTCGCTAGGTTCTGCAAAGGTTCAGTCGGACTGTAAAGTAGCAAATATTATCCCTGTGTTCAAGTCTTGATATTTTTCATGGGGAAAGTGGAACTGATCGTTTAAAGAGGCTATATCTGGGAGATTAGACTGAAGGGAATTGGGAAGAGTCAGCATGGTTTCATGAAAGATAAATCCTGCTTAACCAAGTTATTTGGAGTTCTCTAAAGGAGTAACATGGCAAAAACAGAAAGGTTGCAGCTGTTTTCATCAACCATACATGATTGATGTACACAAATGGAAAGCCTTTGAGGGTTGTGTATTACAGTAGTCACAGAATGTGCATATAATTTTTGATTCAAACCTCACTCCAGGGCCTCAGGACATGAGCTAGACTGATCCTTCAGTCTAGGTCAAGGAAAATGCTGCATTGTTGGAACTGCTGTCTTTTGATCAGTCCGAAGAATGCGCAAAATCCTGTCAATTTGGGGGCGCTGAGAAAAGCAGGGAATTCTCCAAGGACATGGTTAATGTGTAGTTGTTTCATGTGTTTGTGGAATATATAGTGTGCACAGTTCGGTTGCTGTTTACCTCTGTGGGATATGCTTATGAATTGAATAGTATGAAGTGTTTTTTTTCTCTTTATAACACAGTTGTTTTTGTACTGTTCAAATTGCTAATTAACTGTTATTAACTATCTGTTTGATGTCCTGAGACCAAGGTGATAATCAGCAACATTGAAGAATGTTTTTGAAATAATAATTGCAAGAAGAACATTGTAAAATAATGGATAATTCGGTGTGAGCACATCCAAATGCTTTTGATTGTAGTCTTGAGTTTGGCTTGGAAATTGTAGTCCAGTGTCAGTACAATTGATCAGGTGATTACATTTACAAGGAATAAGGTTCTCTTTATAAAAGGCATCTTTTAAAACAAGTCTACCATTATCTATTGAAATACCTGAAATAATATAGGTATTTTACTTCATTTTTTTTCTGCCAAAGTACTGGTTGATGAAATGGGGCAAACTGGTCCTTTTGTTTTTCAGAATCTAAAGTAGTTTAGACTTCGATATTTTGTGCAGATAATTCTTGTGGGAATCTGTAAGGACGTTCAAATATAAGAAGATGTATTCTAATAAAAATGTGTTTCCATAGTAAACAGTCAAGTTGACTATCTATCCTTCTGAGGATCATGGCACTGCAATATACCTGACTACTTGAGGGTGATGGCTTAAAACATTTTGGTAAAATCCTCCCTAAGTTGCTTTAAAAGCAGTTTGATAGATTCAAAAAAATGTGTAACGGATTCAATTTTTACATTTTTTCATAAGCCATATTTTGTCAATTTTTTTTTAAGTCCTATGTTTAATTATTTCCAGTTAACTAACTTCTCTAAGGAACTGGTTATGAAAATCTATTTTTCCAAGCCAACAGAAAGTAAGAAACTTGAGGATTATTTGGATTTGTCAGCTGCAGTTTCACACTTGTACAAAATATAAAGTACTCTTCAACAGCCAGTGGCGTTTGTCCCACTGGAGTATCTGGAGTGTCTACATATCTGGAGTCACATGTACAGGTGGGAGACCAGGTGAGGATGGCAGGTTTCCTGTTTAAACAAAAAGCTAGTGAACCAGATGGGTTTTTGTAAATTAGTTGTCCGAGTCACCAAAACAATCTTTCAATTCCAAATTTTATTAATTGAGTAGCTATTGTAATCATATTTGAACCGATGTTCCAGAGCATTAGCCTGGGCGTCTGGATTAAAAGTCCAATGGCATTACTACTGGGCCATATCTCTTGAGTTTGGTCTTAACAGTATTAAGGTTGCCTCTTGATCTGTTTTCGTAGGCCACTAATGCTTTAGATGTATTTCATTGGTGTTTTGATGGGTGGCATGGTGGCTCAGTGATTAGCACTGCTGCTTCACAGTGCCAGGGACTTGTGTTCGATTCCGGCCTTGGATGACTGTCTGTCTGTGTGGAGTTTCCACGTTCTCCCTATGTCTGCTTGGGTTTTTTTCCAGGTGCTATGGTTTCCTCCCACCGTCCAAAAGATATACAGGTTAGATGGATTGGTCATGCTACATTGTCTATAGTGTCCAGGGATGTAAATCTATGATAAAACATAGCCACGGTACATACAGCAATAGGGTCGGGTACTTTTTGGAGGATCATTGCAGATTCGACGGGCTGATTGGCCTCTTTTTGCACTGTAGGTATTCTATGATTGTTTTCACAATGCTACAATGCCAATATGCAGAAAAACTGACGTTTTCCCAGCCACCATCAGTTCCGAGTAAGGGTCACCAGACCCAAAACGTTAACTCTCTGTATTTTCTTTCACAGATGCTGCCAGACCTGCTGAGCTTTTCCAGCAACTTTGTTTTTGTTCCTAATAAAGTGAGAGATTCAGTGGGAGATTGGAATGCACAGAGCATCTAACTAGCAAAATTTGTCTTTCTTTAATTTTGAGTTAGTTTTAGTTGTATTGCAATGAGGGCACTTTGGGCTTCTACTTGTGATCATAAAGAAAAGGTTTTTTTAACATAAGATTGTAGGAGATGCTGATTGAGTGCTGAGATTTTTAATTTGTTATAGCCAAATGGCCAATCAATAATTGATACGATCTTTATATCATGCAATATTTACAAATAGTTTAACATACACAGATTATGAAGATTTGCAGTCAGGACTGTGTAGATTTGAAGTTGAAGTCCTGTTATAACGTAGTCGGGTAACAATAATTGTGTTCTGCATATCTTAATTTAAAGCTGCAACTGTGACACTTGTACTGAAATTTGTGCATGTCATCAACCCCTCTCCAAGGTGGTTGGATTTGGCTAGGACAGCAAATTATGCATGTGATAAGTTGAAGCCACTACGTGTTTGTTCTCGTTTCAATCAAAGTTTGCAGTCACTTTTTTTCTTTTACAAATGATACCTGTTCTTCCCTCCACTCTGTCCTCTCTCTATCACATGAGAGGAAGGAAAAAGGAGAGTAACTGTTGCCTCCCTAACCTTCCCCTTTTGTTTTGGACAGAAGAATTTCTCCTCTTAAGTTTAACATAGAAACATAATAAGTTGCAGCATAATTCTTGAAGGACTACATTTAATGCAAATATGTTGATCCTAATGCTTGGATTTAAGAACTTCTATTGCTGGTCATGCATGGTGATGAAACAAGCATGAAGAGCTGTGAACATAGCAATTTTTAGTATTGATACTGTAGTTTCTGAGTGAACGAACTGTGTTTAAAATATATAATTTGTTTACAAGAACAATTTGAAATTTCCAGGAATAATGGTGTATAATAAAAAAAAAACTACAGCCCAGTCTTTAGAGGTTATTAGGCTATGTCAATGGGAATGTAATTTTTAGACTTCAGATTGAAATTTTCTAGTACTGGCAAACAATTTCACAAATTTAGCAAGAATAAGGCTTCACATGAGCAATAAACTCATTGAAAGCTTCAAATGTTGAATATATGTCCCTTGACTAGAATGTTTTTCTGTCTTGTGACCTGATTGTTTCTTTGCTTTTCCTTGTTTTGTTGCTTTCTTCACTGCTGTTTATAGATCCTTTCTCCTCTTCTGGTGCTGGTGATGAAGCCATTCCAAGTTTAAATCCTTTTCTTACGAAACCTGATGAAGTTCTAAATACCACTGTCGCCTTCTCAGATGGTGTGACCTATACTTCTAGGACGCATAGCCATGAAATGTTTGGTAAAGACCTACATATTTAGTTGTGTTCTCTACCAGGACCAATTAAAATTCTATATTAGAACTTATATAGTACTTCAAGAATTTGAATCTATGAAGACATGCAATTTCTTGATTCTCCAGATCATTTCAATCCTTTTACTGAGCCAAGTTCTACTGTTGCCACAAATTATGAATACACTCCTCGGATTGACCGTATTGCCACAGGTATTCAGATGGAAAGTTTTTTTCCAGTACAATATCTATGTTTTCTGATTTGAGAAAACATAGTACAATACTTTTAAAAGTAGTAATAAGAATGATTGATTTTTTTTTTTAAAGTTGAAGTAATTGAGCTAGCCCTCTCCTAAGGAAGTAAGTAATCTAACTTACACAGCCATGATTCAGTAACGTTCTGTACATTTAATGAATCTTATCCAAGACATTAAAATTTTATTCAGGTAGGTCAGGTCAGAATTTGTTCAGTTTATAGACATTATTTGGATCATTGATTTCATTAATTGTAGATTTTTCATTCCATTTATTCATGAGTATATTATTTGTGTGTCTTAACAGGAGGTGATATACAATTTTTCCTTAAATCAGTAAAGTTTGATCTGTTAAAACTTCATTATTTTAGATTCGTTTTATTTCTTCTTGGAAAACCTTGTAATTTACAGACACATTTGTAATCACTTCCAAGAACAAGCTGCAGTAATCCCAGCATTATCTTTATCAACAAATGATATGCCCTTTGACAATGGAAATATGCCATACATACCACTTTCTATACAAATTTGACTTCTTGATATTGGATGATTACTGGAAGAATTGCTGTCACAGAAGCAATAGAATTCCTGGCTTGAACCATTCTGATTAGCACCAGGGGAAATTGCAGGAAAAATGATTGAATTTTGGAAGACCCTTGCCCCACACTTTTAGTTACTGGAGAGCAAGGAACTCCTCCAGCTTGCAGTTTTTAATATACCTTTTGCAACTAGAAGCAAGGCTGGTCTTCCCACTGTGCTCATAAGTCATTTGGAACATTGTTTAGGTCTTTGACTAGAATTGGAGAAATACCAATTGGATAGATAACTGGGCACAACCCTGTTTTCAGATGATGGAAGGCCAGTTTGACCATAATGGGTGCATATCATTCTAATTAAAAAATTGCTAATTAGCAGAATTGTCTTGTCTTCCAATATTTTTGAATTCCAAATAGTAAGAACATAGTTCCTTATTCTCTCGAAGTTGTACTACCCTGTGAGGAATATTTTAATATAGAAATAATTTGCTCCTGAGTGGTAAATGTACAGTGGCTAGTTAAAATACATAACACAATATTTTTTAAAGTGTCACTGTGACACTCTTGAATTCTTCGTTTTTTTTATAGATGTTTGTTTATCCCGGACAAAAGAAATACTCAGAACCCAAGTTCGTCGAGTAACCCAGAAGCTGTTTCTTTTCATTTTGCTCTTGAAATTTAGCTGAAATTTTCATATTCAATATGACTTTACATTTGTTAAAAAATCACCCCTGGAAGTCATTGTCATTCGTCAGAATTGTCATTCTTCCTGCTTCCCCTTGCAATTTGAATTTGTTAAACAAATCTATTGATGTATGGTTTAAGACTTTTAACAGGGAATTGGAATGAATTTCATGATGCACGCTGAAGGTGTGCACTGTCAAATGTTACATTCCCCTTCAAAACTATCATCAACCACCACCGGAAAAGATCCTTTTTCCCATGCTCCTTCCTATCAGCAATCTCTCTTTCCTTGCGAAAATCCTTCATCAAACTGTCCGTACGCCTCCCTATCCCAATCTTCCTTGCCTAAATCTCTGCAGTTGAGTTTCTTCCCTTTTCATCCACAACAAAGCTCACCTCATCCCTTTCTTCAAACTCCATTCCAGGTAGGAGTGTAGATAGCAAACCTTACACCCTACAGTTCTCACATGGCCACCTCCTTTGCAGGGGTATGCATTTCTTAGTGCCACCACTCTACATTAGAGCCCCAACTTCCAATTTTCAGAGGCAAACGGGCATCACAAGGTCTCGTGATTCTTGGTCCCTTGTGTGTGGTTTTGAGCTGGAGCCTGGATTCAGGAGCCTTTTGAAACATAAGTTCTAAAGGTCTCAGCATTTGACCTTTTTCACTGTCTGTCCATGCCATCTCCAAGCTAACTCATAACCCCTGCTTATGTCCGACAGTTCCTCGTACCCTCCATGTCAACTCCTGCCCATCCTGACATTGCACATTAGACTCCATGTCTGCTTCAAGGTGTTGATCAACCAAAGTCAGTCTTCTCCAGCTGCCAAAACATCCTGCACTGAGGTGATCTTTTGAAGTTCACAGAATTTTACAACACAAAAGGAGACTTCTGAGGTGGATATATCAGGGTAATAGGAGACATTTAGCTAGGTAAAAGTAAGGCTGCAGGCCCTACACCTTACTGCAAATGTGAAGAATGAAACCAACAAGTGCAGAGAACCCTGAATGTGAAGAGATGCACAAGATTGGAGTAAGAAGAAAAGTAAGGAAGCTTATGGTGGATACTTATGGTTCAAAACACCTGATGTCGTAGAGAAGTATAGAAAATGTAGGAGCTTGCTTAAAATGAAATTAGGGATATAAAGAGGGAACATGAAAAAACACTAGTGGATAATGTCCAGAATTATTCCAAAGGCATTTTGTAAGTATGTTAGGGGCAGGACAACAGCAAGAACAGCCTATTAAGGATAGAAGTAGCAATCTGTTTTTGAGCCTGAAGATGCACCTGAGGTTCTAAATGACTATGTGCATCTGTATTCAAAATAAAAAAAAAAGGACAAAGGAGGTTTAGAAATCTGGGAAGTAGTAGTCTGATAAATTTGAGCAAATTAGCATCGAGAAGGTAATAGCAGTTTTAACAGGCTTGAATGTGGTTAAATCTTCGGCCCAGGTGAGATGTATTCCAGACTTTTGTGGGAGGCAAGAAAGGGAGGAGATTGTAGGAGCTTTGACTTTAATTTTCAAATCTTCTATGAAGGGTGCCAGGAGACTGGAGGACAGCTAATGTTGTACCAGAGATAGTAGGAACTGCAGATGCTGGAGATCCGAGACAACAAGGTGCAGAGCTGGATGAACACAGCAGGCCAAGCAGCATCATAGGAGCAGAAAGGCTGACGTTTCGGGCCTAGACCCTTCATCAGAAAATGTTGTACTGTTATTCAAGAAGGTTTAAAGGCATTTGGGATGCTTGCCTTCATTGGTCAGTCCTTTGATTATAGGAGTTGGGCAGACATGTTGAGGTTGTACAGGACATTGGTGAGGCCTGTTCTGGAATACTGTGTCACGTTCTGTTCACAGTCTAGGAAGGATATTATCAAGCTGGAGAGGGTTCAAAAGAAGTTTACCAGAACGTTGCTGGGTATGGAAGGTTTGCAATATAAAGAAAGGTTGGATAGGCTGGGACTCTTTTCATTGGAGCATACGAGGTTGAGAAGCGACTTGATAGAAGTTTATAAAATATCAAGAGGTATAGGCAGAGATAATGGTAGTTGTCTTTTCCCTAGGATGGGGGATTTCAAGATGAGGGGGCACATTTTTAAGGTGAGAAGAAAGATTTTAAAAAAGACAAGAGGGGCAAATTTTTTAGAGGGTGGTTTACGTGTGGAATGAACTTCCTGAGGAAGTGGTGGATGTCGGTGCAATTACAACGTTTAAGAGACATTTGGATAAGTTCATGAATAGGAAAGGTCTGTGGGGATATGGGCCAGGAGCCAGCAGGTAGGACTAATTTAGTTTGAGATTATGTTCAGCTTGGACTAGTTGGAACGAAGGGTCTGTTTCTGTGTTGTATGACTCTGATTCTAAGTGTGGTAGGGATAAACCAGGAAACTACAGACCAGTGAACCTGACATCTGCGGTAGGAAAAAGTATAGAGAAAAATTCTGAAGGGCAGAATTAATTGCCACGAGTGACAAGGATTAATCAAGGTTGGTCAGCATAACTTTGTCAGGTAGGGATCATGTCTAACAATTGATTTGAATTTAACAAGGAGATGGTTAGGTATATAAATGAGGGCAATGCAGTTGATGTAGACTTCATGTGGACTTCAGTAAGGCTTTTGACAAGGTCTCACATGGCAGGCTGCTTAAGACACTAAGGGCCCATTGGGTCCAGGGCAGTTTAGTGAAATGAATCCAAAAATGGCTCAGTGGCAGGCAGCAGAGGGTGATGGTCAAAGAATGTTTTTGTAACTGCAATCCTGTGTCTAGTGGCATACCACAGGGTTGTGTACTCGGTCCCTTGCTGTTTGTTATGTTCGCTAATGATCACAATATGAATGTAGGACGTGTGATCACTAAGTTCACAGATAACACGAAAATTGGTGTAAATAGGGAGGAGGGAAAGCCTTAGACTATAGGACAGTGTACATGGGCTTAACAGTGGCAAATGGAATTTAATTCTGAAAAGTGTGAGGGGCAATGCATTTTGAGTGCTACCAAGGGATTACATGTTGGATAGTAGGACCCTAGAAAGTACAGAAGATCAGAGAGACCTTGGTGTACATGTCCACAGATCTTTGAAAGCAGTCCAAAGGTGGTTAAGAAGACATATGGGATACTTGCCTTTATTAGTGAAGACATTATAATCTTTTTGCTCTTATATTTAATGAAGCTGTTTGTAAAGTTTGGCCAAAGCTGGGGTGCTGTGTGCAGTTCTGATTACCACATTCTCGGAAGGTTGTGATTGCACTGAAGAGGGTGAAGAAGCGATGCACCAGCATTTTGCTTGGACTGGAGTGATTAAGCAGTGGAGAGAATCTAGATAGGCTGGGATTGTTTTCCTTAAAGCAGAGAAAGCTGGGGAGGAATCTGATTGAAGTGTACCAAGTTCTGAGAGTCGTAGACAAAGTAGATAGGGAGAAATGTTTTCCTTCCTTAGAGAGAGAAATAAAACTCTGCCTCTGATTTAAGGTGAGGCTTAAGTGAGGTGAGGATTTGAGGAAAAAGAAATCCACTCAGGCTTGTGGATATCTCTCACTGCCTGAAAGGGTGGTAGAGATGGGAACCCTCAAGGCACTTGGGAAATCTTTAGATGAGCACTTGAAATTCCTTAGCCTACAGGTTATGGGCCCAGTGCTGAAAAATGAGATTAAAATACCTGATTTTTGCTGATCAGTGTGGACACGATGGGCCAAAAAGTCTCTTTCTGTGTTGTTGAACCTTTTGACTAGTCAGCCTGTCTTGTCTGTGCTGGCTCGCCAAGCGGGCACTTCACATATCACCATTATTTTTTTAATATAAAAGCTTGAGTAGATTGATCCATACTCAGTGGGATTCAGAAGAATGAGAGGTGATCTTTATAGAAGCACAAGGTTCTAACAGCATTTGAAAAGGGTGGGCAGGGGACGAATCAGAACTAGAGAGCATGCTTCAAAATAAATGGTCTCCCATTTAACATTTGAGAAAAATTTCTTCGGAGTATTGTTGATGTTTGGAGGTTCAATCGTTTGATATATTCAAGACTGAGTTAGCCAGGCTTTGGACCGGCTTTTTACATGGCAATATCTACATTCACTCCCTCCTTCTTCCCAAGGAATTCCATATTTGCAACTATTTTTCCTCCATCAGTGAACTGTCATTCATTTCTACATCAAGTTGCAAGTGCTTCTTGTCTGCCTGTCTGTTTGGGACTTTTAATGTACACATTTTTGTTTTGTCAAATGCTCTTAAGCAATCTATTTCACAAGATTCCCAGAAGGAAAAAAACAGTAAAACTTGCAAGTTACACATACTGGTCTGACTCGTATACCCAAAAATGGAACTCCAATATGACTAATACATTCATTTCCAGGTAAAATAAAATTAAAGTATCACAAAAATCATAGAACTCCACAGCGTGAAACCTGACAAGCCCATTCTGACCCTCAGAAGAGCACCCCACCCAGACCCATCCCCCCTAAACCTGCATTTCCCATAGCCAGTGCACCTGATCTACACATCCCTGAACACTGGGTAATTTAGCATGGTCAATCCACCTAACTTGCACATCTTTGGACTGAGAGGGGAAACTGGAGCACCTCGTGGAAACTCATGCAGACCCTGGGAGAATGTGCAAAGTCTGTACAGACAGTTGACAGAGGCCAGAATCGAACCTGGGTCCCAGACACTGTGAGGCAGCAGTGCTAAGCACTGAGCCATCGTGCCGCCCATCTTGGGCTCAGTTGGTTGCACTCGTGCTTTTGGGTTGTAAGACTCTGGGTTCAAGTCCCATTCTAGGTCTTCAGTGCAAAAGTCAAAGCTGACATTCCAGTGCACTGTAGTAGGTGTGCTGCACTGTCTTTGCTATGAGATGCTAAACTGAGGATTTGTTTGCTGCTCAAGTGGATGTAAAAAGTCTAACTTGTCCATTTTAAAGATAAATAGGGCATTCACTTAATGTGAAAAACTTTGCATAAGTACAAGTCTCTGCACTTTTTTTAAACTGCTTTTCCTCTGGCGTTGCAACCAATATGGTGACAATAATTTATCTGCAGCAATAACTGTCTCCTGCATTGTTACCTCCCATCAACATCTGTTGTTACTGACCATCACTGTTATCTCAATGCCTTCAGTGATATCATCAGCAGATATATGGTTGATTTTTCACATGTGCACTGAACTCTAATTCTCCTTTGACCTTCTAACTGTATTTGTGATGTTTAGAGTGCTGTACCTGTGCATCATCTAGTCCTGGATAAGTCCAGACTTTTGGAAGCTGAACACCATGTTCAGTTGAAATCAATATGCCTGTTTCTAAATTCTCCATGACTTTGCTCCACACTTACGTTGCTGGAAAATATTGTAATGTATATCACCTCCTGAAGGCTCCATTGTGCTTGATCCAGTCTATTATGTAGTCTTGTCAATTCTTTGCACCTTTGTTTGGAAGTCTTCAGTTGTCAGCGCGAATGAACCACACTATTCAGAATACCTTTCTAATAGAAAAACTAAACCCTACGTTTGATCGCATTTTTCCTCAGGTTGGTTTCATTTTTCATTACATTTTGTTTGAGGCTCCTTTGACCATTTGTTGTGTATAAATATGTTCTGAACATTCTTTTCTTAACTAACACAAGCAAAAACGTGAATCAAACCTTACTTGTTGAACTTTGTCATCTGAAAATTGTTTGCTGTTTTGTCAGCATGTGTCTAAACTTTAGAAGTTGATATCTGGAAGTGAAGTGTTACATGCATTAAGATGCAGGGTTTTCATTTTGATTTGCTTTTTCATTCATCTCTTTCTGCCTTTCTCTAGTTCTTTCTTATTTTTGATTTGGTGGACAAATGAACATTTTGCTCTTACTTTTGCTATTATAGATGTCTCAATCAAATATTTTCTCAATTGGCTGCTACCTGACTTTTTTGATTAATTATTTCAATGAAAAAACTTCAAAGACTGCATCTTAAACAAAATACCAGATTTCCTTTTTGTTTCCAATTTGGACAAGTATATTCTGTGCTGTATTGTCACATGTTTGGTGTTTACTGTTGAGCTTTGGTAGTTTTAAAATGGCAAAGGGGATGAGTATCGCATTTTGAGTTTGAGACCTTTTTTTACTTTATAGATGTGAAAATATGCTAGAACACAGTCAGCTGAAATAAGCTTCTGAACTGTTTAGTCTGTAGTCTGGTGTATTCAGTGCAAATACTCATTACTGTTTAGGAGTTATCTATCAATGTGTTGATGTCTAAAATGAAAGTGGAATTGTAGTTATAGGTTAGTAAGCTATTGTTAAAAATTGAACAGTGTGTGGTTTAGTTTGTCTATGACGTGCAATTAACTAATAAATTGGACTTTTCTCTGTCTTATTTCTACTTGTGCCTGATCTTCAATCCTCTGCTAAGTAACGTCTACTTATTTTTCTGTCCTATTTCTTTGCACATGTATCTGTCAGATTCCTTCTGTGGTCCTCCAGCCTATTCTAATGCTTCCCAGTTTAGAACTGAGCCCTCTGCTGTAGCTGGTCTATTCACAGGTAGGTTTTTCACAGCTGCTTGTTTCCAATGCAGTAACCTGTTAGGTGTAATCTTTTGTTAGTTTATTGTGTGCTAAATTGCTATGTTTTCATTTACACGTGAAGTAGGCCAGTGTCTCCAAAGTTCTTGACATGTTTTGGACAATGTGATACTTAAAATACATTTTTGTACATTTATTTAAGTACTGTTTTGGTACAGATTCTCACAGCGTGGAAACAGATCTTTTGGTCCAACTCGTCCACTCCAACCAGACATTCCAATCTGACCTCGTCCCATTTGCCAACATTTTTGGCCCATATCCCTTTTAAACCTTTTTCATTCATATACCCAAGTGGATTGTACCTCCTCCCCTAAATAAATATCAGTAGTGGTATACGACATGGGGAAAACCAAACTTGAGACATTAGTTTTATATGTTGTGCTTAGTTTACAGTACTCGCACTTCACACAGCTATTCAGGGAACAAATTATGAACCAATTCTTCTACGGTTCTAATCTAAACGTAGAGTGTAAAACACTTTCATCAGTGAGTTAAAGCTGATTTGTTAGACCAAATAAACATGAGGCAATAAAAATCTCTTGAATTCCTGAGGAAAAAATATAAATTCACACACCCAATTATGTTGCTGATTATAGCTGGAAGATTTTCCTCTTGCACCTAATGCTGTATACAAACCTCTCTAATTTGACTTGATCTAATGCAGCAAATAGTGTGGCTACAAGAGCACATCAGAGGCGAGGAATTGTGTGTGGTAAGTAGCACAGTACATGTTCCCCAAAGCCAGTCCACCACCTACAGGGCCCGAGTCAGGAGTATGATGCAATATTCTCTACTTGCCTAGATGATTGTAGCTCCAAAACTCCAAGTTTGTTACCATCCCAGACAAAACATCCTGCTTGATTGGCACCCCGTCTGCAATCTTCACCACGCTCTCCCGTCACCACTCATGTATAGTGGCAGCAGTATTTACCATTTACAAGGTGCACTGTGACCTCCCCCACGTAGAAGCACAACAACAGCAGATGCATGTGAACACCATCCAAAAATTCTCTATCAAGCCAATTCTCCATCCAGGGTAATTAGGTACTGGCAATAATTCCTGATCCAGCCATTGACACTCGTGTCCCATTTTTAAAAATCCACATTGACTTTCATTGCTTTAACTCAGTGACAAACCGCATATTTGCAAAAGGGGACATTTTTACTCTGTTTGATTTCTTGGGAAGCTCAGATCCTTGTCCAAAATGGAAAATGCAACAGTATTTTTTCATTTGGGTTTACACTATAAACATATTAGGTTGTGCTAATCCCCCAATGATGATAGTCGTATAATGATGCAGTGATAAATAGAAATTGAAGTAGATAACTTAGATGAATGTGAGACAATAGATGGAATCTTCCCAGGCCCTGAATGACTTGGGCTATGGCGGGAACCACACGAGAAATTGAGCAAGGCCTTTTCTTGATGTCGAGAGCAACAGGTTGTATTTTCCAATTAAGGTCAAGATAGAGAGCGATGAGAGAGCTATTCATGGGGATTATCAATCATTATCGCTCTAATTCCTACCTAATCTCACCTCATTAATATCCAGGCTCCCATTCTACCTCCCATTGAATGGAAAAAGGGTGCTGTTATGTAATTTGAAGCAGGTACATAGCGACTCTAATCTGTTGCTTACTCCTCCTGACTTCCATCTCGAACACCCAGTACCAACATTTCAAGGCATGTTCCATGGTCAGTGACTGCATGCACACTCACTTCCCTACTTGAATGCATACAGTATCCCGGCCTTCCCTCTTAGCACTTTGCTCCCTCAGCCAGAGCTAACAGGCTTATAATACTTGAATAAAGGCAAAATACTGCAGATGCTGGAAATGTGAAATAATGACAAAGTGCTGGAGAAAATCAAGAGGCCTGGCAACATCAATAGAGAGAGAACTGAGTTAACATTGAGGCCATTATGACTCTGGAACTGAAATGAGCTCAAGTGCTGGTTCTTATGGCAGTGACCGGGGGAGGAGGAACAAATGAAATAAATGGTGTGTGTGTCCAGAGCAAAACACAGAGCCAATGATATGATAATGCAGTGATAAATATGTAAAATAGATGTAATTGTACAGAGAAAGGGAAACATCTTTGCTGAGAGCAAGCCAACAAGACACAAATAATCCTGGCTGGGGCGAGTGGAGTTGGATGAGAAATGGAGAATGGGTCATCCTTTTGAAGTTGTAGAAGTCAAAATTGCGTTTTAACGGCTGTAAACAGTGTTCCAGCTATTTTTCTTCATATGTTTAAACCTCTGAGGTCTGTGCAGGCTATCAACTTCCGGAACTGCAAGTTCGTGCTGCAGATGGTGTTGGCTTGCTGATGACTGTGTGCATGGACACTTGGAGTGGCTGTACACATGTGTAGCCACACAGCTTAGAGGAAATGTTGGCTGTAAAATACCTAAGTACTGTTCCTCCAGCTTATGTTGAGCTTTGGCAGAACACTGTAGCAATCCAAGGAAGAAAATGTCTCCCACAGTACATGCCTTTGCACTGAAAGGAAAGTCAAGACACACAACTAGAAAGCTTGTTTTGGTTTTCCACAGTAACCAGTCAAGGGAGTGGGCATGTTGATCTATGACACCATTTTATATTGATCTCTCACCTAGCAACATGTGAATATGAAATTTAGAACTGTACAGCACAGAATGGGACCTTCGACCCACGATGTTGTGCCGAACATGATGCCAAACTAAGTTAATCCCTTCTGCCTGCCTTTGGTCAATATTCCTCCATTCTTTGTATATTCATGTGCTTATCTAAATGTCTCTTGAATACCCCTATTGTATGTGCTTCCACCGCCACCTCTGGGAGCCAGAGCCAGTTCCAGACTCCGACCACTCTGTTTTTAAGAAATACTTGCTCTTCACATCTCCTTTTGAACTTTTCCTCCCTCACCTTAAATGCACTGCCCCAAGTATTAGATATTTCAATGCCATGAAAAAAATTCCAACCATTAACACTATGCATCTCATAATTTTATAGACTTCTGTCAAGTCTCCCCTCAGCCTCCGCCACTCCAGAGAAAACAACCGAAGTCTCCTTACAGCTCATATCCTCTAATCCAGGCAGCATCATGGTGAACCTCTTCTGCATCCTCTCCAAAACTCCTACATCCTTTCTGTAATGTGACAACGAGATGTGAATGCAGTACTCTTAAGTGTGGCCTAACCAAAGCCTTTTAAAGCTACAACATAATATCCTGACTGTCGTCCTCAATTCCATGACCAATAAAGGCAATCATGCCATATGCCTTGTTTACCACAATATTTACTTGTGTGACCACTTTCAGGGAGCTACGGACTTGAACCCCAAGATCCTTGTGTATATAAGTGCTGTTCAGGGTCCCTGCCACTAATTGTATACTTTTCCTAAACACTTGATCTCCCAAAGTGCAACACCTCACACTTGCCCAGATTAAACTCCATGTGCAACTGATCTATAATCCCGTTGTATCTGTTGACAACCTTCTACACTATCCACAACTCCACCGATCTTGTATCGTCTGCAAACTTATTAACCCCACCCACCTACATTTTCATCCAAGTCACAAACAGTAGAGGTCCCAGTACGGATCCCTGTGGAACAGCAATAGTCACGGACCTCAGGCCAGGAAAACTCCCTTCCACCACTATCCTTGGCCTTCTATGGGCAAGCCAATTCTGCATCCACGGAGCCAGGTCACAGTGAATTCCATGCATCTTAATCTTCTGGATGAGCCGACCATGAGGGACAACATCTACTGCTCTACTGTCATCGATCACCTTTTATCAGCACCGTGAAAATTTCAATCTAGTTAGTAAGACATGACCTGCCCCCCACAAAGCCACACTGATTGTCCCTAATTAGGCCATGCTTTTCCAAATGCATGTAAATCCAATCTCTAAGAATTCTCTCCATTGCTTCCCAACCACCGATGTGAGACTCACCAGTCTAGTTTCCTGGATTATTCGCTATTTCCCTTCTGGAACCGAGGAACAACGTTAGTTTCCTGCCAGTCCTGTGGGACCCCTCCATTGGCTAATGAGGATACAAAGATTTTGGTCAAGTCCCCAGCAATCTCCTCTCTTGCCTGTCTCCTATAATCTGGTATAGATACCATGTAGCCCTGAGGAATTATAAGTGCTTGACCAGGTTGCTGAACAACCTTTTAAAGATAGCGCCAGGGACCCTGGTTTCTCGTTTGTTTGGCATATTTTGTCTTGGAATCGAACAAAATGATTTCTCTGACTTCCTGTTGTACAATTCTCCAAGTGATTTTATGTTGTGGTGAGAGTTGATCTTATTCAAAACAAAACTAGAACAAGAGGCCATAGTTTTTGGCAGGTTTAAAACTGAGATGAAGAGGAATTCTTTCTCTCCATGGCTCAAATCTGTGGAATTCATTACCCCAGAGTGCAGTGAATACATTTGAGGTAGATAGAGAGACAAACTTTTAATTAGTAGTGGATTGAAGGGCTGTGTCGAGAGGTCCAAAAAGTGGAGTTGAGGCCGAGATGAGTTTAGCCATGATCATGTTAAATGAAGGAGCTGGCTTGAGGGACTGAATTGCCTACTCTGAGCTTAGTTTTTATGTTCATAGAATGGCTACAGTGTGGAAGCAGGCCATTTGGCCATTGAGTCCAAACCAAACCTCCAAAGAGCATCCCACCCAGACCCAACCCACCCTATCTGCATAGCACTGCATTTCCCATGCCGAGCCCACTGAGCCTGCACATCCCTGGACACTGAGCAATTGAGCATGGCCAATCCGCCTAACCTGCGCATCTTTGGACTCTGGGAGGAAACTGGAACACCTGGAGGAAATCCATGTAGACACTAGTAGAATGCACAAACTCCAGGCAGACAGTCATCTGAGGCTGGAATTGAACCTGGGTTCCAAGCACTGTGAGGCAGCAGTGCTACAGACCATTGAGCCACTGTGTTGCCATATTCTTGTGTTACGTTACATTACTTAGAATTTACAACCTCGAAAAAAGGCCATATAGACCATCTGGCCTGTCCATGCTGATGTTTTACAAAAACCTATTCCCACCATATTCAGTCCAACTTTATCTGTATGTCTTTCTCTTTCAGCTAGTTAATTAACTTTCTCTTAAGGCAGATAAGCTATTTACTTCAGTTACCCTATGTGATAGCAAGTTCCACATTCCAATTAGATCAGCTGCTTCATTCTGTGTCTTGGTCATGTTACTTCTGATATTGAGTTGAGTGGGATTCAGCCACTTGGCCCTCAAGCCTGCTCTGCTAGGCAATAAGATTGTGACTGATCTGATTACTCCATTTCCTCCTGCAATAACCTTTCACTGACTTGTTTAATAGAACCTATCTATCTCTACCTTGATGTCCAAAGACTCTGCTTCCATTGCCTTTTAAGGAAGAAAGACTCATAACCTGTTGTGAGGGGAAAAAATTCCTTATCTTTGTCTTTAATGGGCAGACCCTTATTTTAACCTATGACCCTTGCTCTAGATTCTTGCACAAGAGGAAATGTCTTGTTTCAAACAAGTCATCATTTACCCTGCTAAACTTCAGTGGGTACAAGCCTACACTGTTTGCATTATAAAGGCGCTGATACTAACAGTTGTTTTAAACATTGAATTACTGCTCCACATTCTTTCTTCAGGCAGTTTTTTTTTACTGCTGTTGCAATGCTTAATTATGTTGCATTCATACCAACCACGCAGAAGTTCAGAGTGTATATCTACATTCACCATGCCATTTTTCTTGTTGTTTGAAGTAATTCTCATTTCTGCATCCTGTAGGCAGGAATCCTGTTAAGAACAGAAACTCCCTTGCCAATGAGGTTGCTGACTTGCTCGCCAAGCTGATTTGTTTTTGTTCAGACGTTTTGTCACCAGGCTAGGTAACATCATCAGTGAGGCCTCTGATGAAGCGATGTTGTTCTACTCCGCTTGGAATTTATACTGTGTGGTCGGTTATGATGAGCAGTGTCACTTCCAGTTATGTTCTGTATGGGTTTGTAAATGGGTCCAATTCTATATGTTTGTTGATTGCGTAATGGGTTGAGAACCATACTGCTAGGAATTCCCGTGAGTGTCTGTTTTTGCCTTGGGCTACTATGGTGACGTTGTCCAAGTGTACCAATATTAAGGAAAGTTTGTTGTGTTGTTTTGCTGCTAGCTGATGTTCATGTATTCTGGAATAGACCTGCACAGGAATTCCTAGAGGCATGGTTCTCAAACCATAATGCAATCAACAGCATATAGAATTGGACCCCGTATACAAACCCACATAGAACAAAGCCAGAAATGATACTGCTCATCATGACGGACCGGAGAATATAAATTCCAAGTGGAGTAGAACAACATCGCTTCGTTGGAGGCCTCACTGACGTTAGCTAGCATGGGCATAGATCATAGAATCCCTACAGTGTGGAAAAAGGCCATTCGGCCCAACAAGTCCACACTGACCCTTGGAATATCCCACCCAGACCATCCCCCTAGAACCCACTAAGCTACACATCCCTGAACACTACGGGCAATTTAGCATGGCCAATTCACCTAAGCTGCACATCTTTAGACTGTGGGAGGAAACTGGAGTACCCAGAGGAAACCCACGCAGACGGGGAGAATATGCAAACTCCACGCACAGTCGCCCGAGGGTGGAATTGAACCCGGGTTCCTGGTGTTGTGAGGCAGCAGTACTAACCACTGAGCCACCGTGCTGCCCAGTGTTGAAGATTTTTTTTTTTTTTTTGTGGAATGCTTCTTCGGTAAATGTGACTGAGCTGTTTCTAAATCTTGTGTAAAAAATATTGTTTCTAGCACATAAAACAATGTAGTCAAGAGCAGATGTTTAATTAAAATGCACGTTTGTTCATGCATTGAGATAAAACTTAAGAATGAGAAGGCTTAACTGAATTATGAGGGCCATTTTTTGTATGTTATTGAATTATCCAGTCTATAATAACAATGCTTGGTTGTATTTTTAGGGTTCAATCCCTCGCCAGCTACTCAGGCACCATCATCAACAAGCCTTAATGTTGACTTTGAGTCCGTATTTGGGACTAAATCAACTTCCACAACCAACAGCATCATTGATTCTGGTGGTAAGGATATTGTCTTCGTTATATGGAGTGCCACAAATTTATCAAATAATTTTTCTGTGTATGCTAATGCAAATCCTTTTACTGAAATTGGCGTCTAATATTTAAATGGAAAACATTTTACACCATGATATCATCCATCACCCTCTTTCTTTGCCAGTTTATATAACAAATAGCACTAACTTTGATTATGAGAGAGGATCACCTGGATCCCCCTCCTTTTAGGAAAGAAAATAAGTGCTTTGGCACAGCTGATTTTATTTCCCCTCACTCATTCTGGAATGCAAGGCTTCATTTGGAACTGCACACTTGTCTCATTTGATGGAGTAGTGTTGAGGATGGATTGATTCTGTTGTGAATGCTGCACAGGAGCTCAACGTAATCAAACCATCAAAATTCGTGAAGTTGTAACCAAAGCCTGCATAGCATTTAGCCTGGTACAGTCAGATATTACTTTATGTTCATGATTGGAGCAGACCTATGTGAAATTAGTCTGCTTTAAAACATTTAAGAACTGAACCACTTGCCTCCTGAGTTAATAGGATAACTGGCTGATTTCATAATCTGGCAATAGGTTTGTGTCCAGGAGGTAATGAGCTTTTCAGAGATCCTGACTTAAGATGAAGATTATTTTAACTATAATTAAGATGGTTTGGAACTTGTCCATACGATCTTGTTTTCTAAGGATCCTGATTGAATTACTCATGAGATGCTTGTGAGGAGGCTTTAGTTTACTTATTGTCTGTATGGTTCACTTGATACCAAACTGAGTGTTATAAACTTCTAAATTGAGTGTCTATTTTCTGTTTGTACTACTGTTGCTTAGTTTCAACACTAAGATTTTGACCCGTTTCCGAGCCTTCCTGGTGCCAGTTCATGATTGAATGTTGATTATTAGCACTATCCTCACCGCCATTTAAAAGTAGTTTGTGAATTCTCAGTTGCTCACAATTTTGACCGTCAATGCATAAAATTGAGAATAATGGGAAATAGAAGGCTGATCTTAGTTTTTAAAGAGTAATTAATTGGGGGAACAAAATTTTGGTTAAGTTTTTTTTTTGGAGTGGCTAGAGAAAGTAGCCATGTATAATTGATAGCCAGCTGGTAAATTTTGTTCACTCATATTTAGCAAGCATTTTGGAATTATTTAACGGATAAATTTTCCACAAGTTAAATTGTTTAGTGTTTCTGTCTTACTGCTACTTCCCAGTCTCTTCCTTAACGTGTTGTGCTGACAACTTCCCCAAGGGACTCCTTGATGTGCATCACTCTGATCTGTTCTTCGCTTAGCTACAGTTTCTCTGTGATCATTGGCTTCCTGATCTCTGCAGTTTCAGCAGATTGAAACAGGTAGCGCTGTAAATAAGGATAGAACTTCAATTAGCTATGGTCCTGATTCTATTATTTTGATGTGTAAGCCTTTGTTCAGTCTTTTAATTGAGTGTTAATTGGATCTATAATGCTTAATTACTTTGAATTGTTTGTTGGCTGCTTCCAGTTGAACACTACAGTTTGAAACATCACTTTTTGTATGCCCCATTGATTGGGGAAAAATAATCTGACCAAATATGGCAATGTCATTCTATAAATTGGAATTCCTAGTTGATTGCCCTGCTCTGCCACTGTGGGTGATGAGATTTTGTGCATGTATAATCTGTTCTTCATGAAGGTCCATGATAAATGTACAATATAAATTATTGACCTCTTTGCTTTAAAGAATTGTGCATATACCGCTGTTGTTTGCATCCAGAGAACATGACTTCCAAAAATTGCGATACGTAACCAAGCCAAAATAAAGGCACAATGGTACATTGGACATCATAAAATTAACTTTGGCTCATTTAATTTATTATTTCAAACCAAAACAATTTACAATTGTTGCAATACTTTTCCAAAGGAATTATTAAAAATGATATCATGTCCCATTCTGATAACTGCTGCCCACATTAATACATCTTAAAATTATTATTTTTAAATGTGTTATTGTGGACAATGTTTCTAAAAATTAGAAGCTAAATAATATCTAGAGTTCCAATTTAATTAGCTCAAGTGACAATGGTGTTGAGGTATCTATTTTCCAAGTCAGTTAATAATGAAACTTCAGTTATTGTACAGAGAATACAGTGAAGGTTTTAGGGCATGTGGAGGAGCGAGTGTTTCTTAGTCAGGGCTACCTATGTCTTAGTTTTACTTTTAAACCTTGTATAAAAATAATTTTGAGAGTTTTAATGGTATATGAACATGTATTTGAAACACTGCCAGAAAATTATTTAATAATCATCAAGCATATTTGCATATCTTTCATTTTATCTTGTCCAGTCCTTTTTTTCTTGCATGCAGTACTATTGGTCTATTCCTGCATGTTGCTACACTGGATATTTTTCAAGTATGGCTGAAAGCAGTATCAAACTATTATTTTTTTTTTAATCCTCTTGTCAGTATATAATCAGTACAAATGTAATGCTTTAGTTGTATTTTATGGCTTGTTTTACAAACATATTATGCTATTCTAATCTTTTTTTTTTCCTACCATCCATACATATGGGTCCTTGGCTTTGCTTGGCATGCTTAAATGGGTGAGTTGGGACTTCACATTTTACCAATAAAGTTTGAAAGGTTGAGTACTAAGTGTTGTGCCAGCAATTTTTTTTTCTAATTATATTGCATTACTGACCTCCAAAGACTTTGATGGATTAGGTGGACTCTTGAAACCAACAATAGCTTTGCAGAATCAGTCTCAGCCACTTGCAAAGGAGCAACCAGGCAAGCTTGTAGGAGAAGATTTGGATTCATCGTTGGCCAACCTTGTAGGCAGTAAGTATTTTCACTGCATGCAGATATGCCCTTATCAGTGTTTGATAAGTGAAAATTAAGTAATGCAAATTATTTTCATATATTGCAGACTTGGGAATTGGAAATGGATCCACAAAAAAGTAAGAACAATCTTAATGCATGTTTATCAAAACAACTGAAACTGATTCTTTTTGGCGGCTTTTCAATGCAGCAATCTACTGAACCTGCGTGACTTACTGTGTGTACACAAATTGAAGCATTAATGATGGAACCCTGAAAGCATGTTTTTAGTTAAATATTTTTTAACTAGCCCAAATCCTTTAGTACTTGGATCATTATTGTATCTTACATCTCTTGGTAAGTGATCACAAAGACATTTAAAATTGTCTCAAAGTACTTGATACCGCTTGCTAAATACAAAAAATGAATACTGACTTGTTTTCAAAAAAAGACGTAGAGTGGCACTTCAGCTGATTAGGGGAATGTACCATATAATATCCAAGTGTGGTCCATTTTATGTTTTAGTGACTTGCCAGCAGAATCTCAGTTTGTGGATTCTAGCTTACACGGTTTTAAATTCAATTTCAGTCAATGGGTTGCTATTTTTGATCTTGGTTTGTGTGTTTCCTTTCTACTTTTAAATTTTCAGTTGCTTGAATCGTAATTACAAAGAAACAACCTTTTAAAAAGACACCTTAAAATTGATAAATAAAATGCCAAAAACCTAGTCTCACTGTCAATATATTAAAATTAGGCTTTGTGTATTCTACCTTTCTTCGTGGATGACTATGCCCAGGAGCTTTACCCACAATTTTTTTAAACTTGATTTTATCCAACTGTGTGCAGTGTCCAGCAGTCTGAATCCAGTGACACGTTCCAAGTCTCATTATTTGTTGAGATGAGTTTGTGATCGTCATTGCATTACAGGATTTGCTGAACACACCTGTCCATGGGACTGGTTATAAAAGTATATTACTCAAGGAACAGCCTTGATGCTACTTAGCAACACTGTCCATGGCAAGAGTTTATAAAATCTATGTACCCACTGGACACTAAGAATAGTTTGAAACCAATTTTGATGCTAGCCTGCATCAATGATCTTTAAAGCTAAGGCAGAGCAATCTTTTGCTTGAACATAATTATCACTGAGGTGAAGAGACGATGTTCTGTGAAAAGTTTGGCTTCAATTTAGTTTTGTGGCTACAATTCCTTTGCCTCAAGGGGCCTATACAATTTTACTTGCCTGCTGTTTAGTTTGGTCTGTTATTTGATTGAACCAATGTGCATGAATGTATTGTGATGCCTGATTAATACGCCCACGTGGAGAACCATTGATTAAATGATTATCCTTTGCCTAAGAAGTGATCTTCATTGGAACCAGCCTGGGGAAAAGAAGTTGACTGGAGGAACCAACTGGCAGCCAAAGCTTGCTCCTACTACTACCTGGAATCCTGCTACAATGGTAAGTTATAAAGTTTATGAAAGGCTTTTGATGGACTTTTTTTTCATAGAGAACGTGAAGAGAAGTGGGAGATTTTTTTTATTACTAGCATGACTTTTGTCAATCATTACAAATTTTAAGCTTGGACAGAGTAAGTGAAGTGGTTATTGTAAACATAATAAATACAAAATTTGTGAAATGTCACAATCGAGAATAATTCACTGCAGCTTGTACCAAAGCAAAACTCTGTTTACTGAAAGTTTAGTATTCATAATTCTAGAAATGTGACAAATTTACTGTTTTACAATGTAAATTTTATTTGAGTCAAGTATATTTGGTTTATTGTGTATGTTTTGCTTTTTATAATTGAAACTTATGAAATTTTGTTTCTAATTTTGTTGCCTTTTTTTTCTAAGCTGCTGACTTCAGCTTTTATTATTCAGATTTTTGGGAATATCTTCAAACTGCTAGGACATGACAGTTCTTTGTACTCTACATATCAATTAAGTGGAAGCATGTTAATTGATCACAAAATCATAGAATTTCTTTCAACACAGAGGGAGATTATTCATGTCTACAGTGGCCCTCTGACTGAGAAATTTGTGTGTAGCCATCCCCCAAATTCTCCTCTTAACCCTGTGCATTTCTTCTTTTCAAATAAATCTAATTCCTTTTGAACTTCAATTGAACAGTGCATTCCAGATCTTGCTTTGTGCAGAAGTATTTCCCTCTACTTTGGCTTCTTTTGCTAATTACTTAAAGTCTGTGCCCTGTTGTCTCTGGTACTCCCATGAATGGGAGCAGTTTCTCCTTATCTATTCTGCCCAAATCCCTCGTGACTTTGAATACTTCTATCAAGTATCCTCTGTTGTGTCTTCCCAACATTTTCAATTTTTCTCATAACTGAAGCCCTCAGCCCTGGAATCGTTCTTTCTCTCTAGTGCCCTGCCAAGTGCACTGCTCAGAGCTGGACACACTCCTGGAGAATTGTGTAAATCAGGGTTTTAAACAAGTTATACATAACTTTTTGTTCCTCCATGTAGTGTCTCTATTAATAATGTCATAAATACTGTGTGTTTTCTAAACCACACTCTCATCTTATTTTGCCACCTTCAATGACTTCTGTACATAGGTACACGGGTCCCTCAGCTCTGACACTTACACCTCCTTTAGATGGTGTTGTTTATTTTCAATTGTTTCTCCATGTTACTCCCACCAAATGACTCACTGAAAATCTGTGCATTGACTTCATTGCCATCTCCACACCTATTCCATCAACTTGTTCCTTTTAAGCTATCCTGCTCACGGTTCACAATGCTGCTAAGTTTCATGTTATTCATAAGCTTTGAAATCCCAACACTGATTCCTGGGGAGCTTCCTTATGCATCTTCCTCCATTGTAAATCCATGAATCACTGTTCTATTTCCTGTCATTCAGCCAATTCCGAATCTCTGTTCCCTTTATTCCAAGAGCTAAACTTTTCCCACAAGTCAGTTGTGTGGCACTGTATCAAATTCCTTGCTACATGCTGACAGAACTTTGACCTCACTGTCTTGAAAATATACAGATTGTTGTAACATAATTGTACCTCCTAAAGCTTAAAAACAGAATGGTTCTCTGTCGTTTACATGTCGGATGTTACACTTTATAGAGACTTCACACAATGTCACAGTTTAAATTTTGCATAAATCAGCACAACATTTGGGCACCACAATAATAGAAAAACTGGATGCAAAAACTGCCAATTATTCTTTTTTTTTGAAAAACTCCAAACTAACTATTGGATGTCTGTAAAAAGAAAAAAATTGATCCAATTTTGCAATATGTTCATTGTAATTGTTGGGGTGCCAGTTTTTTAAGTTAGCTGGCAAGATAAAGCAAATAAGTAAAGCTTCTAAAGTAATACATCATTATCACTAACTCCACAGAATCCCTACAGTGTGGAAATAGGCCATTCGGCCGAACAAGTCCGCACTGACTCTCCCAAACAGCATCCCACCCAGACCCAACCCCCTATCCTATCCCTGTAACCCTGCATTTCCCATGGCTAATCCACCTAACCTACACATCCCTGGAAACTATGGGCTATTTCCCATGGCCAATCCACCTAACTCGCACATCTTTGGACTGTGGGAGGAAAACGGAGCACCTGGAGGAAACCATGGGGAGAATGTACAAGCTCTACACATTGAGTCATGCAAGGCTGGAATTGAACCTGGGTCCCTGGCATTGTGAGGCAGCAGTGCTAACCACTGAGCCACCGTGCTGCTTAACGTTTGACTGGCTGTCAGTTTTTGTGGTCCTGTTTTATAAAGGCATTGGGTAAATATAAGTTAACAAATCCTTTCTAATGGAAAAAGATGAGATGAATATCGTAGTTGTCTACTCTAAGCCAGATAACACTTAGGTTTGGGCTTCTAAGTGGCAAATAACATTTGAGTAACACAAGTGCCAGGCAAAGACCATCTCTAACATTTTGGACATCCTCATTACTACCATTGCTAAATTAAACCACTCTCTGCCACCCAAACCATCAGCATCATGCTGGATGTTATCACGCTCCACCTCAAACACTGATTTTCTCCACCACTAATATACAATGGTGGTAGTGTGTACCATCTCTAAGGTCGACTGCAGCAACTTAGGTTCCTGTGCCATAATGTTTGAAGCCTGGCATCTTTACTGCCTAAGGGGACAAGGGTAGCATATGTGTTGGAATGCTGCTACCTGTAGGTTTTACACTGAGTGAAAGACTATTCTGACTTGGAACTTTGTCACCAAGTCAAAATCCTGGAATTCTCTTCCAAACAGCACCGTGGGGTGTACCTATGCCACGTGGATAATAGCAATAGGAAAAGCCAGCTCAGCCATAGCTTTTTGGGGGCTGTGCAGAATTGGCAATGAACCCCGACTTTATCAGTGTTGGTCCTATCTCAACAGCAAAAAATAAGTCCTAACAAACAGCTTGGGAAGTCTATTGGTCTTAGAGTGAAATTAAGTTAAAAGCTTGTGGAATGCCCATTTTATCTGAAAGCGAAATGCATCCTTTATTGCCAGGGTAAAACGGCCTCTCATTTCCCAAGAAGTGGAATTACTTAGAGATCAAGACTTCTCTTTGTTATTTTTGCATGCAAATATGACTTCAACCAAATTATGTACACATTCTGTAGAAATGTCTGACGTTTATTGACATAGAATGAAGTTGTGTAGACTTGTTTTTCTAAAACTTGAGGATAGTAATTACTAGTAATTATTGTCATTAGAAAGTATTCTATGTAATAAGTTTACAGATTAAATTCTATTGTCTTTTGTATATCCTTCTTGGAAATGCAGAAATCTACTTAATACAGTAATTTTATGGTACATGTGGTGAAATTAGTGTTTTGTAAAAGCATAGTCATCCCTGGCCAGTTTTCGCAACTTTTCCAAAATTGACATTGAGATCCTGCCAGCTTTTTCATGTAGTGATTTCCAAAGACTCTTGGTACTCATTTGTAGTTGAGATAGTGCCTCTTAGGAGGAAATAATGACAGCAAAGAGTTTTAACACCCTGAGTCAAAAGCATGTTGGCCTTAACTCTGCAATCAAATGTCTCAACCATTTAAGGATCATGTTCCTTGGGCGATGCAAGGTAGATAGGTGAGCTTATATTTCTTTTGAGTCCAGGTGACTCCATGATGAAAGTTCTTACTGATGAAAATTTGAATTTGTATCAGTCCTATGTCGTAAATAGTTACCTGAAGGTATATCTGTCATAATCCAGGATACACCATTAATCAACCAGTTTGGTAGACGTTTTATTGAGTGCTTGGATTCTTCCCGTTTGGCTACATGCAACTCTTCAAACCAATGCCTTAATAAATGGGGTGATGAGCTGATTTGGCTGATTAAGCTCCAGTATTTGTCTTTTGCACATTAGAATCACTTAATAGTAGGTATGTCAGCCTGCCCATAAACTGTCTGGAATTGGAAAGTTGGGTTGTGTCCTTTTGAAGAAAGCTAATGGATACCATAGAAAAATACTAATGATGGAGATATCTTGCTATCTTAATTCGTATCATCTTTAAAATATCAGAATGATGTGTTGCTGTACCTGTCACATGACAGACCAAGCACACATACTGAGATAGAAATACAATGATGGTTGAAAAAGAACATATCCAAGGAAAATTTTAATTTTCTCTAGTCACAAAGTAAAATATTGTAAATAATCTTAATCAAGCTAAAGGTGTTTTTAAAGTAAATTCTTCTTGATTTTTTTTTAAAAAGGAGAAGTTTCTTTTTTAATTCTTGTAAAACCAGTTGTTGATTTACCCTTCTTGAACAATCGCTGAATTGGTCATTTTGTAAGAACTCAGTCTAACTAAATGTTTGCATATTGCAATTGTTTCCTTTGGAAAGCGGAATGGCATGCATTTTCCTCAATGCATAAGTGAAATAAACTATTTTACCATAAAGCTTTTGTTAATCACTATTAAGTTGAAAGCTTGTTGCAACTGTTATGTCTTTGTTCTGCTATAATCTTAGTGTTCTGAATTGTCTAAATCAGTCTAAAGTCATAGAGTTATACAGCATGGAAACAGACCCTTTGGTCCAACTCGTGCATGCTGGCCAGATATCCTAAACTGGTCGAGTCCCATTTGCCAGCATTTGAACCATATCCCTAAACTCTTCCTATTCATGTACCCATACAGGTACAATGTTAATTAAATATTGCAGTTGCACCAGCCTCTGGCACCCACTTCCGTTCATGCACCACCCACCCCACCCCCACCTCCTACCTACACTCACACCTCTACTAGCTTCATCCCCACCTCCTTGACTTGTCTGTCTTCCCTCCCACCAATCCGCCCCTCCCTCCGCACTGACCAACCCCCATCCCAACTCCCTGCCTACCTACGGAGGGCTGTTCTAGGTTACAAAGGGACATTGATAGGATGCAGAGCTGGGCTGAGAAGTGGCAGATGGAGTTTAAACCTGAAAAGTGTGAGGTGATTCATTTTGGAAGGACAAACTTGAAAGCAAAGTACAGGGTTAACGGAAAGATTCTTGGCAGTGTGGAAGAGCAGAAGGATCTTGGGGTTCATGTCCACGGTTCCCTGAAAGCTACCACCCAGGTGGATAGAGTTGTTAAGAAGGCGTATGGTGTGTTAGCTTTCATTAATAGAGGGATTGAGTTCAAGAGCTGTGAAGTTATGCTCCAGCTATACAAAAGCCTGGTTTGGCCACATCTGGAGTATTGTGTCCAGTTCTGGTCACCTCATTACAGGAAAGATGTGGAAGCGTTAGAAAAGGTGCAGTGGAGATTTACCAGGACGTTGCCTGGAACGGAGGCAAGGTCTGACGAGGAAAGGTTGAGAGAGCTAGGGCTTTTCTCTTTAGAACGACGAAGGATGAGAGGTGACTTGATACAGGTGTACAAAATGATCAGAGGTACAGGTAGAGTAGACAGCCAGAGACTTTTTCCTAGGGTGGAGGTAGCTATTACAAAGGGGCATATTTTTAAAGTGAGTAGAGGTAGATATAGGGGAGATGTCAGAGAGTGGTCGGGGCATGGAATGCATTGCTGGAGAGGGTAGTGGAGTTGGCCTCATTAGGGGCATTTAAGCGGCTATTAGAGAGGTATTATATATGATAGTATAAGGTGGGGTGGAGGTTAGATAGACCTTGGGTTTAGGGTAAAAGTTCAACACAACATCGTGGGCCAAAGGGCCTGTCCTGTGCTGTACAGTTCTCTGTTCTACACTCACCTCTACTAGCTTCATCCCCACCTCCTTGACCTGTCTGTCTTCTCTCCACTTATCTGCTCCACTATCCACCTTCTATCACCGCCTCCCCCTCTCTCTATTTATTTGAGTCCCCCTCCCTTCCCCCGTTTCTGAAGAAGGGTCCAGACCAGAAACATCAGCTTTCCTGCTCCTCTGATGCTGCCTGGCCTGCTGTGTTCATCCAGTTCCCCACACCTTGTTATCTCAGACTCCAGCAGTTCCCACTATGTCTGAATGAACATTTATTGTTGTGAAGGTTGGTAAAGTGTAGGCCAAATGTGACTGATATAACTAAATATCAGCTTTAGGCCTTTTTAAAGAATAATGTGCTAGTTTCAATTCCTTTTGTTTTTGAGGTTCAATGAATTTGCAATTCTTCATAAGCTTTTTTCTTCAGGAATTGTGCTTTTTGTTCATTTGCTGACTTAGTGTCTGACTTGTCCAGAATGAATGACTTATCAGCGTTTCGTGAACAACTTGTAGCTACAATTATTCTGATCTGCTTTTTTAATTTGAGTTGCGTTAACATTAGAATTCACATGATTTGTGATTGACTGAGCTAATTCATTATCTGAAAACAATTCTCTTTAGTGTCATGGGTGGCAGTTCAGTTTCAGCAGGCAAGTTTCCTGCCAGAAGGATTAGCTGGTTTTGTAGGTAAAATGCAGTCCTGTGCTACGATTGTGCTATGATAGTGTCCCAGTAATCCAGAGCACCAGACTGATGTACTGGCTGAGTTTCTATCCTGGCAGTTGATGGAATTTAAATTAAACTAATTTAAATCCAGAATATAAACCTAGCTTTGTGAAACTGTGGTTGATTGTTTCACCCACCTGGTTCACTGTTGTCCCTTTTAAGGAAGGAAATCTGTCATCCTTATTTGGTCTAGAGTATATGTGCCTTCAGACCCTCAGCACTGTAGTTAATTCTTAACTTCTCCTGAAATAGCCTAGCTAGCCACACAACTGGACGACAGGGTTGAGAAGAAATATTGGCCTTGCTAGTGATGCCCACGTCCTGAAAAAGATGCTTTTAGTAAAGAAAGCTCACCCACAGATCTACTCTTAAAGTTAACAAGTATATAGTACTTTTACTGCGTTTTTGTTTGGTACTGATTGTAAAAGAAATGAATATTGTGAAAATGACCAAAATGGTCAATGGATTTTAGTTTATTTCCTTTAGCCAAAAGAAACCCCGCCAGTATAAGCTGCAAAGCATCTTATTTTCAAAATGTCGTATATGAAAAAATTTGCATGATTTTAGCATTAATTCAAGAATAGACACAGCTAACAGACTCAATTCTGTTTTTCCTCGCTGTATTTCTGGATCACTAAATACTTTGATAAATAAAATATAAAACTTTATTCAATGAATGTAGATTCTACAGCAAAAAGAGCTAATGTCATGAACCATATTTCTAACATATAGATCTGTTTGATAGCAGGTAAAAGAAAATTTAGAATTGATATTGTTTTAATCAGCTTGAACTTCGTTAAAAGCAAAATACTCCAGATGCTGCAGATCTGAAATGAAAATGTAGTGCTCATATAGTCAGCAGATGTAGCAGTCTCTGGAGGGAAAAACAGAATTAACTGAGGTGACTTCTTCAGCACTTGTCTTCTGAAGAAGTCAAATTGGTTGAGCTTCATTGTTTTCATCAAAGTAATGTTTAATCTCTATTCAATTGTGATCATTCAAAATCAGTTTTACTTAACCTGACAGTATAAATGGCTGTTATTGAACAAGAAAATACCTGCTAGAATGTTGCATTTTGAAGTGTTAATACTGCATAGTACCTTTGCATGTGTGGATATTGAATCCAGGCAAAGTTTGGATCTCCGTGTTGCCCTTGTGGGTGAATAGTCAAACCCATTTGTAAGTAAGGGGAACTTGCTTTCAATATCATAACATGTTGTTACTTATTTTCACATGCCACTGGACGTTTGCATGTTGATTTGAATGGGAGTGGAACCTACCTCTTCAGTATTTTTTTAATGCAAATTTCCATTTTCAAAGCTCCTTCTCCTTTACTTTCTTCCCTTTGGTGCATCTGCTTAACCTTTCTTGCAGAACAGCTGTCATCAGAGAAGCTTTGGCACAATACAGTCAGGGCATAAAATGTAGAAGCAGAAGTAGATCATTCAGCCCATCGACTCTCGTCTGTCGTTCAGTGAGATTGTTACTGATCTGATGAGCCTCAACTCCACTTTCCTGATTACAGCATTATACTTGATGCTCTTTACTGATTAGAAATCTGTCTTTCTTAGCCTTGACCATTTTTAATGACCCAGCCAACACAACCCTCTGTGGTAAAGAACTCCAGAGATTCACTACTGCCTGGGAGAACATATTTCTCTTTGTCTGTCCAAACTGGGGGTATGCCCTCTGGCCCTAGACTCTGCCACAAGGGGGACAGTCCCTCTGTCTGCTCTGCCGAGTCCCCTGTCAATACCACAGCTATTTTAACATTTTACTTTGAGCAGCTCTTTTGTATATTTTGTAGGTTTCAATTTCTTCATTCCAATTTCTATTTGGTTTCTGAAGCAGCCTTGTTACCTTATCTCAAATTTATTCCGTTGGGCTATTGCCAAAGTGATTTTTTTTTTTCAAATAAATTGTTGCTTGAACCAACATTGTCCCATTAACAATCTGCAGATTGCCATTCACTGCTTAAATAGCTGGGACTTTCCCCCCACCCCCATACATTTATTTCCAATTTCCATGCTCAATTTGATTTGAGTTGACTTTGTAGAGCAGTGTGTCAATTCAGTAGAGCTTGCCAATAAGATTGGTCTTGTAGCACTTGGAACTGTGGGATTTTTGATGTATATATTAACCAGTTAGCATAGACTTTTAGCAGATTCCTAGAGACCCTGTTGTTAGATTTCTCAACTGAGATGTTGAAGTAAGGTCTTCACTTCATTGGTCAACATGAGCAGAGGATGGAGTTTAAGTTACGTAATGAAATTTTTTTATTGCTACGGATCTACATGTATCTACATGTCGGACCTATCCAAGAGGTGAGAGATTAGTGGTCAATCCGTCATAGATATATTTCTCGTGATAAGATACGAAGATGTTGGCAAGACGTAAGTCGAGACTGGATCCCATGGCAATACCAGCTACTTATATGTGTGTGTGGTATCATTGAAACTGAACTAAATTGCATGAGTTGCTAAATTCATGAATTGATGAGCGCGTTTAGACACTAGTGGCTTGTTTATGTTGCTACAATAGAGTGACGTAATGCAAATGTCAATGGCTTCTTTAAGTTGTACATTGCCAGCTTATTTAGCAATGCTGAAAGAACACATGGATATGTTGTTGCTATGAGACAACAAGGTGCAGAGCTGGACAAACACAGCAGGCCAAGCAGCACCGGAGGAGCAGGAAAGCCGACGCCTCGGGCCTAGACCCTTCCTCAGAAAATTGTTGCTATGATGTCTTGTGTGGTCTTTACAAAATCCTTCTCTTTGGTGGAAGGGCAAATTAAAAATGGTTACAACAGTTCACAACCTTTTGGTCAATGCACATTGTGTAGAATAGGGTGTTAAGGAATGTCATTTTTGTCTTTTGGATAAACCATACATGTGTGAGCTTTGGAGCCAAATCCTATTGAGTATATCCTTACACAAGTCTACAAGTATCTTTGCAATTTGCTCTGAGGTGTAGATATGCAGTCTTTGTAGTGGTAGGCCCTGTAGCCATCAACATGGAGCCGTCTTTGAGCACAACACACGCTGAGCTGATGTAGTCATATTGCTGAGTATGACTACTCCAGTCCCATTGTCAGGTTTATAGGCATATATGTATGTGCCTTGATTATGCAGTGCTACCATCCATGAACGTTGTTGATAAAAATCTGTCAGGTTGTCAGATATTCCACAATATACATGTGCCAGATCTGCTAGATGTGCTTTCGGGGCCTTCATTGTCTTGTTCGATGCTGATTTCAGATGAGAGAAATATGAATGAAGGAGTACAAACTTGGCAAATACCTCTTGTTTAGTGCAGGGGAGTAAAAGGGGTTAAGAAGAATGTCAGACTTTGCATTCCCCTTAAAACAACCTGTCTAGTCAGTGTCCAGCTGCCTTGTCTGCCAACCAAGGCTGACAGTTAATTGTTCTTGCTGGACCATGCCTACAATGGTCCAACCACTCAGCACCTTCTTCTCATCCTATATATCAAGAAAGGCCTATTGACTAAACTAGTCAAGTCCTAAAGTTCATTGTTGCTAAATTCTGTGTGCAACAGGTGGTGAAGGAACTAACGAGCAAAACATACCTGACCTCATCCTCCCCAGTCTGCCTGCTGCAGATACATCTATCCACAATACAATCAGTAGGAGTGACCACTGCACAATCCTAGTGGAGATAAAGTCCCATTGAGGATACTCTCCGTTGTATTATGTGGCAGTATCACCATGTGAAAGGGGATAGATTTTGAACAGATCCAGCAACTCCAGACCGGGCATCCATGAACCACTGGGCCATCAGCAGTAGAATTGTACTGAACACGAGCACAAGCTCCACCCTCATGGCCAGCATTTTCCTCCATTCCTCCAATACCATTAAGCCACAAAACAGAACTATTTGCATGCTAAACAGTACAAACAGCAGGTGGCAGTCAGGGCCAAGCCATTCCAAAACCGACAGATCAAATCTAATCAGAGATAGTAGGAACTGCAGATGCTGGAAAATCTGAGACAACAAGGTGCAGAGCTGGATGAACACAGCAGGCCAAGCAGCATCATAGGAGCAGTAAGACTGACGTTTCGGGCCTGGACCCTTCATCAGAAATGGGAGAGGGGAAGGGGGTTCTGAAATAAATAGGGAGAGAGGGGGAGGTGGATAGAAGATGGATAGAGGAGAAGATAGGTGGAGAGGAAACAGACAGGTCAAAGAGGCAGGGATGGAGCCAGTAAAGGTGAGTGTAGGTGGAGAGGTAGTGGGGAGGACGGACAGGTCAAGGGGGCGGGATGAAGTTAGTAGGTAGGAAATGGGGCTGCGGCTTGAGGTGGGAGGAGGGGATAGGTGGGAGGAAGAACAGGTTAGGGAGGTGGGGATGAGGTGGGCTGGTTTTGGGATGCGGTAGGGGAAGGGGAGATTTTGAAGCTTGTGAAATCCACATTGATACCATTGGGCTGCAGGGTTCCGAAGCGGAATATGAGTTGCTGTTCCTGCAACCTTCGGGTGGCATCGTTGTGGCACTGCAGGAGGCCCAGGATGGACATGTCGTCTGAGGAATGGGAGGGGGAGTTGAAATGGTTCACGACTGGGAGGTGCAGTTGTTTATTGCGAACCGAGCGTAGGTGTTCTGCAAAGCGGTCCCCAAGCCTCCTCTTGAATCTAAGCCTGTTGTAAGTGGTGGTGGACAATCAAAAATTAAAAGCACAGTCAACAAATATCCCCACCCTCGATAAATGGAGAGCCCAGCCTGTCATTGCATAAGACAAGGCAGAAACATTGCACTACATGGAGTGCCCAACTGATAGCTCCTAAATTGGTTGTTAGTAGAATTCCTTGCACATTTCAGGGTGCAATTTTTGCTCCAAGTTTTATACTATCTTTAACCCTTTTAGTTAACTGCAGATGGTGGGTCTTCCCTTTTGATTCTTCTTTCCCTTTTTTGTTTTGTATGTGCTATGTCTATTCAGTATGTTCTCATATATTCCTTTAAATAACTGAGTGCATTTCTCTCAACCCATCCTTATGTCTAATTTGCCACATCACATCAGCTAGTATAGCTTGCTCTCTGGTTAGCCCCAAATGTTCTGGTTTAAGAAACTATCCTGAAAGCATACAGTAGATTTGTCGTCTTGGCTATTTTTGACCATCCGATACTTTTTCCAGTCACTTTGTAAAAAAAAAAAAAAAAAATAATACCGCATGACCATTGATGTATATTTTTGACAAGCTCCTTTCTTTGTTTCTTTATACTCTGTATAACCATGTGGTGATAATAGGTGACGTGTACGCCATTCCCATAAGTGACTTCTTGTCATTATCATTTCGCATCTCCAAACAAAACTCTCTTCTTTATCCAGATTTCTTGAACTTGGGTTACTCTCTCTATTGTGCTAATAATATCATTTATTAACACGGCCGGCCCTCCATCTTGCCGAGCTGCTTGTACTTCCTAAATGTCATGTGTCATAGTCATGGAGTTGTACAGAAACAGACCCTTTGGTCCAATTCGTCCATGCTGACCAGATATCCTAAGTTTACCTAGTCCCGTTTGCTATCTTTTGGCCCATATCCTTCTAAACCCCTCCTATTCATATACCCATCTGGATGCCTTTTAAACATTACATTTGTACTAGCCTGCACCTCATCCTTGGGGGCACTTCATTCCATACATGCACCACCCTCTGTGTGGAAAAAGTTGCCCCTTAGGTCCTTTTAAACCTTCCTTTTCCCACCTTAAACCTATGCCATCTAGTTTTGGACACCCCACCCTGGGGAAAATACCTTGTGTATTCACCCTGTCCATGCCCCTCATGATTTTATAAACCTCTATAAGGTCACTTCTCAGCCTTTGACGATCCAGGGAAAATAGTCCCAGCCTATTAAGCCTTTCCCTGTAGCTCAAATCCTCCAACCCTGGCAACATCCTTGTAAATCTTTTCTGAACTCTTTCAAGTTTCACATCCTCCTTCCAATAACAGGGAGACAAGAACTGCATGCAGTATTCCAAAAGTAGCCTAACCAATGTCCTGTACAGCCACAACATGATTGCCCGACTCCTATACTCAATGCACTGACCAATAAAGGCAACATACCAAACACCGCCTTCACTATCCTATCTGCATGCGACTCAAATATTCAATATTTAAGTCACAATCTCTGCCAAATTAATGGATTGGATTTGACTATGTTTTGTTTTGCTGACCAGATAAGTGGTTGCTCTTCCAAGTAATTTATTCTGCGTAAACTGCTTGGCTATGTTTGAGAGGTGCAGAAATGCAAGTTCTCTTTGCCCTTTGGTAGTAGGAAATATTGATGAGATAGTTGCATGACTCTTTAAATTTCAAAGATGTTTGAAGTCCTTGTTCTTTTTATCTATAGTAGTAATGATTAATTATAAATGCTGTTTTGCTTTCATGTGTTCAAATTGTCTTCTCTTAGGCCCCTCCCATAATGGCTTACCCAGCGACAACACCGACAGCAGTGATGGGATATGGCATGGTATGTGTGTGAAGCAAAATGAAAATTTAATTGAATAATTTCATCTTCGATGGGAAAAGTCATGGCAATCTATTTGTAACAAATTATTAATGTTTGCATCATGTAGAATTCTTTACTACAAATTATTTCCATTTAGTTCATATGCTATTCTAAGTAGCACAGTATTCATCTAAATTACGGCATCCTGATGTGATCTGCTGTTCTTAAACTTGCATACAAATATCCCTTCTTTGGGAAAATTAGTCACGTATCAAAAACTATTGTATACAACTTCTGTTGGAGGTAGTTTGAGTTGGCCAAATTAGCATGTTAACTAGTAAGTTTTATATTATTTGTAGTGAAGTGTTGTGAACCATGGAGTACTGTACTTGAGAGATTGGAGAATGTATGTACGTATCTATGTATATGTCAACTTAGTAATCTAAAAGGTGAATCTTCCACAATTTTGAAAATAATTCAGGTCTGTGTGCTTTGTGTATTTGCTGTCACATTTAAGCTGCAAACAATTGGGCCCACTGTCATTAGTCATTTATGTAAACTATTTGGATGAGAATATAGGAGGCATAGTTAGTAAGTTTGCAGATGACACCAAAATTGGTGGTATAGTGGACAGTGAAGAAGGTTATCTAATAATACTTCAGGATCTTGACCAATTGGGCTAGTGGACCAAGGAATGGCAGATGGAGTTTAATTTAGAAAAATGTGAGGGGTTGCATTTTGGTAGGACAAGCCAGGGCAGGACTTAGGAGGGCCATGGAGAGTGTTGTCAACCAGGGAGACCTAGGGGTGCAAGTATATAGTTCCTTGAAAGTGGCGTCAGAGGGAGGCATGGTGATGGAGAATGTCTTTGGCACGCTTACCTGCATTGGTCAGAGCATTGATACAGGAGTTGGGACATCATGTTACGGTTATACAAGTCATTGGTAAGGCTATATTTGGAGTACTGTGTATAATTCTGGTCACACTGCTGTAGGAAGGATGTTATTAAACTAGCAAGGGTGGGAAAAGAAGATTCACAAGGATGATAGAGACGAGAGGGTTTGAGTTATAAGGAGAAGCTGGCTAGGCTTTTCTCCTTGGAACCGAGGGATGAGCTTATAGAAGTTCATAAATCATGAGGGTCATTGATAAGGTGAACAGCCGAAGTCTTTTTTTTTTCACCAGGATAGGGGAATCCACAACTACCTGAAGGGCCCTGAGGGGAAACCTTTTCACACAGGGTGGTGCATAAATGGAACAAGCTGGCAGAGGAAGTGGTAGAGGCGAGTACAATGACAACATTTTTATAGGACCTCTGGACAGGTATGTGGATAGGAAAGGCTTAGGGGGATATGGGCCAAACACAGGCAAATGGGGCTAGTTCAGTTTAGGAAACCTGGTTGGTATGGACAAGTTGGGCAAAAGGGTCTGTTTCCATGCTGCATAACTCTATGACTCTAATGTATTTTTAAATGCTGTGGAATTTAAGGGTTTTTTTTTGCATCTAGTTGTAAGGTGGAAAATCTGTCTTTGAAATTATTTCATGGGTTTTTTATTCATTAGCCACCTGCAATGGGAACTATGCCTATGATGACGCAACAAACAATGATGTATACCCAACCAGCCATGAGACCATCAAACCCTTTCAGTTCTGTACCTGGAGCACAGGTATTCTAGCAATTTCTTTTTAAGATGTCTAATAATTTGGTACTTTGGACTATTCCATTGATATTAAACTATGGTGCTTCTATTAGAGTGTTATCTTTTACATATTCAAATGGAAATGAACAAATAGGATTATTGTGCTTAAATTTGTTTGTCATGAAGTCCATGTTAATTTAATAAAATAAAAGTATTTGTAGTTTAAAGTTTTGGCAAAGATCTGTAGCTCAGGTTGTGGTTGAGGTTGAGGTTGTTGGCTTGCTCGCCAAGCTGGCTTGTTTTTGTTCAGACGTTTCAAAAACCAATGTGGTTTACAAAACACCATGCAACGACTGCCACAAAGATTTCATCGGACAGACAGGAAAGAAACTAGCCATCAGAATACACGAACGTCAGCTAGCAGCAAAACGGCACGACGAACTCTCCTTAATATCAGTTCAGTCAGACAATGAAGGCCACCAGTTTAACTGGGACAAGGTAACCATAGTAGCCCAAGCCAAACATAGACATGCATGTGAATTCCTAGAAGCATGGTTCTCCACCCATAATGCAATCAACAAACATGTAGAATTGGACCCCATATACAAACCGATACAGATCAAAGCTGGAAATGACAGTGCTCACCATAACGGACCTGACAGTGTAAATTCTAAGCGGAGTAGAACAACATTGCTTCACCGGAGGCTCCACTGACATCACCTAGCATGGTGATGAAATGTCTGAATGAAAACAAGCCAGCTCGGCAAGCAAATCAACATCCTCAGTGTTTGTAGTACTAAGTGACATTTTTCGTTCTTTCTTGTTAGTAGAAATAGTGTTAACAACAGTTTTAAACCAGTGCATAAATTCATTTTTGTTTTAGCAATTTGGGTAGCATGGTGGCTCAGTGATTAGCACTGCTGCCTCACAATGCCAGGGACCCAGGTTCAATTCTAGCCTAGCATGACTGTCTGTGTGGAGTTTGCACCTTCTCCAGCTGTCTGCATGGGTTTCCTCCAGGTGTTCCAGTTTCTTCCCATAGTCCAAAGATGTGCAGTTTAAGTGGATTGGTCATGCTAAATTGCCAGTAGTGTCCAGGGATATGCAAGGTTACAGGCATAGGGTAGGGTAGTGATTCTGCGTGGTATGTTCTTCAGAGGGTTGGTGCAGACTCGATGGGCCAAATGGCCTACTTGCACACTGTAGAGATTTTGTGGTGATGATTAATTATCAGTATCTGGGTTTCTACTTTCTACTTAGAAACTAAACATGTCATTTCATTTTTATACATAAGATTCTTGAATTTTTAACCAGAGGATCATGTTCTATAGTTTTATAACTTTTCTTCATAAAAACTAGACTTTTATGCTTTCAGTTCATGTGTATTATGAGAAGCCTTTACACTTTTTGTGCTTTTGGTTGCGAAAATGTATAATCGGAAAATGTTGCAAATATTCAGCAGTCAGGCAGCTTTGGTGGAGACAGAAACAATTCTTGGGCAAATCTTGATCTGCTCCTAGGGGAATGCACCCCCAAAGGCAGTGAAAGTAAATTCTACACAAAACCAAAAATCATCTACCCGATAATGGGATGAAATCCTGAAATTAAGCACTCAGACATTTGACAGTGACAGAGCTGTCTGACACTTTTCCCACGTTATAGTCCATCTGCCAAGTTTTTACCCATTCACTTAACCTGCCTATGTCCTTCAGCAGACTCTTGAGTCATCATCACCACTTGCCTTACCAACTATTTTTGTGTCACAAACTTGGCTGTCGTACATTCACTTTTTCCTCGAACAAATCATTGATTATCTATTGTAAATGTGACCTCAGCAACGATTCATGTGATGAAAATGCTTTCCTTCCCCCCGCCATCCTACTTTTGAACTGTGGAGTAAAGAAGGATGATACTACTAAAAACCAAGGAGACTGAGTAATGTTTACTGGAGTACATTGTGAATTGTATAAAATATTGCATTTTCCTAGAACAGTCATGTAGACTGCGTAGAGCCAGTGGGTTCTGAACTGAGGAGAATAACTACTTGACAACAACATTCTGATTCCTGACCAGGTGATCTGGCTTGTGTGGAACCAGTGCAAGATGAAAACCACCTAGTTTATAAAGGGGAAGGATTGAAAAAAAAACTGTCTCTTTCCCTTTCCTGTGTGGAGGCTCTAAAAGTCCCCTGAAACAGGTAGCAGTCTTCAACTTGCCTTTCTTCAAAAAGCCCCAATTGAAGGAGAAATAAACTGGCTTTAATGACATTTAAAGAATGATTTCTCAATAATTAAATGAAAGAGAGCACCAGTGCACAAACAGCAAAAAAGTAAAAAGGAATTGAAAGGAAGAGAAAGAAAGTTATTGAATCTTGTGATTTAGATTGGTGCTATCAAACAATGTTTCCCTTTTGTTTTCTTTTTCCACACTTAATATCTTCGTCCTGTCTATTTTTGTGTCTGCCTGAATGAGAAGGGGAGAATTTAGGAAGGGATTGAGTTGTGAAGTTATAAGTTAGCAATTGGCATTTCCTAATTATCAATAGTTAAAAACAATTTGTTCGTAATAAACAATTATTTTGTTAAGTATAGGAACATGGTGACTATTTTCTTTGAACCTGAGTTTGTCAGTTGGGTAAATTGTGGAATACGGATAATTTGGTTAAATGTTTATATGTTTGTAACAACTACAGCAATAGTGAACCTTGATTTTCAGCGCATTGCCCCAATCAGTCATGAAGCTTAACACTGATTATTAATCTAACAATTTCTCAAATAAAGCTATGTGTAATACACAAAGCAATACTTAGATGTGAACTCCATTTAAGTCACCGAATGTTCACCCACTAGCTGTTCTCGGTTTATGATTTGAGTTGCATGTTGATTTGCTTCAAGTTTAAACCAAGTTTTAGGATCTTAATTAGCCTGAAGGTTTTGTTTAATCAGGTTGTCTTTTTTTTTCTCACTGTGCTTCTATACTTGTTGCTGTGGTGAGGATTTTGGTTATCATATTGGACATTTCAGGTTCTATATTGTGTTAAATGTAAGTTTCTAATCTTGTGTTTCTTCAGATAGTGCCCTTTAGGCTTCTGTGTAGCATGAGTCAGTTTAAGTTATTGGGTTCGGTTGATGTAATTTGTAAATGGTGAATGAAACAATTGATAGTGAGAGTGTATTGAACACATGCCACACAGGATTTTAACTATGGGTTTGTCTTGAAGGTCAGCACAATTCAAATACTTCTTTGCAGTCCCTTCCCCAAACTATGATTAACACACAGAATTAAAATGATCAATTGCAAAATTTAATTCCCTTCATAAACTACAAAGAATTTGCACTGTCATAGATCTTGACCAAACCTGGAGAAAAGTTCTAAAGATGTTTTCCTCAATTCTAAAAAGTAATCACCTGAAGGTTTTATGCGCTCTTACAATGCATTGTAATGCAACCAGTTACTTTTCACAGATGATGAACTTTGATGCCCAGTAAGCTAGGAGCAAGTGTATTGTGTGGAGTAGATTGCTTTGAATTGCCACCTATTCTATGAAGCAATCCTGCTACCTCATTAAGCACACAATTTCTCTTCCTAGCTACCATGTTAGAATAGTTTGTAAGTGTTTACCAAAGGAATTATCACTAGACAACCAGATCTTTCCCACAACTTCATGTTGTAAGCATTGTACGTTAAGATCCCCGATTATTGCCCTAAAGTCTCATCCTCTGCGACTATGACTGTGTTGTATTTCCCTGTCACTCCTTAGTACGATCAACTATGCCTTCACTTCACCTCTGTGTCGTTCAGCTTAACGAGACTACGTGGTCTGTTAAATCCAAAACTAGTCCATCTCTTCTCTTCCTACCGTTCCCTTGCCCTTGTGTTGTTGACTGGAGTCCCCCCAGGATCTATTCTTTGCTCCCTCACTTTTCAGCAAAGAACTCAACCTTGTCACCATTATCAAAAATGGTCAGCTTCTACACTACACTGGCACTTAACTGTGCTGTTCTACTGCTTTGATGCCTTTGCTTATTTTGTCAGTTTCACATAAGCTGCAGTTTCCTCAGTTAGACATTATCAAAATTGAAGCCATGATGTTTGTATTATGCAAGAAATTCAGTAACTTTGCCACGAATTCCACCCTCCAAGCATTGAATGTGCTCAGTCCCTTTATGACATGACTTTTCCAATGCTGCACTGCAACCCCCATCCTCTGAAAATCAGTTTTCTTTAAACTCGATTCTTCACACTTGAACTTAAAACTGTAATCCCCATGTTTACGTTTCCAAGATAGTCTCGTCCATGTCCTCCCTTCAGTATCGAAGCTCCACCAGTCCTGCAACCCACCTTCCAAAAATTTTGATTTCCTGACTTGTGTTTGCCTTCACCATACAACAATCATATTTTCAGATACACTGTTCCTACATTCTGAAATTTTCTCCCAAATTGAGTTGAATTTTAGGGTGGCATGATGGCACAGTGGTTAGCATTGTTGCCTTATAGCACCAGGAACCTGGTTTGATTCTAGTCTTGGACATTTGTGAAGTTTGTGGATATTCTGCCAATGTCTGCATGGGTTTCTGCTGGGTGTTCTGGATTCCTCCCACGGTCCAAACATTTGGTTAATTGGATCAACCATCTAAATTGTCTTGTACTGTCCAGACATGTGCAGGCTGGATTAGTTATGGTAGATGCAGGATTATGGGGATAGGGTGGGGGGTGAGTGTAGGTAGATTACCCTTTGAAAGGTCAGTGCAGTCTGGACGGGCCAAGTGGCCTTTTTCTGCACTCTAGGCATTCTATGCTTATAAGATCCTTGTCTTTTATGACTTTTAATGTCTCTTTCTTCAGTTCAGCCCTTTTTGTCTCATTCCACCTCCATTCCTGTGTTAAAGTTGGAAGTTGTTATGACTTTGATCTGTTGTAATCCTCTCCAAACTATTCTTGAATAGTTCTGATTTTATTTTTAAACACTTAATGTAGTATAATTGTTTTTGTCATTCAGCTTCCACCTAACATTCCTGTTTAATTTTCCTCCTCTTGCACTACATAAAGTCAAGGTGAAAAACAGATTTTTTTTTTTTCCTGAATTACCTGTTCAATTGTATTTCTCCATCTTGTGGGGAGATGCGTTGTATTCACATATTTTCCAAGTATGTTGTGTAGTTATGCTGTTTAATTCCCCTTTCCCTTCTTGGAGAATCTAATTTAGGACCGAAACCTAAGGTTTGGATTTCTATCTAAAATTATATATTTCAAACTATCAAATGTTTAAATTTGAGGTGCCTACAGGTACAACTTTGACCAGATTTAGTTAGGAAATGGAAGTGCTGCATGTGTCTTACAGTATTGGTTTGGTTAAATTCTAGCTACTCCTTTGCTAACACCTTTTTCTTAAATCAAAAATTAGTTTCTAACAGCTAAAACCTTCAAGTTCCTAAATTACAATATGAATTTTAAAAGTTAATCTGTATATCTATACTTGCACAAAACTTGAATCCTTGCAAAAAAGTGGCTTTATTGCTAAAATGACAGTTCTGCACTGCTGTCACTGAATTCTCATGTCCAACTCTTTGCGTTTTCTGCTTTCACTTTCTTTCTTCACTTTCTGAAATAGTTGCCTACAGCCTCAAGTCCTTCTAATCAAAGTCCTCCTAGAGCTCCTGGAAAGGATCCGTTTGCAGAGCTCTCTCTCAAGGATTTCTTGTAGAACAGACAAGGTATTCTTGGAGTAATAAGTGTATATCTGTGTTTTCTGTTAAGCAATGTTCAGAACAAGCACCTTAAAACCATCACACTAAGCCAGCTATAATAGCCGTGTTGTTACAGTATTTGGTTATCACGCACAAGGTATGTTAAAAGAGCCTTCCTGTCATATGTATGTCGTGGTGTACTTGTGCTTTATAGAAATTTGTAATTATGTTCATTTCTTTTGCGTATGGATTGTTAGTACTTTAATTAGCATGCAGTTTTTTTGTGGTGGTTGTAGCTCAACAAACTAATTCTGACAGTAAGACTCTGTTAGTGAATTTACATGTTGGTTTGTTTAGTTTTCCACTTCCCCACAATCAGAACAAGTTTCAAATGCGTCTCATAAAATTGTACAAAAAATAAGGTTTTCAAATACATACAGTACTTCCTATTAATACAGTGGTTTCACTCTTCATCTGTGGAAAGCGTAACAGACAAAATTTGTTACTTGGACTTTGTACAGTGTTTTTAATCAATAACTGGTCCATAATGCACTTCACACCTATTATTAATAAGATATTTTAAAGTCCGAAGTTCTCACTATTTTTTGTTTGTTGGGGTAGGGGGGGTGGTTTCTTTCTGAAGCTTTTTACACACTTCTTTCACAAATTGCCTAGCTAAAATCTGTTGTGTACTGAGTTTCCTTATCTTGCATATAGAAACTTATTTCAATTTGAAAATTGATTTTTTGGTAAAGAATTTGTACTTGTAGAGAAGTTTGTGATTTTCAAGGAAACCTGAAATTAATGTTTTACTGTATGGAAGTCTTATTTGTCTGATATTTGCCCTGCTATTTCAATTGTCATCTTTTCTAGATACACTTTATGTAATGGCATCAAACGGAACCATTCTGAGAAGATAAGTGCTAAGCAGCAAATTTTATTCTTCTTGCAAAATACTCGCTGTTTGTGAAACTATCTTCCATAAGGATGTTCTCAATATGGATAATAACAAGATTGCAGAATGACCAAGGTGAAAAGTTTATTGGAAAACACATGTTGATGTATCAACGTAAGCAGCAAGTGGAAAGACTTATTTTGATTGAATCGGTCATCAGCCAATCATGATTTTAAATTGTTCCAACCAATAATGCCATACAAAACATCAAATAGTTATGTTCTCATACTGAGTGAAACTTTTATTGATTTAGAATTGACAGCTTGAAGAACGCTAAGATTATGGCTAAGAGCTGCTGGATTGTAAATTATCAGGATTTGGTAGGGTATTCTTTGAAAAGCAGCAGTAAATTATGTAACTTTTGTATGTACACCAAGTATCAGTTTTTCTTTCACTTTCACAGAATAATCGTGCTAAAATTATTAATTCGGAATTTTACTTTTTATTCAAGTTTGTAGTAGACATTCCTTGTGTACTATGTTTATATTTATTTATGACTGTGTCAGATTAAGTAACAATATTGCATCAGATGCTTTCTGTGAGGATTAATATGAATGTGCATGCTTCATCAGGTTAGATGAAAACATGAATTTGAATGGAAAATGCAGTTAATTGAAAGATGAAGCACTAAATATTCTACAACTCAGTTTACTTACCCCTTGTACAATTATTTGTAGGCAGATTCTCAATCCTGCATTTGTATGGAATTTAGAGTGAATAATGTATTAATCAATGTAGCTAATTCTGTGCCTAGGATTTTGCAATGGAACAGTTATTGACTTGCAAACTACTACTTTTGTATTTTGGCATTAGCATAATTGGGAGGGCCTTTCTATGCTCAGCATGTCATTATTTTACATCGGAGTTTAATGCTGCCTTTCCTGACTAGAATGTAAAGAATTGCCTTCAGTTCACGAAGATCCTCTACCTCCATAGGACTCCAAATCATATGCAGATCTCAGAACACTTAAAATGTTTGTTTAAATGTCCACACATGGTGTCTTCACTTGGTTGGTTCTGAGAAGACTTGTTTACACAAAGTTGGAAATGAGGGAATAGTTTCTGTGTAGAATTTTTTTAAAAAGTAAAGCAAGATAAAATGTAACACAGCACTGTTGATCGGTGCTCACTGTATATAACATAAACTCTATTCGCATCACTGGTGTGAAGGATGGCTTGAGCTTAAGGCAATTCAGTACACTAACTTTGCAAAATTTTGCTGCATTGTCTTTGCAGAATATATTTTGTTTAAATGAAAAAAAATGTATGTTAGGGGAAAATTTGGTGGATTTTCAAATAGAGCAGCTTTCACTGACATTTTGTTACCAATTAGGTCCAAGTTACATCTCTTGATTCCAATAGATCCTGTGCATGGATATAATAATTCTGCATTATTTAATAAAAGAAAACAAGCATTTGTAGGAAGCTGTTATGTCACATTGATCTTTTTCATCAATGGAAAGGCTTTGCTGCCGGACATTATCTGACCATTTGAACAGATCTTCAAACCTTTTAACTCTTCGAGGTAAAGTTGCTCAGGATTCGTCAGAAAAAATGGATATCAGTAATGTCAATGATTCTATTTGTTTGTTGTGGATTCTTTTTTTTAAATGTGCACTTGTGTTTGCCACAAATATGTCAGATGTAAATTGATATTGATTTAACTGAAATGAAAAATGTTAGGGTAAATATTTCAACTTAAAATACTGTCTCGAAATCACTTAAGACAGTTGTACAAAAATGTTGCATTCTTTATGTTGTGATTTCTGGACATATCTTGGGGCACCTCTGCTTCAAGACAATTGGGCAATGAATCTTTCACAAAATAAGGCATGGCCAACTAATCTCACTGAATTTTGTAAGACCACTAATATGGTGACAGGGTAATTTCATCAATATTGCCTACCTGGGGATACAGACGGAATTTGGTAAGGTTGAGTACAAAATTATTACCAACAATGAGAGTACAGTGATTGGAGTTCACCTTGTGGCATAGGTTATTAATTGGCTGGTTGATATGATTCACAGAAATTAAAATGGTTTATTTGTGGCATAGTGTGATCTGGTGTTTCATAATGATCTACACTGAGGCCTCCCTTTTGTGCCTTAGATGAGGGCGTCGGAAGTTCTGTATCTGGTTTGCAAATGACATGAAGTTAAGAGGTATGATAACTTTTAGAGAGGAAAGCAGGATATTACATTGTTACATCATTTTGCCAATTCTATGGCATTTGTTTGCGAGAGCCCATCCAGTTTGGATTGAATCAAGATAAATCCATAATATTTTCCTCATGGTGCGTGTATAATAACAATTGAGGAGCAAAAGGATTGAGTGTTCATGTGCATAATTTACCATATGTTAATACTCTGTACAAAAGGTAACAAGGCAAATAGAATGTTGGCTTTAATCTCAAAAGGAAAGGAATGAGATTTGTATCAGTTGCACAGAAACTTGCTTAGACTCTTGTAGAGTGCAACATTTGTTTGTGAGAACAAACCAATGAAAGATCTTGGGTGGGATTATGCATAGATATGCCAGAATGGTACATGAATTTAAAGGGCTAAGTTGAGGGTGAGATGCAGAAACGTGGATTGTATTCCATTGAGTTAATGTATTGAGGCGTAATGTATAAAGAGATTTCGGTAGGGCAGTTATAGACAAACTATTTTCTCTATGTGGGGACTTGAATGCAATTTCAAAGATGTGAAATTCCAGCTAAGCCATTGAGAAGTAAAAGTAGGAAATAGGTTTTACGTTCAAATTTAGTTTCCTTCTGCAAAAGGGTACAGATGTTGGGACAATTTAAATTTTTCAAGACTAAGGTCAATAATTATTTACTCAGGTTATGAAAGATGGTTAAATGGAGTTGGGCCCAGATCAGCTATAACAGAATGGAGAAACAGGCAGGAGGTGATCAAGGTGTGTTTACGTTACTACAGTACTCCTTCCTCCCATCTCCCTTTATCTTACTTTTCTCACCTCTTCTCACTCCACAAGCTGCAGTTTAATAGCCTGCAGCCAGAGAATAATCTATGTTGCCACAGTTTGACCTTGGAGTAACTTGTTGACAATTTAATTAAATTTTACTCCTTGTGAGTTGGAAACTGACAGTGAAAAGGTATTAGAGATAGTAGGAACTGCAGATGCCGGAGAATCTGAGATAACAAGGTGTAGAGCTGGATGAACACAGCAGGCCAAGCAGCATCTCCTCTGATGCTGCTTGGCCTGCTGTGTTCATCCAGCTCTCCACCTTGTTATATCAGTGAAAAGGTATTTCCCAGAAGTGTAAGCAAGTCACACGTATGGATAAAATTTGATGCTTTGCATGTGACATTGCTGATGCTGACAGATTTGACATAAGTTTTACTATTCTTTAGAACTAAGCATAATATTTGATCAAATCTGTATTAGACTCTTTCTTTGTTTAAACCTTTACTCCAGTTTGTCCTGCTCCCTGGCAGAACAACCAATAACAAGACGACTTGTTCACACATGGGGAAATGTTTTGTTTTTTGTTGTTCTCCCATTCATGGTACATTCATGTGTAATTTTGCCAGCACAATTTCAAGTTAGCCTTTGTAAATGCTTGCTTGTAATTCTGATTTTCAAATTCTCCAGATAAACAGACTGATTACTGAAGTAACATTATGGTCTTCCAGACTTCAGTGCTGCTTATTGCTCGTCAACTATTTGCATATCTGTGGATGTTAGTGTGTATGGCACTAATAGAGTGAAACTTGACTCTGAACTATTCCCTAATTTTCTATATTGGGTTATTGATAAAACAGATGCACAAAATTCCCCGCACAAAATTCTGCCCTGGCACAAATTTAAAATCATCTGATCCAACTTATCAAGTTGAGACTGTCAGCTCTCCTATCCCATAATCAGTTTGAAATTAAGGTTCTTATTGTTCAATATTTTCAATTCAAGCCACAGCGTCCTCTCAATACTCCAGCTGAAAATTGACATGGAGAACTGAAAATGCAAGGACTGATACCATTAGGTCTCTTGCCAAAACATCATTTTGCATTGAAGGTTGAAAATGCTTTGTTGGCAGATATGAGTTAAATTAAGTCAGAAAGAGTATGTGAGTGCTCAAAGAAGAAACACCTTGACTGCCTAAATCCATGTGGATATGAGATGAGTGAAATAATTCCATGGTTTTAAAGTGTCTTAAATTCTTAATATTTACTCAAAATTTAAAGTCATTGTCTGATTTTTGTGCTGTATTAGACTAGACACTTTATTGATTTAACAGCAAAATCTTTGTGATCCTGTGGTCAAATCTGAGTGGCAGGTGGCAGTTGACAGTTGACAGTTGCTATCTTCTTAAAATTGCCTGGTGCCTAACTTATCTTGTTTATCAGTGTCCCAAGGATGGAACATAGGTACGTTGCGCAAAACTCACTGGTTTTTAGTTTGTGGTTCTGATAAAGGAGAGAATAAAGTGTTTTGGGATGATGGTAATAATTAAATCATTTGACTTTGACTATAAAATGTTGGGAGCTAATTGAACAAGGTTATGAAAAAAAATAGAAAATACTGGAAATATTCAGATCAAGCAGCATTTGTGTTCAACCAACAACATTTCTGGGTGATTACCTTTCACTAAAATTTTAAAAGTAGCAGCATTGGGTTATACAGCTTTAATAATTGCTAGGTGCAGTCAAGGTAATGAGAGGCTCTCATCTGTAAATCATAAGATTTTAACACATTCTTCTTGAGCACAATGTATGTTTGAACATGGCATTATTTTGGTGTGCTTCAGAGGAATCGATTCGTGCTGGGTGTATGATTCCACTGGGTATTGTCGCCGTTTTAGTATTTAAATCAGTAATTCTTCGTGTATGAGCGAAGTGCAAATTCTGACAGACAACTCGAACATGAGGCATCATATCCAAGCCTAATGTTGCTCTCTTATATTTATACTCGTATGTACTCCCAAAACTCATGAAATTACAATTGAATACAATTATACTTCCTCTTTAGACTTCCAAGCTAAAATTGGAAGAGTACCTTGAACCCTTGAACTCTTGATCTCTTCGTTCATTTCCGTAATGTTGTCGCCATGGACAATAGTCTCCTACTGCATAAAAGGCCTTTTCTTTTCTGTAGATTATAAAGTACTAATGAGACACTTATCAATAACCAAAGTGAAGGGATAGTAAGAACAAGTTTAAGCACCTCAATTGAACATATATGAAATAGTACATTTAGAAGCCAGGAGGATATACTGACCAGTTAAATTGTTTCTGTATTCACTGTATCAATCCTGTTAGCATATAAGAACCATTCTGATCCACGTTGACAATGCAGCTTTATGTGATCTTAATCCAACCACCAAACTGCTACAGACCACTGTAAATGAAAAATCAAATCATACATTCTGCCTTTTCAATGAGAAAGCAATATTCTTTGGCATGCATCTGAGAGAGATTATAATATGCTATATAAATACATATTTGATCTTTTTATACATGGTTGTGTCCTTACTCTGTTTTATGCTGTCACAAAGGAGGAAGTTCGATGAATATGGAAGCGGTGCACTATTCAACTCAATGTATTTTTCACATCCTTAAAGTGGAAATACTTTAGCATGCACTGGGTTTGGATTATTGCCTTAAATCTCACTGTATCCATTAGCCATTTTGAAATGTACACTATAAATTCTTTACTGAATATAAAAAATGCATTGTAATTGAAATTTGGATGCAGATTTCTCATACTTTTGCATCACTATGTGGATTTACAAAAAAAAATAAAACCAGACATGTTTCCTAAGGCCTGTGGTGTAAATGAAACTTTTGAAAATCCTGAGCACGTCAAGATTTTGTGCAGGAAGTTGAAACATAGATGAACAAATATGTTACTGTCCCCCAGTGTTTTACACTAAATCGTTTTTGTAATTTTAAGATAATAGATTTGAGAATGAGGAAATCTCATTTACATTCTTGAGATCAGTGCTTTCCTTAGGCTCTTGTGTGTTCATAATTTTTGACAATGGAGAATTTTAAAAATGCTTCTATGAATCAAGCTTATTTTTGGACAGCTGAACTGTTTGCTGTTTAACTATAATTTCCCTTGAATTTTATTCTTTACTAAATAAAATTTAAACAGCTACTGGTGAGATCACCTGATTGTGGAAAGGATTTATTGTTTTACAAACTCAAACTTATAGCAGCGTTGGGCTCCGTACAGGGACAGTGACTCTCATTCATAGAAAATAAAAATAAGAAAGAGTTAAGACTAAAGTTCTAAAACTGTTTTTGGGGTGACTTGGAGCATAATGGAGTTAAGGAGCTTTTAACTGTGCTGTGTAGTGAGGTGGATTTTGGGAATTCGATACAGTTATGAAACTGTTAACTTTTGCTCAAGCTATAACTTAGATGAACAGTCAGAATTTTAAAATTGGAAGTTGTATTAAAAAAAGTTGTCAGTTGATTGCAAATGGTGTTGCCTAAGAGGTGTTAATTATTGTGACAGGAAGCTGACTTAGCGGTTGTTGCTTTTCATACCTTTATCCTCAGTCTGCATAGAGTGAAGATACAAATTAGGTGCTCAGGTATATGATTGGTTATATAACTTTTTAAAATTGTTTCCCTGTACAAAAAGCCTGAAAGAAATATTTCAAATTTTGAGAATAAACTTAAAATAGTTTAACTAGATAGGAGTCAACAATTGAGTGACATTTCTAAATTTGAAGCCTTGTTAGATAAATAAAACAATGGCAGGGCAAGATGATTTGTTGCGGCTGTACGTGTACAGCTGCGGAACAGCAGTGTTGATAGTAGTCTGGGTACCTTTTGACTCAGTGTTGATTAGCTGGAGTCTGAGTTTTAGATATTAAGGTATTAGGAGTTGGTTACTTTTGTACTTGAATCCAGGGGACTAGTGCAGTCCTTTAAACTAGGTACATCAGATTTGGCCTATGGTCAGCAACAAGAGGGTATGACTGCAAATAGGCAGGTGTGGGATCCCAAAGGTTGCTGCAAAGGAGGCTCCGGGATAGTTAGAACTGAAAAAAATGATCAGCAAACTGACCATGGCATCTTGGTGGAGGAAGTAAGAAAGGAATGTACTATAGTAAGGAGCATTATAGTTTTGAGGTTTGGGACTCCAAATCAGCAATGTGCTGTGGAGCTACGTCTGAGTTATTAATTGATGTGAGGGTCCTTTTAATCCACATTTTATAAAAGTGGATGTGACCGAGATATTTCATCTTTTGAGGCTTGATTCCTGCTCCACTAACTGAGAAGTCATGGCCATGTTCAAGGCCTGAAATGGAGCCACAGTGAGAAAAGGTTTGGGAAGCACCAACATAGGTGTATTGTTGGTGCATGTAACAAAGTTTAATTGTAGGGACTTTAAACTTTATAGGCTAGAAAAAGCATATTGACAAAGTTAGTCTCTGAGATGAGTTTGCAGAGTGCATTTCTGAAACAATATGTTGTGGTACTAAGGACCGAAGCTATTTCAGATCTCTTGTCTAATGAGGAAGGGTTAATTATTAATCTCTCAATAAAGGATGCACTGAGAAATAGTGATCACTTATCCATTAGAATTCCAGAAGTTTGAACATGACAATCCAATCACAACAGAATTTTAATAAAACACATTACATAAGTTTGAGGTGAAAGCTGGCAAAGGCTGATTGAATAAATAGACTAAAATAAATGTTGGTAAATAAAAGGAAACATTTCAACAAATAATTCAAACTGGTGTAGGGTTCAAAAATATAGAGCTGCAGAGATGGTGGAAATGCTGCATATTATTATTCATATTCCTGTAGACTCCTCAACATTCCTAGATTTTGAAGTCAACAGCTGTACCCAAGGAGAGAGAACACGTGAACTCCTGTCTAGTTAGCCTGACATCAACCATTCCTTTCTGGAATCAATTTATTCAGGAAGTTCTAAGAAAACACTTGAGCAGACTATGATTACAACAAGTCAACATGATCTTACAAAATAGAAATTTTATTTAACTCTAAATAGCAGCACAGATAAAGGAGAATCAGGAAATGTATGTAGTTGAATTTCTAAATGATGTTCCGTAAGGTCCCAAGGGTGTGAGCTCATGAAAACCAAAAGAACTGTGGCTGCTGTGAATCAGGAACAAAAACAAAGTTGCTGGAAAAGCTCAGTAGGTCTGGCAGCATCTGTGAAGGAAAAAACAGAATTAACGTTTCATGTCTGGTGACCCTTCTTCAGAACCATTCCTTAGAACTTGTTTGTAAGCTCATGATGTTGGGTATGAAACATTAACATGAATAGAGAATAGAGACCGGAAGCAGAGTGGGTATAATTGAGATATTTTCAATTTGACAGACTGTGACGAGTTGAGTGCCACAAAAATTATACTGGAGCCCCAGACTTGTAATCTATACCAGTGACTTCAGATCAAGAGGAATAATGTATCCATGTTTGCCAATGAAACAAAACCAGGTAGAAGGTAACAAAGTGTGTAGCTGGAGGAACAGGAAAACTGCCATTTTGGGTTGGGATCCTTCTTCAGAAATGGGGAGCAGGAGGGGAGCTCGGAAATAAATAGAGAGCAGGGTTGGGGCTGGGGAAGGTATTTGGGATGGTGATAGGTGAATGCAGGTAGGCAGTGGTCGGGATTGGTCAGTGAGGCAAGAGGGGCAGATAGGTGGGAGAGATGATGGACTGGTTGTGTCAGGTCAAGGAGGGAGGGTTGGTTATGGGATGAGGCTAGCGGTGGGGAAACTTTGAAACTGGTAAAATCCACGTTCAGGCCATCGAGTTGTAGGCTCCCGAGGCGGAACATGAGGTGTTGCTCCTCCAGTTTGCAGGTGGCGTCGTTGTGACACTGGGCCTCCTCCAGTAGATATCCAGAGACTTTTTCCTACGGTGGAAATGACCATTACGAGGGGGCATAATTTTAAGGTGATTGGACGAAGTTATAAGGGGAGATGTTAGAAGTAGGTTCTTTACACAGTGGTGGGTGCATGAAATGCGCTGCCAGCGGTGGTAGTGGAGTCGGATACATTAGAGACAATTAAGCGACTCTTGGATAGGCACATGGATGATAGTATACTGTAGGGTATGCAGGGTAGTTTGATTTTAGTAGGATGATAGGTCGGCACAACATCGTGGGCTGAAGGGCCTGGACTGCTCAATGTTCTGTATTCTATTTGAGCTCCCCTGCCCCTCCCCATTTCTGCAGAAGGATCCTAACCCGAAATGTCAGCTCTCCTGTTCCTCCGATGCTGTCTGGCCTGCTGTGTTCCTCCAGCTCCACACTTTGCTATCCCTGACTTCAGCATCTGCGGTTCTTGCTATGTCAGGTAGAAGGTAAGCTGTGGAGAGGATATGGGATGTGAGAGATATCAGCAAGTTACCTGAGTTTTTTTTTTCGTTGACTCACTTGTGGGATGTGGGTGTCACTGATTGGACCAGCATTTTTTGCCCATTTTTTGTTGTGCTTTGAGTTTATGTTGGTGAGCGGCCTTCTTGAACTGCTGCAGTCCTTGTGCTGAAGGTAGACCCACAATGCTGTTAGGGAAGAAATTCCAGGATTTTGACCCAACAGCAGTGAAGGAACGACTATGTATTTCCAAGTCAGGATGGTGAATGGCTTGGAAGGGAGCTTGAAAATCGTGTTCACATGTATCTGCTGCCTTTGTCCTTCTCGATGAAACAGGTCATGGGATTGGAAGGTGCTATCTAAGGATTTTTGAATTTCTGCAGTGCATCATGCAGACAGTACACAGTGCTGCTACTGAGTGTCACTGGTGAAGGGAGTGGATGTGCTGCCAAATAAGTAGGCTGCTTTGTCCTGGATGGTGTCAGTTTCTTGAGTTTTGGAGCTGCACTCATCCAGGCAAGTAGGGAGTATTCCATCACACTCCTAAATTGTTCCCTGTAGATGATGAACAAAGTTGGGAGAGTCAAGAGGTGAGTTACTCATCACAATATTCCTAGCCTCTGACCTGCTCTTTGTAGCCACTGTTCGTTCAGATGAGTTTCTGATCATTGGTAACCTGCAGGATGTTGATAATGTGAGATTCAGTCGTGGTTGCACTACTGATTGTCTGAGAGTAGTGGTTAGATTATGTCATATTGGAGATGGTCGTTGCTGAGACATTACCAGAACATCCAATTTCAACTCCATTTTCCTGCCCCTTCCCCATTTCTTTGTTGATTTAAAAATCTGTCAATCTCACCCTTGAATATATATAATGACTCAACCTCTACAGCCCTCTGCAATAAGGAATGCCACAGGTTTGCTACCCTTAAAGAAGAAATTCATCTTCACTTCCGTCTTAATTGTATGACCCCTTACTCCGATTATGCCGTCTGATTCAAGATTCTCCCACAACAGGAAGCAACAGAATAGCATCTGTCAACCTCATTGCCCCTAAGAATTGGCTATGTTTTAATAAGGTCATCTCATTCATTGAATCATACAGTACAGAAGTGACCCTTCAGTCTACCTACGACTACCTACTTACACTAGTACCAATTTCCTGCACCATGCCTATAGCCTTGAATTTTATGACACTTCAAGTGCTCAACCAAGTACATTGTACAGGTTGTGAGGTTTCCTGCCTCAACGACCTTCCCAGGCCATGCATTCCAGACCTCCTCCACACTGGGTGAAAAAACATTTTCCTCAAATCCCTCTAAACTTCCTCCCTTTCACTTTAAATTATGACCCTCTGTTATTATCCCTTCAACTAAGGGGGACAGCTGGTTCCTATGCACCCTGTCCACGCCCCCCCATAATCTTAGACACCTCTATCAGGTCCCCCCATCAATGTTCTGTGCTCCAAAGAAAACAACTGAAGCTTATCCTGCCTCTCTTCATAGCTGAAATGCTCCATCCCATGCAACATTCCTGGTGAACCTCTTTTTCACCCCCTCCAATGCAATCACTTACTTAAAGTGTGATGACCAGAACTGCACACAGTATTCCAGTGGCCTAACCAAAATCCTGTACAGCTCCACTATAACCTCCCTGCTCTTATGATCTGCACTATAACTGATAAAGACAAGTGTCCCACGTGCCGCCTTAACTGTTTTATAATCCTGTCCTGCACCTTCAGGGACATGTGGACCAGCACCCTATATTCCCTCTGTTCCTCTGAGCTTCCATGTGTATTCCCTTGTCCTGCTGTTACTCCCAAAATGTATCACCTTACAATTATCATTGTTAAATTCTATATGCCACTGATCTGACTGACTTGTTTATTTCTTCCTATAACCTAACACCTTCCACCTCACTGTCAACCAGTCTCTGTGTCATACTTGCCATTTCTCTACACCGAACGTTCCCATCTGCATTATTTATGAATGCCACAAACAATAAGGGACCGAGCACTGAGCCCTGTGGTATGCCACTGCACACTATACTCCAGTCAAACAGCTTTCGACCACCACTCTATTTCCTGTCACGAAGATAATTTTGAATCCAATCTGCCAAGTTACCTTCGATTCCATGAGCTTGTGCCTTCTTTGAGTTTCCTGTGTGGGACCTAATCAAAGGCCTTGCTGAAATCCATATAAGCTCCATCAGCTAGTGTACCCTCACTTGGGTACCTGCTCAAAATTCCACCAGATTTGATAGGCATGACCTCCCTCTAACAAAGCCATGCTGACTATCTCTGATCAAACCCGGCTTCTTTGAGTGGAGATTAATGTTCTCCAACAGTTTCTCTACCACTGATGTTAGACTCACTGGTCTATAGTTCCCTTATCTATCACTATCACCTTTCTTGTAAAATGGAACCAAGATAGCTGTCCTCCAGTCCTCTGGCACCTCCTCTGTGGCCAGAAATGATTTAAAAAATTTGGGTTAAGTCTCCTGTAATTTCTTTCCTTGTTTCCTGACTCCAACACATCTGGACCTGGGGATTTCTCCACTCTTAAGTCTGCCAAAAACTCCAACACTTCCTCGCTTCTTTCATCAATCTGCTCAAGAACTTCACAGTCCATCTTCTCAAATTCTGTACCTACATGATCTTTCTGCTGAGTAAAGACAGATGTGAAGTACCCTTTAACACTCCACCAATGTCCTCTGGCTTCACGCACGGCTAGCCCCCTTGGTCCCTAATAAGCCCTGCTCTTTCCCTGGTTATTCACTTCCCCTTGATATACTTGTAGAATATCTTGGGATTCTCCTTAATCTTGCCGACCAGTGTTTTCTCATGCCACCTATTTGCTGTTCCAACTGCTTTCTTGTTTCTCTCTGCACTTCCTATACTGCTGTAGGATCTCCATTGTTTTGGTCCCTTTCTACTTGTCATACGTTTCACTTTTCCTTTTTATCCAGTCCTGAATATCCCTGGCCATCCATGGGCATCTTGCCCCTACATTTCACTCTAAAGTGAACATGTTGGGCTCTCCCTTGCACTGTCGCTCTCATCCTCTCGTTCGCTCTCACCCTCTGTCACACTCGCGCTCTCTCTCCCTTGCGCTTTCCTATTCATGTACCTGTCCAAATGTCCTTTAAATGTTGTAACTGTACCTGCATCTACCACTTTGTCTGGCAGTTCATTCCACATATGAATCATCCTCTGTGTGGAAAAGTTGCCCCTCACGTCCCTTTGAAATTTTTCTCCTCTCAGCTTAATATTATATCCTCTAGTTTTGAACCCCACCCCTAGGGAGAAGACCTTGGCTATTCAATATATGTACACCCCTTGTGATTGTATAAACCTCTATAAGGTCACCCCTCAACCTCCAATGTTTCGGGGAAAAAGATCCCAGACTATCCAGCCTCTGTGTGTAACTCAAACCCTCCAGTCCCAGAGGTTAGTGAATGGCTGGAATTGTCTATCCCAGGGACTTGTCGAGGCTAGATCACTGAAAGTATTTAAAAAGGAGGCAGGTAGATTATTGAAATGTTGGGGAGTTGGGTGCTATGGGGAGTTGAGGCCTGGGGCAGATCAGCCATGATCTGATCGAATGGTGGGGCAGGCTGAAGGGCCGAATGGCACAGTCCTGCTCCTATTTCTTGTGTTCTGCTGTACTCGTCATTATTCTGAAAACAAGCATATGTTCAGGTCACAGTAAGTGTGTTTGTGTAATACTTTCTTACAGTATTATACAGACTGTTACAATTACAGTTTAAGAATGTATAAAACTATCTGCATGACTACAGTAGCTGTGTCTGTAATGCTACGTCTTCATGATTTAAAGTTTAAGGATCTGTAATGGGAACAAATCAATAAGATCAATATTCAGGAATCCATTCATTGTGACACCATAACATAGTAAGGATCAATGTTCAGGAATTAATTCACTGAGACAGTAACACAATTAGGATCACATCAGGGGAGAGACAGATATCAGATGGGAGGGTGGGTGGTAAGGGCTTGGATGGCACCCTGGCCAATACTGTCTACGCCAGCAGTTCAAACACTAACTGCACATCCCAGCATGCCATGTAGGATCTTGTTTTGCAGAAAATGCCTGCCACTGTTAGCAATTTTTATAGATGCACCATACAAAGCATCCTATTTGGATGCATCACAGTGTGGAACGGCAACTGCTCTTCCTAAAAACACAAGAAACTATAGAGAGTCTTGAGCATTGCCTAGTCCATCACACAAACCAGCGTTCCATCCATTGACTCCATTGATACTTCCCACTGCCTCAGGAAAGCAAACAATATAATCAAAGACCCCCCACACACTCTGGTTATACTGTCTTTCACCCACTCTGTCAGGCAGAAAATATAAAAGTTTGAATACACATGCGAATAGATCAAGAACAGCTTCTTCATCACTGTTATCAGACTTTTGAACAGGCCTCTCAAATGTTAATTCTGATCTCTTTCTCTGCACCTTTTCTGCAACTGTAACACTATCATGCATTCTGTTCTGCTACCCCAATGCACTTTGTATAGCACACAAAACAACACTTTTTACTGCATCTTGGTACATGTGACAAGAAAAGCCAGTCAATCGCTTGGCCAACCACGGTTTGTAAGACCCCAGAGGGGTCTGGGTGGTATGTGGACCAAGAAATGTTGCAATTTAAATTGTCACAAGTTCGCAACCAAACACACCCCAGTCTTTACAGAGGCAGGAGGGGTTACAGTGTTTGTGGTGTGTGTCGGGCCTTTATCTGTACAAATGGCTAATCGTAAGTCCATCATGGTGGCATCAAATGGGAAACCTGGAGGGGACTGGGTGGTGTAGGGGGCAATGAAAATTTTCTAATTTTGAATTGCCACAAGCTCCCAACCAAACACACCCCGGTCTTTGCAGTGGCCTGGGGGTTATGGTGTGTGGGATCTTGCTGTGTGCAGAATGGCCAATCATAGTGTGTATTGGGAGCCTGGGAAAGGATCTGGATAATGAAGGGATTATGAAACTGTTCTAATTTGGGTTGTGATGAACTCTTTGGTTTTCTTTCTCGCAGGGGAGTCAGTTGTGTCCGGGCCCCTGTGCAGCCCCAAGATCCAAGGCCGGTTCTAGCTCCGAGGTCGCAGAGACTTGAGCATTGGTCACGGAGGAGCCCAGAGCCCAGAGCCAGGAACCCCAAACTGATGATTGGCGGCCGCTCCTGGATGAGTGATGGGGGGTGGGCAGGAGGTATGAGACCAGGCCCATGGCCCCAGCTCAGTGCGAGAATGGCGGAGGTAGGCCCCGAACCAAGACCCCAGAGCCTGTTCCAGTGATCCTGGCCAATGTCAAGCAGTGAATTGAAGATTAGTAGAGGGTAGGAAGGATGAACTCTATTGCGGTAAAGTCTTGCATTGTATTCAGTGTCTCAAGATGGCGCCTTTTGGTCTGAAATGAGAAAAATCTTCACTCAAAGGCTTGTGAATCTGCAGAATTATCTACCCCAGAAAACTTTAGATACACTATCATTGAATATACCTAAAGCTGTGATAGATTTTTGATTTCAGGGAATGAAAAGTTATTGGAAGCCCGCAAAGTTTGCAGATGAATCCCAAGATCATCCATGATTGTATTAAATGGCAGCTGAACTGGGTTCTTTGGTTTTCTGTTGTTCCTATTTCTCATATTCTTAAGTGAGTCATCCCCAAATTGCATTAGTCTTTTAAAAATCATGATTTTAAACCAGAATGTGTCAGAAGAGATGATTGAAGACACCATGGACAGTTAATGGACATTTTTTTTGCATATTGACAAGAGAGGGAAAACATTAAAATACATTAGCTTGCTTAGCTTTCAAATATTCAAGGATTGCTTATAGTTTGGAAAAACCCAGAGATGGGAAAGCTTTTAGTTTAGTTCAAAGGAAACCTAACTGAATCAAATTTAAAAATAGTTTCTCCCAGAGAAAGGATTTTGATCAGAGAAGCTCAAGGAATAACATACCTCTGTGTAAGGATCCCAGTTGTGTGAGTCAACATAACGTTTGCTGCTCACGGGAGCAGAACTGCAAAGAAGTAGTTAAGTACAGTTTTGATGGAGGACATGTTGCCTGGATTTTGATGAACTGTGTTCGGGAGTAGATGGGATTTTGTTTTGTTGCGTATTTCAAATTCTTTTAAACTGTTACATATAGATTTCTTGGTTGGCTTTATTTTGTTTTCCTTTCTTTTGTATAATAAACTTGTTTTATTGCTGCAAACATATCTGCAGCCTGGTGTACTTGGGTTTCAGCGAAAGACTGTCAAGTCAAATATTAAGAAAAAGATCTATCATCCTGGGTTCTGCCTTATCTAATAAATAACATCAGCTGGGATTAGATACCAGTGACAAATGTGAGCATCAAACAAATGCATCCTCTGCTCATTACAGGCTCTTGATGACAATAGGGTGACTGAACCCAAGAAAGTGACAGCATGAGGAATGAATCTCAACCATTAGGCAATATTGTGAATGTGTACTAAAATGAATAATTTAGCCTGTTCCTCCATTTTTTTTCTTTATAAAACTGGGAGATGCTCAACTCTCATTTAAAACGTAAATCATCTCCACCCTGAGTTTTGCAGATAAGAGGCCTTGGACCCAACAATCTGCAGCTGCTTCAACACTACCTGCTGTCTTTGTCTAGGTAGGTAAGAATATGGAGTTGAAGTTATGATCAATATCAACCATGGTCTTATTCAATGATGACCAAGCTCAAGCAACATGACGTGGTGTGATTTTGGAGGTTTTTACTCATTTAGGAGTTTGGACTTTGCTGGCTAGACCAGTGTTTATTGTCCAACTTTCCTGAATGATTGCAGTCCATTTGGGGTAGATAAACCCACGATGCTGGCAGAGAGGAAATTCCAAGATTCTGATGCGGCGACAGTGAAGGAATGAAGGAATATTTCCAGGTCAGGATGGTGAGTAGTTCGGAGGGGTGCAGGTGGTGGTATTCTCATCTATTTACTAACCTTGCCCTTCTAGATGTAGAGAGCATGTGTTTAGAAGGTGAAATAGTAGGAACTGCAGATGCTGGAGAATCCGAGACAACAAGGTGCAGGGCTGGATGAACACAGCAGGCCAAGCAGCATCATAGGAGCAGAGAGGCTGACGTTTCGGGCCTAGACCCTTTATCAGAAAAGGGTCTGATGAAGGGTCTAGGCCCGAAACGTCAGCCTCTCTGCTCTCATGTGTTTAGAAGGTGTTGTCTAAGAAGCCTTGTTGAATTTCTGCAGTGCACCTTGTAGTTGGTACACATGACTTCTCCTTCATCAGCCCTGCAGTTTGTCTTGGCGTCCCCTCTCTAGACTAATGCTCACACCAGTCTAGGGCAGCATTGACTCCAAGTGCAGGAATGTGCTTTGTAGGCTGCATATGGGAGTAGTAGCTACTGGGAGTAAGACCTCTCTGCTTCCAGTTCTAAAAAGCAGTCACATTTGGTGGTAGGCTCAACATAGAGGAGCTGACTGACAGCTCCCCCAAACGCCCCAGCTAGGCCAAACGGAGGACAGCAAAAAAAGCTGGAATTCTAGTTTTCATAAATTAGAATTGTGTTAAAATGTAGAAATTTCTCATTCCTGCATCTACATGGGATTGGGATTAGAATAGTTAGGTACTTGCTTTTTGACCACTGCAGACTTGATAGGCTGAAGGGCCTTTTTTTCTGTACTATAGACCTATTGCTCTTTGACGTATCTTCAAAAATATTAACCAAAGTCATGGTGATAGTTTGCACATACACAAGAGGGCTGTGACAATGCTGATTGGTGGTTAGGGTGAAGATTTGCATTGGTACAGTCACCACTGCCAAACAGTGGTACGTGGAGGGAGTGTTGCAAGGGACAGTAATCGCTACATCTTCCTCCTCTAACCAAAAAAAGTCACTGTGAGGACCACAAGCAAGAGAAAGTGAGTGGTCTTGCCCTGCTGTAGGTGACTACAAGGGAGAGAGCTGATTAGTGAGTAGTAGGTAAGGCAGGTAATTACTTAGAACTTCTAACACTTATAGTACTTTTATGGCTTCTAATCTATAAGGGTAGTACATGGACCAGGAAAGAAGGGCCACAGATACTGGATTTGATTGAACCGCATCAAAAGTACTTTCTAAGGTTTAATTTAAAGAGGTAAACCATGGCAGGAGAGCTCAAAGTCTCTTGGTTTGCTTCTCTTGCTCCATGTGGCAGACTGGGACAGTTCTAGCCCCCCCAGGATCAGCATGAATCCAGCCACAGCTCCTGGAAGCTCGAGTTTCAGGGCTGGGGCAGTGGCAGGGGACACTGTGGAGCATCTGCGAGGCAGAGAGCTTTGTGAATAGCATGTGTAGAGACTGCAGGCTTAGAATCTGCAGGCGTAAAGGGAATAGGTGAACACCAGACAGAGCAAGAGAGATAGGCAGGTAGTTCAGGAATCTCCTGTGGCCATTCCCCTGCAAAACAGATAAACCCTTTTGGATAATATTGAGGGGAATGACCTCTCTGGGAAAGCGGCAGCAGCCAATCTTGTTGCACCATGGTTGGTTCTGCTGCAGAAAGGAGGGGTAAAAAGTGTGCCAGGACAATAGTTATAGGGGACTCAATTTTAAGGGGAATAGACAGGTGTTTCTGTGGCCACAAATGAGACTCCTAGATGGTATGTTGTCTCCCTAGTGGTAGGGTCAAGGATATCTCTGAGCAGGTCAAGGATATCTCTGAGCAGGTAAAGGACATTCTGGAGGGAGAGGGTGACAGCCAGTGGTACAAACAACATAGGTTAAAAAAAGAGATGAGATCCTAAAGGCAAAATGGAGAGAGCTAGGAAGAAAGTTAAGAAATCGGACCTGAAAGGTAGTGATCTCAGGATTACTACTGGTGCCATGTGCTAGTCAGAGTAGAAATGATAGGATATATCAAATAAATGAAAAGATGGTGTCAGGGAGAGGGTTTCGGATTCCTGGGACATTGGGACTGGTTCTGGGGGAGATGGGACCTACACAAATTGGACGTGTTACACCTGGGCAGGACTGGGACTGATGTCCTAGAGGGAGTGTTTGCTAGAATGGTTGGGGAGGGTTTAAATTTATATGCCAGGGGGATGGGAATCAATGTAAGGAGTCGGAGGAGGAGAGAGCAAGGACAAAACCAAAGGTGGAAAAGGGAATAAGAAAAGCGATGAGAAACCAAGGACAAAATTCAAACAGGGCTATTGAGAAAAATGAGAAGGAGACAAACACTGTTAAAAGGATATTAGTTCTGACAATGTGGAGTTGGTATAGGTAGAGTTGAGAAATAACATGGGGCAAAAAATATTAGTGGGTGTCATATATAAATCCCTAAACCGCAGTGGTGATGTTGGGAATGGCATTATTCAGGAAATTGGAGATGCATGTGATAAGGGAATATTGGTGATCCTGGGTGGTTTTAATCTGCCCATAGATTGGGAAAATCAAAATAGCCACAATGATGTAGAGGAGGAATTCCTGCAATGTATATGGGATGGTTTTCTTGACCAATATGTAGAGGAACCAAATAGAGAGCAGAGAAAGTAGGAACTGCAGATGCTGGAGAATCTGAAATAACCAGGTGTAGAGCTGGATGAACACAGCAGGCCAAGCAGCATCAGAGGAGCAGGAAAGCTGACGTTTCGGG
>NC_063337.1:56790095-56846757 GCF_021869965.1 Rhincodon typus | reverse complement strand
TTCCTGCTCCTCTGATGCTGCTTGGCCTGCTGTGTTCATCCAGCTCTACACCTTGTTATCTCAAATAGAGAGCAGGCCATCTTACACTGGGTACTGTGTAATGAGAAGAGAATCATTGCTAATCTAACTGTGCAAGATACCTTTTAGGATGAGCAAGCATAACATGATAGAATGTTTTATCAAGATGGAGAGTGAGGTAGTTGATTAGGAGGCTAGGGTGCTGAATCTTAATAAAAGGAGACTATGAAAATGAGGCGTGAGTTGGCCTTGATAGATTGGGAGAGTTGCTTAAAGAGATGACAGTGGATAGGCAATGGCAAACGTTCAAGGGACACATGGGGGAACTCCAACAACTGTTTATTCCTGTCTCACACAAAAGCAAAATAAGTAAGAGGGAAAATGCATGGCTTACAAAGGAAATTGGAGATTGTTTTCCTTGGATCAGAAACTTGCAGATTGGCCAAGAAAATAATATCTGAGGATTGGGAGCAGTTTAGAATTCAGCAAAGAAGAACCAAGGGATTGGGTAAGAAGGAGAAAATACAGTACGAAGATTGATGCTAAGATTTTCTATAGATAAGTGAAGAGAAAGAAATTGGTGAAGACAAATATAGGTCCCCTACAGACAGAAACAGGGGAATGTATAATAGGGAACAAAGAAGTGGCTGAGCAGTTGAATACATATTTTGGTTCTGACTTCACAAAAGAGGACACAAATCAGACACCAAAGAATGCAAGATATAGTGAGAGGGAAGAATTGAGGGAGATCAATATTAGTAAAGAAATGGTGCGGGGAAAATTGATGAGATTGAAGGAGGATAAATCTTCAGTGCCTGATGATCTACATCCCATAGTACTTAAGGAAACGGCTATAGAAATAGTGGATGCATTGGTGGTCATCTTCCAGGATTCTATAGACTCTGGAACAGTCCCTGCAGATTGGAGGGTGGCTAATGTCACTCCAATATTCAAAAAGGGAGGTAGAGAGAAAACAGGGAATTATAGACCAGTAAGCCTAACATCAATTGTGAGGAAAATTCTTGAATCCATTATCAAGTACTTTATAGCGGAGCATTTGGAAAGCAGTGGCAAGGTCAGACTGAGTCAGCATGGATTTATAAAGGGAAAATCATACTTGACAAATCTGTTGGAATTCTTTGAAGATGTAACTAGTAGAGTTGACAAGGGGGGGCCAGTTGATGTGGTATATTAAGTCTTTCAGAAAGTGTTTGACAGAGTCCGCATTAGAGATTATTGTGCAAGATTAATGCGCATAGGATTGGGGGAAGTAGACTGAGATGGATAGAAAACTGGTTGGCAGAGAGGAAACAGAGTAAGAATTAATGAGTCCTTTTCAAATTGGCAGGCAGTAACTAATGGGGTGCCACAGGGATCGATGCTGGGACCCCAGCTATTCACAATATCTATTAATGACCTGGATAAGGGAACAAAATGTAAGACCTGCAAGTTTGCAGATGACACCAAGTTGGGTGAGAGGGTGAACTGTGATGAGGATACAGAGATCCTTCAGCATGATCTGGACAGGTTGGGTAAGTGGGCAAATCAATGGCAGATGCAGTTTAATTTGGAGGTTATTCACTTTGGAAGCAAAAACAAGGAAGGAGATTATTACCTGAATGTCTGTAAATTGGGAGAGGCGTGTGTGTAGTGGGACCTGGGTATCCTTGTGCACAGTCGCTGCAAGTAAGCATGCAGGTACAGCAGGTGGTAAAGAAGGCAAATGGTATGTTGGCCTTCACTGCGAGAGGTTTCAAATACAGGAGCAGGGATGTGTTATTACAGGGCCTTGGTGAGGCCACACTAGCATATTGTGTGCAGTTTTGGTCTCTTTTTCTGAGGAAGGATGCTCTTGTTCTCAAGGGAGTGCAGCAAAGGTTTACTAGGCTGATTCCAGGGATGGCGGGACTGACGTATGAGGAGAGATCGACTAGTTTAGGATTGTTTTAGCTAGAGTTCAGGTGAATGAGAGGGGATCTCTTAGAGACTTAAAATTCTAACAGGACTAGACAGGGTAGATGCAGGGAGGATGCTCAAGATGGTAGGTGTGTCCAGAACCAGGGGTCACAGTCTTAGGATTCGGGGTAGACCATTTAGGATGGAGATGTGGAGACATTTCTTCAGCCAAAGAGTGGTGAACCTGTGGAAGTAGTTGATGCCAAAACATTGAATGAAAGAGGTGGCTAGATGTAGCACTTGGGGTGAATGGGATCAAGGGTTACAGGGAGAAAGCAGGATTAGGCTACTGAGTTGGACGATCAGCCATGATCGTGATGAATGGCAGAGCAGGCTTGAAGGACCAAATGACCTCCTCTTGCTCCTATCTTCTATGTTTCAATGCTAGCTTTATGTCACCATCTCTCTTTTCCCTTGCATGAATTGTGTTATCAGACATCCAATCTCAGTGAAGCTAAATCTTTATTCAAATTAATTATTGAACATTGCAAAGAAGCTTTTCTTCTTCAGTCTCCACAACTAACTTGATCTGTACCTCCACTCTCTCTTATTCCTCCCTAGCCGCTATTTCAAACTGAACTAAACTGTTCACAACTTGGATGTCCTATTTTCCTCCAAAATAAGATTTTAACCCAAACTATCTAAGTCAAGGCTCTGGAATAACCTCTCAGTCACTGCATTTCTCATCCTTTTTAAAAGTCTCCCTGAAACCAACCTCTCTCGACTAAGCTTTTAGTAATGCTGACAAATTTCAACTTCAGGATCAATGTCAAATTTTACCTGAGCACATGCCCACGTGTGCCTTGAGATGTTGTCTTGTCTTATTGGCTATATAAATGTTGGTCACACAAGGAAATTGACTCCCACCGCCCTCTTCTACTACTGTGGCAGCAGGACCAGGAGTTTAATAATGAACTGTGTTCTAAAGTGGATCTAAATCTGTTTCTTCCAGCTGTATGTAAATGGATTGATTCAACACTGAGAGAACATTCACTTCAATTTGTAAGTTGTTTTATTAGACAAAATGAAAAATATACAGAGCATGTTGTATCATGAGATATTTTCTGTCAATGTAACTTTTTATCTACTATTGCAGGAGTAGAGAACGTTCACATGCTATCCCATTAAACATGCAAACTCTGGAAAGGGCAGAAGTTTCCACCCTGCAAATTAATTGCTCCACATTTTTCATGTTAATCATCATTCAACTGCCCAAAGAATCAAATTTGGCTGAGGTCAATCTTGAGAGCCAACATATGCTCAAATGATAATTTAAAATTATTTATTTCCAAGTCTGTTCTGAGGGGGAGAAATAATGCTGAATCCTGTTGCCTCTGTCACTTTCTGGCTCTGGTTCAGTTTTACCTTTGGATTCTTGTGTGAAGGAGGAAAACAGATTTTATTTTTCATCAATGCTACAATCTATTATTGGGTGGATATTGATTTTATTTAATATGGATTCTTATTGCTTTGAGAATTCCAAATATTCCACCCTGTTTTCCAGAATCTTGCGTACATCATTTTCTCTAGTGCAAGGTCAAGTCTCCATTGTCTTACCAGACCACAGGGCTGCTTCTCTCATTAAAGAGAGAGATGCCTGGTAGTGGTTTAGCCTGAGAGTCACCATTGCCTCAGGTGAGAGAGGAGGTTGAGAAGGAGAATTCTTCATGGTCACCTCTGCCAGTCTGGGAATTGAACCCAGGCTGTTGGCATCTGTGTTGCAATCCTGACATCTAGTCAACTGAGCCAACTGACCTCCCTCTAGTGGTCATATAAATTCCTTGACTAGGCTCTGAACCCAAGCTCCTGTGTCCTTTTAAGGGAAAGAAATCTGCCATCCTATGTGGTTTGCCTATATGTGACTCCTGACTTAAAGCAATATGTTTGATTCTTAAGAGCCAAGCAAACTATGCAGTTCAAGAGTAATTAGGGACAGTTAACAAATACTGGTCTCGCCTGCATCGTCCACATGCCGTGAAAGAAATGAAGACAGATGAGCAGAATTTTTGTAATGAAACTGTTAAAATACATATTTGAATTTATAATATTAATTTGAAATAATGGACTGCTTAATGAGTCAATTTACAATCTTTCTTCATACTATAGTTACATGATTTGACAGTAATGAAGAAGTTGCCGTAGTCCTACCATCTACACTCTCATTAGAGAGAGATGATAGTTGGCCACCTCAGGCTAGGGGAGAAGGAGTGTGTGGTAAATGAACCCACACTGGCATCACTCTGCACTGCAAACCATATATCCGGGCAACTGAGCTAACGAAGCATCGTGGATTTGAAAGTCATTTCCCTTTGCCTTATATTTCATTTCCCAATACCTCACACTGCCACAATTTTCTGATGATCACCTCCTGCTTTGCTGTGGCTGCCCCCAATTTCTCTGGCTAACTTTCGCACTACTGCTTGACGGTCATAATTTCAGCTCCGCTCCAAAGTGTCCTCTCAAAATATGCTCTGACTTCCTATGCTGCTTTAAAACACGCCTTAAGTTCACATCATTGACTAAGTTTTTGGTTTCCTCCTGTAAATGTTCCACCTTTAGCTCTGCATCTTTTATTGGCCAGGCCTCTAAAGTGCTTTAGGATGTGGTTTATTACGTTATGTGTTGTCTGGTTTTTCAGTCGCTCATTCCTAAAAGTGAATGAAAATTTGGTGTACTGATTTCTAATATGATTATACTTAATACATTGATTTAAGAATATATCATAGTCCATCTTTAGAGTACCTTATTTTGAGTTGCATGATTCTTTGTCATAATTTACACTTAAACGAAATTAAAATATAGCACTTTTGTGCCTTGAATTTTTAGCCTGCACTTTCAGACCAGATAAAAGCCTTGGTATCCTTTATTCCTATAGAGATCCCATGGGATGAAAGGAATAATTCGGTGATGCCACCAAAGTGGCCATCCAATGAGGAATACAAGACATTTTCTTAAAAAAAATCTGTCTCCCTTATCCAAATGTTTTCTTTTGGATGGGGCGGTTAAAAATATGTATTTTTTTTCAGCTGTTTTGAAGGAGCTTGCAGAGCATCTTTAAATTTGAGCAAAGGTTTAAACAAAGATAAAGTTACCACAGTCCCATCTCTCATCATTACTGGTGGGTCACCACACCTTAACTGAAGGGCAAAGTTGAGAAGGTAGGACCTTCATGGTAATTTCAGTCGGCATAGAAATTGAAACCCATGCTGCTGGCATCCTTCTGCATTGCAAACTAGCTATTCTGCAACTGAGCCAACTGACCCCCATTATAAATCCTCATTCTCAGGTTTAAATATAAGAATATTAAATTGTTGTTTCAGTTACAGAATGATTGCGTCTCAAAGTAAACAAAGTAATTGACATTCAGTTGCTCCAAATATCCTTGTGGATAAAAACAAAGTTGCTGGAAAAGCTCAGCAGGTCTGGCAGCATGTGTGAAGGAAAAAACACAGTTAACGTTTTGGGTCCAGACCCAAAAAGTTAACTCTGTTTTTTTCCCTTCACACATGGTGCCAGACCTGCTGAGCTTTTCCAGCAACTTTGTTTTTGTTCCTGATTCACAGCAGCCGCAGTTCTTTTGGTTTTTACCCTTGTGGATAAATATGACATATTATATGCAGCAAATTGCTGAGATACCTAAATGCAGAGCAGAAATTAATCTTAAATCTAAATAGGTCATTGCAGTTGTTCCTGGGTAGATTAAGAAAATCAATTTGGGTAAGGTACCTGGCCATTGCTGGTGCCTATGGAACTACTCTTCAACACAACCACTGTTTTCAGGACAACTGGACTGAGGAGATGAAAACCAAGTAAACTAACCCACGTATGACTTGCAGCCACAACAGTGCTGTTGTTTAATGATTTGAAATAATCCATTGTACATCTACTAGTGCTTCAAATGGCAAGAGTTTTAATACCTATAATATAGCAGATCTGAGCATTGTACCAGTAACAGGCCACACCATCTCCTCTTCATTTGATTTTGTTTCTTCATTCTTCCTTCCTTGACTGGGAACTTGTGTGATGTCTTCAAGAGGCATAGCTCGGCCCTCTATGTGCAACAGCTTCTGTTCCATGGCACCACAATCGAAATACTGAAAAGCAAATTGCAAATTTTCACACAATTGTGTTGTAATAAAACTTTATAGCATATTTTAAGGAGGTAAGATGTCCAAAGTTCTTTCAAAAACTTATTAAACTTAATTTAACATTGGGTCACAAGAAAATGTTTGGTCACATGATCAAAAGCTGGGTCAAAAAGGTAGGTGTGAGAAGAAGAGAGGTCTGTGGAGGAAACTCCAAAGACTAAGTACTGTGCAGCTAAAGGTATGACGGAGTGATTAAAATCAGGGATGGGCAAGCATCACGGAGCTCAGTCAGTTATATAATTTGGTGGTTATAGAGACGGGAAAAGAGCAATGTTGTCGAAAGATTTGCAAACTAGGCAAAAAAATTTAAAAGCAGACTTTTTTTAAATTTGTTCAAGAGATGTGAATTACACTGGCAAAGTTAGCATTTGTTGTGTATCCTTAATTGCCCTTAAAATTTGTTTATACATAACCTTCTTAAACTGTTATTGTCCATTGGTGCAAGAACATCCATGGTACTGTTCAGAAGTGAGTCCAGATTTAGACTTGGAGGTAACAGTGAGGAAGTGGTGATATAGCTCCCTCAGCCCTCTGGGGAAGAGAATTTCAAAGATTCACAAACTTCTGAATAAAATATTTTTCTTCTTATTCCTAAATGGCTTCCCTGCTTAGTTTGAAATTCTGTCCCCCAGTTCTCACCTCCCATACAGGGTAGACATCTGACCTGTACCTACTCTGTCTACCTCTTTAAGTACTGGATTATTTGCTGCCATTCTGTCACCTCCAGGAAAATGCCACTATCCCCTCCATTGTCAGTGTTCTGTAGGGACCATTCTCTGTGGAACACACTGGTTTACTTTTCTTCTATTCCCAACATCTCCCCACACCCCATGGCATCTTCCTATGCAATTGCATAAGGTTTAACATCTGCCCGTTTATCTCCTTCCTTCTTGCTATCCAAGGCTCCAGACGTAACTTCCAGATGAAGCAGTGATTCACCTGGTCTACTATATTTGCTGTTTCCCAGTACATTGGGGAAATAATACACCGACTGGGTGGCTGCTTTGTAGAACTATTATAATCTGTCAGAAAAAATGACCATGAGCTTCAATTTGCCTGCCATTTCAACACATCACTGTGTTCGCATGCCAACATTTCAGTCTCAGGCTTGCTGCAGTGTTCCAGCGAGCCTCAGCACAAGCTTAATTAATAGCATCTCACTTTCCATTTGGGGACCATGAAGCCTCTAGAACTCAAAATCAACTTCAATAACATTAGAGCCTGATTCCACCCTTCCATATTTTTAACCCAGCCCCACGTCCTGGTCCTGTCACGACATGAATTGTTTTCAGCACAACCAACTATTCTCACCCACTTTGTCCTATTATCACATGACATGGGTTGGTTTCAGTAGAGCCTAACCATTCTCCACCTCTCAGCTATTATCACTTATTCAGTTTAGCTTCTGTCCTGGCCTGCCCATCGTCTGACTACCCTCTTCATATCTCTTTGGGCTTCGTCTCCATCTATCTGTTCTCCACCCGCACCCCCCCGCAACCTCATCTTCAGTATAAATACCACATTTTCCTAGCTGCTATCAGTTCTGAAGAAGAGTCACCGGACTCAAAACTTTAACTCTACTTTCTCCCCAAAGATGCTGCCAGAGATGCTGAGTTTCGCCAGAAATTTCTGTTTTTCCTTTGTTCCAGATCTCTTCCATCCGTAGTTCTTTACTTTAATCCTTTATACATTTTGTAGGTTGCAATGAGATCATCTCTGATTGTTTAAATTCTAGAGAATAATGGCCTACTTTGTCAAATCGCTCTTCATAGGGCAGTCCTGCCATCCTGGGAACAAGTCTGGTGAATTGTATTCCCTCTTTGGCAATAAGGGAAGGGGACCAAAGCAACACAAGCACTGCAGACTCTATAGAGTTGATGCAAGACTTCACTACTCAAATCCTCTTGCAATAAAGACTACCATACCTTCCTAAAATAGTGTGCTGAACTTGCATGTCAGCCTTCAGTAACTAATTGATGAGAATAGCCAGATCTCTCTGTATATCTACACTTTTCAATCTCTTATTACTTAAATACACTGCATTTTTTTCCTACAAAAGTGGATAACCTCGCATTTTTCCACATTATATTCCATCTGCCACATTCTCGCCCACTCACCGAGTCTTTTCAAATCCTCTTAAAGTCGCTTTGCATCTTCCCTACAGCACACATGCCTACCTAGGCTTTATGACATCCACTAACTTAGAAATATTACATTTGGTTCACACATCCAAATCATTAACATAGTGTTGACAGCCTGGGCCCCACATACTGATCCTTGCTGTACCCCACTAATCACAGCCTCTCAGTGTGAGAATGATCCATTAAGTCCTAACCTCTGACTTCAGACTGTTGGCCAATCCTTGATCAATAGCCAGCATGTTACCTCCTCTCCCACATGCTTTAATTTTGCTAACTAACCGCCTATTCTGAACTTTATCAAAATCTTTCAGAAAATCCAATTCCAGTCAGTAACATCCTCAAAAAAACGTGTTTGTCAAACACAAATCCGTACTGATTATATACCAATCAGATCATTATTCAAGTGTCCATTTATCACATCCTTTTTAATAGACATGATATACTAAAGGGATTAAAATTCAATCTTTTAAAGTCATCTACTTCGAAAATTTGTGCATCCTAGCAGGAAAAAAAAGTGGTTTATTTTACAATTTTCATATGGCTGGTATAAAACACAAAATGAATTTACAATAGATTTTGGGTTTTATAATATTCTTTTCATCTTAGAATTCCTTAGCTAAGTCATAAATACACATCTGTTTATCTTCTCCAAAACACTTTTTGAATCTTCAGGTTTGGTTCCATCAGCATTATAGTGTTGAAACTACCCTTGTGCTTGGCACTGTCACCCTTTAAGCTCTCCACAATATTTGACATGACTGACCATTAATTTATTGCTTATTTGTCAAAATGTACTTGTATGATTAAATTCCTAACTGTGCAATAACAGATAGTTAACAACATGATCCATCAATTGCTTTTCTTTATTTTAGTCATCTTGACATCCACTCTTGCCTCAGTGCCCTCAATAACAGCATCTGCAGCCTCCGTATGTATGCTGATTACAGCAGATCCATCTTTTCATTACATCCTGTGACCACTTTCATCAGACTATCCTTAACATCAATTTGGAAATAAGTTGAACATTTTCTGATCTGAATGGCTTCATCCTGACTTGCATAGTCTTCATTCCCACTGTAAACTCAGCAAACTTTGACACCAGCTTTGCCTGCTTCCCTGGTCACGTGTTGTACTAAGCCATGTAAAACCTTGATATGACCCACATATTCATTAAATGCTATCCGTCCCTGCAGTTTAATTCTATATCTAACGCATCCTACCACTAATAAAATCTTTGCCTACAATTCTATTACTACTGTACATTTTTCTGTCCTTCAGTTCACTCTTGCCATTCTGAAGAAATTTTGATACCTACATTGTACCCTACATTGAGTTTCGTTCATTCATGACCCTGTCTCTAATCTGCACTGGCTCCCTCAATCCTGAACATACTGAATTTAAAATTTTAGTTGCCTTCCCCACACAATCTCTGCAACCTCAGCTATGTTTTATGTCCACTCTTGTAATCTCCTGTCCTTTAATTTTATTTTTTCATATTTCCTGTGCAAAGTGTAGCTGATGACCTCATTCTCCAGGATTCCTTTCCAAACCGACGACACTTTCCAAGTGATTGAAAAGAAAACATCTTTTCAACAAAGCCTGTGGTTATTCTTTTCAATATTCTCAATTTGGCCAAGCATTTTGCACTTGCATTAACTACCTGGACATTTTCTATACTAGATTTTACAAAAATACCGATTGTAGTTGTAAATGTACAAATGATAATTATTAATTTGATATTAAATTTTCCTTTCAATGGACATAACTGGTTTATAGAAGGGAGTGTATATGAAATCTACATGTTCTTTTAAAATACTTTTTATGCATCACACTGATATAAATTTTTCTGGTCACAACATTGCAGGCTTCTCAGTTCAATAATGAAACTTATCAACAGGAAAAGAGAATTATACCTCCCTGACGGGGAAAAACAAAATAATCTGACCTGTAATAAAAATAGGCCTATTGGTTAGGTTTTTTAAAAAAATAACAAAAATTGAAGACTAAGAATTGTCTATGTATGGCCAAATGTGATTCAGAAATCTTGTATGGTAATTTTATTCTGTTGAGTATTGAAGTGGTTACAACTGTTCCCAATATTTATTTCCTCAAAAAGGAAATATTTACTTCCTCAAAAACCTAGCAAATTGGAGAAAAGGAACAAACAATTGAAGGTACTCCTAAAATATCAATTCATGTAATTTGTTTAAACTTCAAAACATTATGACTAGGGTTTACAGCATGTTTATAAAACTAATTTTATCATAGACTACACTGTAAGAGTGTCTGAATGTGTAAAGTATGTAATTTGTTCTGATTTTAATTTACATGTTTTAGTATTTCACATGGAGTTATAATTTATAAAGAATTGTCCTCTAAGGTATGTTACTTTGTGAAAAGCTAACAAATACTAGTATAAGATTAGCTTATGGTGCTGCTACAAGAAAGTGTCTGAGGAAAGTGGGTAATCATTGTTGATAATGAAATTTTAAAATGCTGACATTTTGTTTTGTTTCCCCATTACATGATTTTGGAATTGGACTCCAATAATTATCAAGATTTACACTTTAGCCATGACTTTATTTAACATGTATCTAAACAATATTAAAACTAAAAGGGAACATACATCATTGCGCCATTATCTTTCTATGAATGCATATTTGATATTAAGTTTCCAATACATTTCTCTCTATAAAAATATAGTTTTACAAATAATAACATTGAACTACATTCTGTACCTTTGCACCTGAACTACTATTGAACAATATTGTGGGTAATGACTAAAGATTTTAAAAATTTCCTTCAATTATACTTGGCTAACCTTGAAGTATTTTTCATCCTCCTGCAACAAGTAGGTGAGATTCTGTGATACAGATTTGCCCAATTGGAACTGTGGCTCGTCATCATGTGTTTCTGTCCTTTCCTCTTTAAAATATGGTTGTGTTGACGGAACTTTCTTCTCTGAGGCAAGAAATGTTGCACTCTTGAGTTTTGGTAGGCTGAAGCTAGCATCATCACTGATTTCTACAAGAGCATCTGTTTTTTAAAAAAAATACTCTGTTATTACATTTCAAAAACTGATTGCCTGGAACTTGAGGGGATTGGCTTAACGCAGTGAGCGGCTGACTTATGCAATCAGAAAGATCGTGTTGAATGCCTGATTTTGTTAAGCTAGTTGGTGGCAGTTTGGCATCAAGTAGACATCTGCTTCAGTGAAGCTGGGCTACTGAAGCCTTTTGTGGCTCATTTTGACCATGGTATTTTAATTATTCCATGAGCGGAAACATCTCTGTTTACGTCCACCATTTTTCAGACTTTTCATTTCTTTCAAAAAGAGAGAGAGCACTAACCCTGTTCAATCATTCCTAATAGCTGCACTTCTAAGTTCTGTTATCATCCTCATAAAACTCTTTTGCACTTACCCCAGTGATTTCATATCCATTTTGTAATGTTGAAACCAGAAGTGTGAATGGCATTATTGATTGTCTAACCAAGGTTCTAAATTCTCTACTTCTGAATTGTATTCCTCTAGAGATGAACTCCAGTGTTTTGTTTGTAATAAAATAATTTTATGAAGCTGCATTGCTTTTTAATGAGGCCAAATGCACCACCATATACTTGCTTCATTGCAATTATAGTCAGAGCATCAATCTGTGTAGAATACTAATTCTTACCTTCTATCAGTTTGAGTAAAGAGTCTTTTAACTTTCACCTCATGGCTTCATCTTTTCATGCTCTGCTTGTCAGTTCTAGCCTCAATGTGTTGCAACTCATTTAGAATGTCTCAACTCACTTGCTCGCCTACGAAAGTTCCTGGAGTTCCATCACTTGCATCCTTGCCAAATTCCATTGCCTCATTATAGTCCAGAAAATTGTTTTTTAAGGTTCTTGCCTCTTTTTCAGGTTCCTCTGTGACCAATTACTAATATCCTCTACTATCCAATCTCAGCAGTTGGGATTCAGATTCTCTCACATCACCTGATATTTTGACATGTGCTCACTTCCTATTCTTTAGTTGTTCTTCTGCTCCATTGGTGGCTGCTTGTTTGACTATTACATATCCATAGATAAATTTTTAAAAATATGGTGATGCTCTTAAAATAACACATTGGACACTGTTTCTAATGGTAGTAGATTGCTGTACGCTAGATGGGGATTGAGCATCTTGAATGTTAATGTGGCTGCATCAATCTTTGGATAATAGTTCTTTTAGATGGTAAATAGGGTTTAAGGTTCAGAAGATGAACCACTTTGTGATAGAATATGCAGCCTCTGCCCTGCTCTTACAGCTACAGTGCTGATATGGCTGGCCAATTTGAACTTCTGGTCAGTGGTAACCCCCAGTATGTTAATGATGTCATGAAGGTTCAGGAAAGATGACTTGCCTTTCTCTTGTTTGTAATGATATTGACATGGTACATTTGTGCAAATATTATTTGTCGTTTGTCTGCCCAAGCTTCCGCTTTATCCAGATCCAGCTCGGTAGACTAGTAAATGTTACTTCACTATTGTAGTAATTGTGACTGAAACTGAATGCAGGAATTGTTAACAATTTGATCTACTCTGATCTTATGGTATATAAGTGTCGATAGAAAATCTCCTGAATTCTGGGTGGTTTGGAAGATGACAATTGTCATATTATGGTCTCGTTCAGGGAGCAGGGAAACACGCTCACATCCTAATTGTAACATTAGACTTGATCATTCAGTTGTGGCAAAGCAAAGGCATAGACCACTGCTTGTAAGACAATGCCTTTTCACTGGCTCAAACATGGCTGCAGCACGGATCGATCAACAAAAGTACTGAAGAGGCCTTGTGGCATGGTATATTTCTAGCAAGGCTTTACCACCTCTGTCACAAGTTGAGCATGACTATTAAGGGGTATCTTCAGCTCAATTTCAATCTTTGAATTATAGACCCATTTGCAGACCTTTGATAAATGGTTTCTCATCATTTTAGACCTTTGATTCACTTTTAGTTCGAGCTTTTCCTCAATCTTTTAGCTCTCCCAGTTCTTAAACTTACAGGAGGCAAGGGTATATTAGGGTGATGGGATCAATGGGGCATCTGGAAAGGACAGCACAATATAACTAATTGTCTCTCACACTCACCAAGCAATTTGTGTTGAATAACCTCCAGCTCTTAGTTAAATCCATAACAATTCACCCAGACTTCTCTGACAGCCCAAACTCTACCACTTAAAAGGACAAGTGCACAACATCCATGGACACACCATCCAAACTTGGGGGACTATATCACAGTTCCTTTGATATTGTGGATCAAAATCCTGGAACTCCTTCCCTAACAGCATTGTGGGCATACCTCAACCCAAAGGACTGTAGAGGGTCAAGAATATACCTCACCACCATCTTCTCAAAAGTAATTTGATATCAGCAATCAATTCTGGCTTCTGCCAGTGACACCCACATTCCATGAATGAAAAAAAAATTCTATCTTTTCCTAAATCATTGCACATAATTACTTGAATAAAGTAACTCAAATGATGTGAATTGAATGTCAAGTGTTCTGTGCATAGTTACTAATCAATATTGTATATTTAGCCTTTTTAAAAAATGTAATATTATAGAAACATGAGTATTATTTAACAATGCAGAAATGTGTAAAATATTGTTCTCTGAAATCAAGAGTTTCTATGTGATTTACAGAATTTTTTTCTTGTTATTACCTGAAGGTTCACCTCTGAACTCTAATTCTGCTAATTCTTCTTCCAGTATCCCACCATCTTGGCTCTTGGGTTCAGCTGCACGAATTTTGAATAAGTTTCTATGACCATCAGAAATAAAGAATCATTGAATTATCATCTCCAATTGAATTGAGGTGACTGGAGAGCTGCTAATCACCTATGTTGCCACCTTCGAGGAAGGCGTAATGAATCTATAGCCAACTAGGTACATGACAGGTCATCGGCAGACCTTTCCCCTGGGTCAAAACCCTTGAGGCAGGGGTCTCTGAAACAGTGTGTCACTGGCCAGTCAAAGGTTGGCAGCAATTTTTCTCAACATATTTTATATACACTGGCTGATTGCAGGACAAATAGCTATTGAACAGGTATGATTCAGGAGGGATCCAGGCCACAGTAAAGTAATGATGGGAGGGATTTTGCTTGGCAGGGTCATCGAATAAGGGAAGTGGCAACAAGAAGAACAGGGTATTGACTGTAAGGGTGGGGGGGGCTCTCTCCTTTCCAATGTTGGGTCCTTTAATCAATAACAGAATGTCTTTGAATGAGGGCCACCTGCCACTGAGACAAACAGCCTGTACAGGTTTACGTGTTCTGCATGCCACATGACAAACCTGCAGCTCGATTAATATCAGCAGAAGTATTTGAGCCCTTGACATGGTCATTGACTGTCGCTTGACGGTTTCAACCGGTAAGGTGGTGAAGGCTGACCAGACGCCTTCCCATCCTGTAATTAATCGGGGTGGAGTTGCTACCATATTAAATGCTCTTCCTGCTTCCACACATGCTACTAGAGGGGGCAGCAGATTCAGCACAGTGTGTGAAATAAATGGTTTTGCATTTGTCAGGTGGAAACAAAAACAGGTGATTTTACCAGCTGTGTCCTTTATGAAACTTTCAGAAATATGGCATAGTTGGCCTAGTATAGATTGGAGTTACGTATTACCAAAAATGATATTTCTCCCCAAAAATTTCTCTAAAAGAGTAACTTGTATATTATTTTGAGAATGACTACTTACATTTCAGGTTTACAGCAAAGATTTATAACTTGGTAAACCTATTAATTCAAATCTTAATTACAGCCAATAACAATGCATTAAAAATGACTATAATAGGTATAATAAACATAAGGAACAGCATTTAAATATTAAAATTAAGACTGTACAGATCTGTTAATAATGTATTGAGAAGGTAAGAGATGTCTAAATACGTATGAGGATTGACCATTACCTGCATACATTAAGGTCACTGATCTGGCAATCAAACAGTTGACTCAAAACTTTCAGATTGTCCTGTTCAATCTTTTGAACTGCTTGTTCCAGATTAGTAACTTCCAGACTATATAGATTTAGCTGCAAAAACATGAACAAATAATAAGTTAATCAGTACCAAAACTTTCACCTGGAATTTTGTCAATGATGAAACAAGTGAGCTTGGCATTAACCAGGGAGTCTCTGTGACATGTTTTTCCCCTCCTGCTCCACTATAAATCTGGTACTAAGTGCAGCAGCATTGATGTCAATGAGCAAGTTAAGCAGCCAATAATACTGAAGTGTTTATACATTAAACCAGACATTTAATATCCTTCAATTCTGATGTACATTTTAAAATATTAAATACTTATGATTGAATTTAGAAGGTAAAATACAGACAAACTTAATTGATTCCATATTTTGCAAGAAAATCAGAATGGACAGAAAAACAGGGCTGATTCTTCCCAGAAATCAACTAAGTGTCAATTTTGGTGTTTCTCTGTATGAGTCCTCGGAAGATTTTTCATGCTATTCTTGGAACCTTGGTTTATTACCTGTGCACAACACCTCTGTGGTACCCCTCTTGTCCTATCTTCCTCCTTGCTAGATGCATAAGTACTCACTACTGTGGGGAGCTCCTGGGATTCCTAGCATGGTGCAATTTTTAAAGCCGAGCACTGCGACAGGAGTTAACATTCACTATGTACATAAAGGAGGGGAACAAAAATGAAACGATTTCTTTTTGAAGAAAAGGCCTTCTCAGGGCAAATTGGTGGTATGGTAGACACCACTTCGCAAATACAAGTCCACATTCAAAAGTGTATTGCTGTTTAGGAACCAATTTTACTGTCCTCTGCCTCATTCCATCCTAAAACCCTGTCTGAGGAAGAGCTACTCTTTCTCCAATGCCTGGTGTCACATATAGGTTAGTCATGCCAACCATTGTGCTGCACTTTGTCCATTTTCTTCCCTGCGATTAAAGCTAAGGTGGTTCTAACCATTGACGACCCACTATCTCGCAGTAACTCATACCTTCAAAGGCATTACAGTCTCCTTCCCTTATGTGTTAAATGGTCCTCTTACACAATGATACTCTCATCTGCATCCTAGCATGCTGCCTTCAATACCCACAATTGACTTACCCAACTTTCTGTCATAGCAGTGGCCCCTTGTAACCTCCTCTTGACTTTCATTGAGCTGATGCCCAGGACTGACTTTGGCCCATATCTTAGGGTGAATCCCTGGTTGCACTGGACGTGCAAAATTGTGTGATATTGACAGTAGCATGGTGTTATACAGCAACATGTCAATATCCTTGACTGACTGCTAACAACTCAGACAAGCTACCTGGCTTGTGTCTGTGTTAAAAAAGGCAATGCGAAAGTAGAGATATTGGATACATTAGTTATGATCTTCCAAAATTCCCAAGATTCTGGAAAGGTACTAGTGGATTGGAAACATTCCAATGTGACAGCCTTGTTCAAAAAAGGAGCCAGGCAAGAAGTGGGAAACAACAGACCTTTGTAGTGGAGAAATTGCTGGAGTCATCATTAAGGAGAAGATAACGGAACCACTTGGAAAAACAAAGCTCAATTCACCAGTGTAAACACGGTTTCATGAAAGGCAAGTTATGCTTGACAAACTTGCTGGAATTTTTTTAAAGAATGTAACCAGCAAGGTGGATAATGGAGATCCGGTGGATAATGGAGATCCGGTGGATAATGGAGATCCGGTGGATGTAGTATATCTAGACTTCCAGAAGGCATTTGACAAGGCGCTACATAAAAAACTGATTGAGAAGGTTAGATCCCAGGGGGCTAAGGGCAGAGTGTTGGCTTGGATAGAGGATTGGTTGACTGATGGAAAGCAGAGGGTCAGAATAAATAGATCCTTCTCTAGATGGTGAACTGTAACTAGTGGAGTGCTGCAGACTTCAAATATTTACAATCAAAATAAATGATCTGCAAGCAGGGATAGAGTGTAACATAGCAAAAGTCAGGGATGATACTAAAATAGGTGTAAAAGCAGGCAGAGGAGGGTAAGGAGTTTACAGATGGATACTGATAGGCTAGGAGAACAGGCCAGAATCTGGCAGATAGAGTTCAATATGGATAAGTGTGAGGTTGTGCATTTTGACAGAAAAATTAAAGGGCAAATTATTATTTAAATGGGAAGCAGATTCCAAGTGCATCAGTGCAGAGGGATCTGAGTGTCTTTGCGTATGAATTGCAGAAAGTGGATATGCAGGTGCAGCATATAATAAGAAAGGCAAATGGGATTCTGGCATTTATTGCAAAAGGACTGGATTACAAAAATAAGAAAACGTTACAATTATATGAGGAATATTGTGGTCAGTTTTAGTCTCCTTACTTGAGGAACGATGTGGTGACATTGGAGTCCGTTCAGAGGAGGTTCACAAGATCGATTCTCGGGATGAAAAGGCTGTCGTATGAGAAGCTTGGGATTGTACTTGCCTGAGTTCAGAAGAATGAGAGGGGATCTGATTGAGGTGTAAAAAATGCTAAAGGGGATTGATAAGGCAGACTTGAACAGATATTCCCTCTTGTGGAACAGCCTTGAATAAGAAGGCATAGATGTAGAGTGAGAGGAGGTAGGTTCAAAACTGAAATGAGGAGAAACTACTTCTCTGAGGGTTGTGAATCTGCAGAACTATGCCACAGAGTGCACTGGAGGCAGAATCAATCAACAGATTCAAGAAAGAAATAGATATGTTTCTGATGAAAAGCAGGCTAAAGGGCTATGGGGAGTAGGCAGGAAAGTGGAGTTGAGACCAAGATAAGATCTGCAATGATCATGTTAAATGGCAGAGTGGACTGAATTGCCTACTGCTACTCCTATTTCCTATGCTCGAATCCATGAGTTAGGTGCCTGAACCTGACCGCAAAATGTCCTGGCAACAGCATTACAATGAAAGAAGACTGTGCACTCCAAGGAGCTGTACTGACATGGAGAACTATATTGTAAATGGCTCAGGGATTATCCTTAAGGGGTGGTGATGCTGGTAATTGCCCAATGCCAATGTCCATGGCTGGGCATGTGGGCAATCACTGCCTATGGAATTTGCCCTGAGATATTGGTGACTGTTGTCTAAGAGTCTTGTTTCTATCCGATGGTTGGGAGAATAGGAAATTGCATTTCAATAAAATGAGGTTAAGAAACAATAGCATGTTAATGCATGCAAATGGTTGTTAATAGGTCTCTGGCTGTTCACTAATGAGATTTCTGTCTCGTGGATCAAGACTTGATTGGAGAATTGGACCTTTCCTTCTTGTTGTTGAGAATCTCATTAGAGTCAGAGAGATATACAGCACAGAAATAGACTCTTCGGTCTAACTTGTCCATGCCTACCAGATATCCGAAACAAGTCTAGTCCCATTTAGTCTCATATGGGCCAGCATTTAGCCCCTATACCTCTAAAACCTTCCTTGCTGTCTACTACACCTCCAATTTTGGTGTCACCTTCAAACTTAGTAACTATACCTCCTATGTTCACATCCAAATCATTTATATAAATGACAAAAAGTAATGGACCCAGCACCGATCCTTGTGGCACACCACTGATCGCAGGCTTCCAATCTGAAAAGCAATCCTCCACCGCCACCCTATGTCTTCTACCTTCCAGCCAGTTCTGTATCCAAATAGCTAGCTCTCCCTCTATTCCTTGTGATCTAACCTTGCTAATCAATCTACAATGAGGAATCTTTGTTAAACGTCTTACTGAAATCCATATAGATCATGTCCCCTGCTCTGCCCTCATTAATCCTCTTTGTTACTTCTTCAAAAAACTCCATTGAGTTCAAGAGACATGATTTCCCATGAGCAAAGCCATGTTTACTATCCCTAATTAGTCTTTGCCTTTCCAAATACATGTAAATCCTGTCTCTCAGGATTCCCTCCAACAACTTGCCCACCACCAATGTCAGGCTCACTGGTCTATAGTTCCCTAGCTTTTCCTTACCACTTTTCTTAAGTAGTGGCACCATGTTAGCCAACCTCGAGTCTTTCAGCACCTTGCCTGTGGCTATCAATGATACAAATATCTCAACAAGGGGCCTAGCAATCACTTGCCTAGCTTCCCACAGAGTTCTAGGGCACACTTGATCAGGTCCTGGGGACTTATCCACCTTTATGCATTTTAAGACATCCAGCACCACCACCTCTGTAATATCGACACTTTTTCAAGAGGTTGTTATTTATTTTCCCAATGTTTTCTATCTTCCATATCCTTCTCCACAGTAAACACTGATGCAAAGTACTTTTTTAGTATCTCCCACCCCTGCACCCCCTCCCCCCATCTCCTGCAGTTCCACACATAAGTGACCTTGCTGATCTTTAAGGGGACCTCTTCTCTCACTAGTTATGCTTTTGGCTGAATGTATTTGTAGAATCCCTTTGGACTCTCCTTAGCCCCATTTGCCAAAGCTATCTGGTGTCCCCTCTTTGCCCTCATGATTTCCCTCTTAAGTATACTCCTACTGCCTTTATATGATAAAGTAATATTTGTGCCAGGATAAGAATTTAACTATTTGACCTTGACATTCAATACAATTACCAAAGCTGAATCCGTCACTATCAATTCCTGGGGGTTTAGCAATGATCAGAAACTGAACTGAAATAGCTATATAAATATTGTGGATACAAAAGAAGGTCAGAGGCTAGGAGTCCTGCGGAACATGATTCATCTCCTGTTTCAGAAGTCAGAAGTCACAGATGTCTTACAGCACAGAAAGAGCCCTTTCTGCTCATTGTGTCTGCGTTAGCTCCTCAAATGAGCCTCATTATATAGTTCTAATTGCCTGCTTTCCTCCATACTCTTGCGTATTACTTTTATTCAAAAAACCATCAAGTACTGTCTTGAATGCATCAATTGAACATGCCTCCACCACATTTTCACACCTCACTGCAGTGCACTCAATAGTTTAACTGCTTGATGAGTGAAAATCCTGTATGTTTCAATAAGGTCTCGATTCATGCTTCCAAATTCCAATGAATACAATCCCAATCTACTCAACCTCTCCTCATAAAAATAATCCCTCCATACCCAGGATCAACCTAGCGAAACTTCTCTGGACCAAGTGCAAAACCAGTATATTTTTCCTTCAATAAGAGGGAGAAAACTGTTTTAACAGTCTTCCATCTGTGGCCTGACAAGTGTTTTGTGTAGATTTAGCAAGCTCTCCCTATTTGTATACTTCATTCCCTTTGAAATAAAGGCCAACATTCCATTTGCCTTCCTTATTACCTGCTTAACTTGGATGTTGTATTTTCATAAATTGTTTACTAGGACCCCATATTCTTCTGTGCTGCAGCTTTCTATAGTCGTTCCCAATTTAAATATTATTCAGCTTCTCTATTCTTCCTGCCAAAGTGCACAACTTCATCATTTTCCCAAATTATATTCCATCTGCCAAATTTTTGCTCACTCATTCAACTTAGCTATATTTTCATCTTTACTGCCTGCCATTCTACCTCCTTTGCCATACATAACTTCTCAATAGTACATTCACTTCCCTCATCCAAGTCATCAACTTATATTGTAAATGATGGTGACCCTAGCATTGATCCTTGTGGCACACCACAAATTATGGGTTGCCATCCTGAAAATACTCTTTTCATCCCAACTTTGTCTTTCATTGTTAACCAATCCTCCATCCATGGTAATATACTACCCACAGCATATTATTAAAATCATCATTTTTTACTGACTAGCCTTGTGTGATACCTTATGCCAATTGGAAATCCAAGTATATTACATTTGCTGGTTCTCCTTTATCTACCCTGCTTGTAACCTCTTCAAAGAACTATGAAATTCTGTAAGGCATGATCACCTCTTCATGAAGCCATGTTGACTCTGCTTGATTATATTGAGTTTCTAATTGTTCTGCAATTACATCTTTTATAACAGATTATAACAATTTACCAATAACAGATGTTGAGCTGACTGGTCTACAGTTACCTGCTTCTTTGTCTCCCTCAATTTTTTGAATAAAGCTGTTGCATTGGGAGTTTTCCAATCTTCTGGGACTTTTCCGGAATCTAAGGATTCTTGGAAGATTACGACCAGTGCATTCACTATCTCTGCAGCTACTTCCTTAAAAATACTAGGATATAGCCCATCAGGTCCAGGGGACTTACCATTCTTCAGTCCCATTATTTCCTCTAGTACTCGTTTTTTTAAAATGTTGTAATTGTACCAGCCTCCACCACCTCCTCTGGCAAATCATTCTATACACCACCCTCTGTGTGAAAACATTGCCCCTTAGATCCCTTTTGAATCTTTCCCCTCTCACCTTAAAGCTATGTCCTCTCTACTTTTGGACTCCCCCACCCCAGGGAAAAGATCTTGTCTATTTCGCCTATCCATGCCCCTCATGATTTTATAAACCACTATAAGGACACGCCTCAGCCTTTGATGCTCCAGTCTATTCAGCCTCTCCCTATAGCACAAACCCTCAAGAAGACTTTAGAAGGATATGGGGCCAAATGTTGGCAAATGGGACTAGATTTGTTTAGGATATCTGGTCAGCATTGACGAGTTGGACTAAAGGGTCTGTGTCCGTGCTGTATACCTCTGACTCTATGGCTTGTTCTTTGGTGATAATTATTAGTTATTTATTGCCCCACCCCCTTTAGCCCATTAATTATTTAGTATTTTTGCAATGGTATTAGTATCATTTACCATGAAGATTGATGTAAAGTATTTCTTCAACTCTTCTGACATTTTCTGGCTACCCTTTAACATCTCCCCAACCTCATTCTGTGAGGGGCCTATAATTCACTGTTGTCTCAGTTTTCCTTTTTATATATTTAAAGAAGCTCTTGCTATCCATGTTTGTTACTTGCTAGTTTGCCCTCAGTTTCTTTTCCTCTTTTGTTCACTTTTAAAACTTTCCTAATTCTTTGCCATATTGTTTTTTTTTTCTTTTAATTTGATGCTGTCCTTGACTTCCTTGGTTAACCATGGTCAATTTATCCCTTTCCTACAATCCTCCTTCCTCACTGGGATATATCATTGCTATTAGTCATGAAGTAGTTTTTTTTTAAAGATCTGCCATTGTTCATCAACCTTCTTTACAATTTCTGATCAATGGTAGCCCCTAGGAGGTTGATATTGGGAATTCAAGCATGGTAATACTGTTGAATATCAGGGAAATGAGTAAATTATCTCTTAGTGGTGATGGTCACAATCTGGCACTTCTGTGGCTTAAGTGTTATTTGCCACTTATCAGTCCAAGCCCAAGAATTGTCCAGACTTTGCTGTATACGGACTGCTTCATTATCTGTGGAGTCATGAACAGTGCTGAACATTGCATAGTTAACTGTGAACATTCCCACTTCTGATCTTTTGAAGGAGGGAAAGTTATTAATGAAGCTGTTGAGGATAGTGGAGTCTAAGAACTTATCCTGAAGAACACTTGCAATCATGTCCTTGGACTCAAAATGATTGCCCTCCAACAACCACGAACATCTTCCATTGGGCTGAGTATCACTCCAGTCCATGCACAGTGTTCCTCTGATTCCTACTGACATCCATTGTGATGTCAGACTTCAATGTTGGAGAGAGTTTTTTTTAACTGGGAAATGATTTGGTAGGTTAGGAAGTATCAACATCTCCAAGAGGTTGAGAACTGGTTGAGGTAAAACAATTCCAGCTTTCCAGGAGGGGTATCCAGGATTAATCCCATGGGTTTAAATTCTACGTTGGGGATGTGGAATTTAAATTTAATTAAAAAACCTCAAATATAAAGCTAAATTCAGTAATGGTAACCATGACAGCATTAGTAATTGTTGTAAAAACTCATCTTGTTCACTCGTGAATTCTCCTATCCTTACCCTTACCGGCACAGACAGGCGGTTCTGTGAACGCGAATGAGACAAATGGATGGTATGTTGCCTCCCGGGTGCCAGGGTCCATGACGTCTCGGATCGTGTTTTCAAGATCCTTAAGGGGGAGGGTGAGGAAACAGCAGTCATGGTACACATTGGTACCAATGACTAGGTAGAAAAAGGACTGAGAATGTGAAAAAAGGAGTACAGGGAGTTAGGTTGGAAGCTGAAGTCCAGGACAAACAGGGTAGTTATCTCTGGATTACTACCAGTGCCACATGATAATGAGGTAAGAAATAGGGAGAGAGTGCAGCTAAACTCGTGGCTACAGGCCTGGTGTAGGAGGGAGGGCTTCCATTATGTGGATAATTGGAGCAATTTCTGGGGAAGGTGGGACCTGTACAGGAAGGACGGGTTGCACCTGAACCAGAAGGGCACAAATATCCTGGGAGGGAGGTTTGCTCGAGCTATACGGGATGGTTTAAACTAGATTGGCAGGGGGTGGGGAACCGGATTTGTAATTCAGAGGATGAGGTATTCAGCCTTCCAACAGACACAACAGGGAGCGAGGTTGTTAATAAAGAAATGCGGTCAATGGAGCGTAATTGTGGACACGGATGGTTTGAAGTGTGTATACTTCAATGCTAGAAGTATCAGAAATAAGGCAGATGAACTTAGAGCATGGGTCAGTACTTGGAACTACGATGTTGTGGCCATTACAGAAACTTAGGTAACTCAGGGACAGGAATGGTTGCTGGGGATTTAGATGCTTTAGAAGAAATAGGGAGGGTGGTAAAAGAGGCGGGGGAGTGGCATTGTTGGTCAGGGCTAGTATTGCAGCTACTGAAAGGCAGTTCAAGAATGATATGTCTACAGAGTCAGTTCAGGTTGAGGTCAGGAACAAGAAAGGAGCAGTCACTTTGTTGGGGTTTTTTTTACAGACCTCCTAATAGTTGCAGAGAAGTGGAGGAACGGATTGGGAGGCAGATACTGGAAAGGTGCAGAAGTCACAGGGTTGTAGTCATGGGTGACTTCAACTTTCCAAATATTGATTGGAAACTTTCTAGTTCTAATAGTTTAGATGAAGCAGATTTTGTCCAGTGCGTTCAGGAAGGATTCCTGACACAGTATGTCGATAGACCAGCACGAGGAGAGGCCATATTGGATTTGGTGTTTGGCAATGAACCGGGCCAAGTGTCAGACCTGTTGGTAGGAGAGCATTTTGGCAGTGGCGATCGTAACTCTGTTACTTTTACAATAGTCATGGAAAAGGATAGGTTCATACCGCAGGGTAAGGTTTATAATTGGGGGAAGGGTAATTACAATTATGTTAGGCAAGAACTGGGTAACATAAAATGGGAAGCTGTCGGGGAAGAGCACTATAGAAATGTGGAGGTTGTTTAAGGAATGCATACTGCGTGTTCTCGATATGTTTGTCCCTAGCAGGCAGGGAAGATGCAGTCGAGTGAGGGAGCCTTGGTTCTCAAAAGAGGTCGAATGACGAGTTGAGAGGAAGAAGGATGCTTATATAAGGTTTAGGAAACAAGGATCGGAAAAGGCTGTAGAGGGATACAAGTTAGCCAGGAAGGAGCTGAAGAAAGGGCTTAGGAGAGCTATAAGGGGGCATGAGAAAACCTTGGCAGATAGGATCAAGGAAAACCCCAAGGCTTTTTACATGTTCGTGAGGAATAAGAGAATGACCAGAGAAAGGGTAGGGCCAATGAAGGATTGTGAAAGGAATTTGTGTACGGAGCCAAAAGAAATAGCAGAGGTCCTTAATGAATACTTTTCTTTGGTATTCACAACTGAGAGGGACCTAGTTGTCGGGGAGGACAATGTGAAACAGGCTGGTAGGCTCAAGGAGGTGGATGTTAGTAAGGAAGATGTACTAGGAATCTTGAGGAACTTGAAGATAGAGAAGTCCCCGGGCCTGATGGGATCTATCCAAGGATTCTGTGTGAAGCGAGGGAAGAGATCGCAGGGCCTTTGGCGATAATCTTTTCATCCTCACTGTCCACGGGTATAGTGCCGGAAGATTGGAGAGTGGTAAACGTCATTCCCTTGTTCAAAAAAGGAATAGGGATAACCCCGGAAATTACAGGCCAATTAGTCTTACTTCAGTGGTGGGCAAATTATTGGAAAGGGCTCTGAGAGATAGGATTTATGATCACTTGGATAGGCACAGTTTGATTCATGATAGTCAGCATGGATTTGTGAGGGGTAGATCGTGCCTCAAAAACCTTATTGAATTCTTTGAAGAGGTGACCAAACATGTAGATGAAGGTAGAGCAGTGGATGTGATATACATGGATTTAAGTAAGGCGTTTGATAAGGTTCCCCATGGTAGCCTCATGCAGAAAGTAAGGAGGCATGGGATAGGGGGAAACGTGGCAGATTGGATTCAGAATTGGCTGATCCTTAGGAGACAAAGGGTGGTCGTGGATGGAAAATATTCAACATGGTGCTCAGTTATGAGTGGTGGACCACAAGGATCTGTTCAGGGTCCTCTTTGTGATTTTTGTAAATGATTTAGATGTAGGAGTGGAAGGGTGGATTAGTCAGTTTGCGGATGATACGAAGGTGGGTCGAGTTGTGGATAGTGCGGAGGGCTGTTCTAGGTTACAACGGGGCATTGATAGGATGCAGAGCTAGGCTGAGAAGTGGCAGATGGAGTTTAACCCTGAAAAGTGTGAGGTGATTCATTTTGGAAGGACAAATTTGAAAGCAGAATACAGGGTTAACGGAAAGATTCTTGGCAGTGTGGAGGAGCAGAGGGATCACAGGGTTCATGTCCACAGTTCCCTGAAAGCACCAGATGGATAGAGTTGTTAAGAAGGCGTATGGTGTGTTAGCTTTCATTAATAGAGGGATTGAGTTCAAGAGCCGTGAAGTTATGCTCCAGCTATACAAAACCTTGGTTCGGCCACATCTGGAGTACTGTCTCCAGTGCTGGCCGCCTCATTTCAGGAAATATGTGGAAGCGTTGGAAAAGGTGCAGGACCACGATGTTGCCTGCAATGGAGGGAAAATCTTGGGAGGAAACGTTGAGAGAGCTAGGGCTTTTCTCTTTAGAACGACAAAGGATGAGACGTGACTTGACAGAGGTGTACAAAATGATCAAAGGTATAGATAGAATGGACAACCAGTGACTTTTTCCTAGGGTGGAGATAGCTATTACGAGGGGGCATAGTTTTAAAGTGAATGGAGGTAGATATAGGGGAGACGTTAGAGGTAGGTTCTTTACTCAGAGAGTGGTCGGGGCATGGAATGCATTGCCGGAGAGGGTAGTGGAGTCGGCCTCATTAGGGGCATTTAAGCAGCTGTTAGATAGGCACATGGATGACAGTATAAGGTAGGGGTGGAGGTTAGATAGACCTTAGGTTTAGGGTAAAAGTTCAACACAACATTGTGGGCTGAAGGGCCTGAACTGTGTTGTACAGTTCTATGTTCTATGTTCTATGTTCTACCCACTCTAGTCTATATATGACTGTATAGCACCACAGTAATATGGTTGACTCTTAAATGACCTCTGAAATGGCTAAGCAATACTCTGTTCATAGACAATTAAGATTGTGAAACAAATGGTGGCCTTGCCAGCAACGGCCATATCCCATGAGAGAATTAAAAAAAAACCCTATTGAAACCAATAACCAATTTTGGGTACAATCTAATTTTTAGGCTGGTTTCTTCTAAGATTGTGGAAATGAAATATCACAACAACAATTACAGTAGTACTGAATTATTTTTATTTATATTTTTGCTTATGAAAGATTTAGTCAGCTCTGCAGTTTGGATATTTATCCAAAGATCCTCAATGTTTATTCTTTATGCAGCTTGAATCCATTAACTAGATACCTTTCTTTAGTCAGGTATGATTGTATTCACTGGAAAGTCATTTTCTTATCGCAAGTCATTCGAATAGGTGATTAACTAATAAAGTTACGCAGCTCACCAATATCTAGGCAATAGAAGTTTAAGTGATTGGGAATCCTACTATTGGATTCAAAGGTGCAAGCTTTTGCACATGGTTGAGAGAGGAAGTAGGCTGATGGGAAAAGAGTCTGTGTTCAATACTTACATGTGTTAATTAAAGAATATAAGATAAAGTGAAAAAAAATTGTGTAATATTTTCTTACCTCTTTCTTTAGCCACGCATTTTCCTTTACTTGTTGGCGACTGTATCTACCCATATAACCTACAGCATTCTGGACAGAAGAGTAAGTAATTTTCAAAGAATCACATTGACAGATTGCTATATATTGTTAATATGAATATGTTAATGTGAATCAAAGTGACCTGTTTTGACCAGTAGAAGAGCAAGTAGCAATAAAAGAAAAAGGCATCAGCTGAAACAGCAGCAATCAAAACAAGATCATAAAAAGACAGTCCCAAATATTTCAGTAACACAGTATGGTGATCATTGAACTAGCAAGAACACTGAACCCCAGGATTGAATCACATAATTGACTATTGACCATGCAGTGAAAAAGTATATTGTAAACATCAATAATTAAAATCATAATGGATTGGAATTTCCAGAAAATCATGTAAGCCATTATTCGAAAGTGGTAGCTCCATTGAATTCTGGCATGTCTGATTTATGCTCATTTTTTTGTTACAATCATAGTGAAAATGGACTGTAGTATTCAATTTTTTAATATCTGAGATTTTCATGGACTAAAAGCAAATTTTGTTAAAAGGACAAATACTTACCTAAAAGGTTGCTGTGATCACACTGACCAAATTGAGGCAGCTCATGGAACCATCAATAGGCAAGGATTAATTTGAGCCAAAGTTAACATTGTTATAAAAGGGTACTGAAACCCAATTCTGTGTGTCCTAGTTGATTCAGAACTTTCTGTAAGTTAAACATTCAGTTGAAAGATGTCTGTAGAGTATTCAGCTTGGAAAACAATGAGCATACTCAGGAATATACAAATGAATCTTTATCAACACCTGCTTCTGGACAACAAAGCAGTTACTAGGAAAAATAGATTTGGAAGCAGGAATTGAAGATTCTCTATCATCAAACTAATAGGTCAGTGTTTGGTGGGAAAGGAATCTTAAAAACTTTAAATTTGTCTGTATCTTCCTGTCTGTATGACACCCTGCATCTTCATATTTTTCATGTGTTTAATAGGTGATAAAAATCCACTTTCACTCGAAGCCTTGGAATTAATTCTCCTTTATTTTTGATCCAGATTTTGTTGATTAAGTTTAACCGCAGTGTGGTAGCTGCATGCTTTCTTAAAAAAAACAATATTTGTTGCAACCGACCAAGATGGAATTATAAAAGGGAATTAATTACCCGCTTACCTAGTCATAAAAAGTTCCTCAGAGTGGATTTAGGTCCAATCATCTTCAGCTACCTCGTTAACGACCTGACCTCATAAGATCAGAAGTGGGGTGCTTGTTGATGATTGTGCAATGTTCAGCACCATTCAAAAGTCCTGGCTTGAAGGGGAACTTGAAAGTGGTAGTGATCTCATATATCTGCTGCCCTTGTCCTTCTAGATGGAAGTGGTCGTGGGTTTGGAAGGTGCTGTCTGGGGATCTTTTGTGAATTTCTGCAGTGCATCGTGTAGATAGTACACACTGCTGCCACCGAGCATCGATGGTAGAGGGAGTGGATGCAGTGCTAATCAAGCAGGTAGCTTTGTCGTGGATGGTGTCAAGCTTCCTGAGTGTACTCATCAAGGCAAGTGGGGAATATTCCATTACATTTCTGACTTGTACACCGTTTACAAGGCACAAGCTTTCGGGAGTCAGGAAGTGAGTTAGTTGCCACAGATTCTTAGCTTCTGACATGTTCTTGTGGCCACTGAATTTATGAGGTGAGTCCAGTTGAGCTTCTGATCAATGATAACACCCAGGATGTTGATAGTGGAGGTTTCACTGAAGATAACACCATTGATGTCAAGGGGTGGTGGGTTAGATTGTCTCTTATTGGTGATGGTCATAGCCTGGCATTTGTGTGGCACGAATATTACTTGCCACTCATCAACCCAAGCCTTGTAAAGGCTTGTCCAGATCTTGTTGCATTTGGATACAGACTGCTTCAGTGTCTGAGGAGTGTAAATGGTGCTAAACATTGTGCAATCATCGGTGAACATTCCCACTTCTGACCTTATGATGGAGGGAAGGTCATTGATGAAGCAGTTGAAGATGGTTGGGCCGAGGACACTACCCTGAGGAGCTCCTGCAGAGATGTCCTGGAGCTGAGATGACTGACCTCTATCAACCACGACCGCCACCTTGTGTGTCAGGTATGACTCCAACCACTACAGAGTTTACCCCAATACCCATGATTTCAGTTTTGGTAGGGCTCCTTGATGCCACATTCAGTCGAATGTAGCCTTGATGTCAAGGGCTGTCACTCTTGCCTCACCTCTGGAATTCAGCTCTTTTTTTTGTCCATGCTTGAACCAAGGCTGTAATGAGGTCAGGAGCTGAGTGGCCATGACAGAACCCAGACTGGGCTTCACTGAGCAGGTTATTGCTGAGCAGGTGCTGCTTGATAGCACTGTTGATGGTATCTTCCATCACTTTACTGATGATCGACAGTAGACTGATGGGGCAGTAATTAGCCAGGTTGGATTTGTCCTACTTTTTATGTTCAGGACATACTTGGGCAATTTTCCACATTGTCAGGTAGATGCCAGTGTTGAACTGTACTGGAACAGCTTGGCTAGGGGAGCAGCAAGTTCTGGAGCACATGTCTTCAGTATTATTGCTGGAATGTTGTCAGGGTCCATAGCCTTTGCAGTATCCAATGCCTCCAACCTTTTCTTGACATCACGTGGAGTGAATTGAATTGGCTGAAAGCTAGTATCTGTAATGTCGGGGACCACTGCAGGAGGCCGAGATGGACCATCCACTCGACACTTCTGCTGAGGATTGCTGTGAAAGCTTCAGCCTTATCTTTTGCACTGATGTGCTGGGCTCTTCCATCATTGAGGATGGGGATATTTGTGGAGCCTTCTCCTCCAGTGAGTTGTTTAATTGTCCACCACCATTCATGACTGGATGTGGCAGGACTGCAGAGCTTAAATCTGATCCGTTGGTTGTGGGATCGCTTAGCTCTGTCTATCATTTGCTGCTTATGCTGTTTGACATGCAAGTAGTCCTGTTTGGTGGCTTCACCAGGTTGACACCTCATCTTCAGGTATGCCTGGTGCTGCTCCTGGCATGCCCTTCTGCACTCTCCATTGAACTAGGGTTGATCCCCTGGCTTGATGGTAATGATTGAATGGGGGATATACTGGGCCATGAGGTTACAGATTGTGCTGGAGTACAATTCTGCTGCTGTTGATGGCCCGCAGCATCTCATGGATGCCCAGTCTTGAGTTGCTAGATCTGTTCGAAGTCTGTCCCATTTAGCACGGTGATAGTGCCACACAACAGGATGGAGGTTATTTTCAATGTGAAAGTGTGACTTAGTCTCCATAAGGACTATGCGGTGGTCGCTCTTAACGATACTGTCATAGACAGATGCATCTGCAATTGGCAGATTGGTTAGTATGTTTTGCCCTCTTGTTGGTTCCCTCACCATCTGCGACAGACCCAGTCTTGCAGCTATGTCCTTTAGCACCTGACCAGCTCGATCAGTAGTGCTGCTGCAGAGCCACCCTTGGTGGTCGATATTGAAATCCCCCACCAGCGTACGTTTTGTGCCTTTGCCATTCTCAGTGCCTCGTCTAAGTGTTGTTTAACATGGAGGAGTACTGATTCATCAGCTGAGGTAGAATGATACATGGTAATCAGCAAGCGGTTTCCTTGCTTTGTATAGTCCGCCTAGCTTGGGATGTTCAGCCTACATACCTGGCATCACACCTGCACTGAAATTCATATATCAAATTATTCTTTTGTGTGGCAGCAAAATGTCTATTTGGCTTGACAGCAGCATACTATTAGTGGAGAAAACCACTCAAGGGTTTACCGCATGTTAGTACTGTAAGACTGCAAACTATATCTGCTGTTCAAATTTTTGACGCACCTCAACCTGAGCGACGCTGGGCACATGGTGGATGTAGGCCCATTCATGAATTTTCATGATCTGATCAGGATTTCTGTACCACACAGCATATTTTTGATATGCCCTAGCTCAAGTGTCAAGCTTACTCGATGAGCAAATGGCTATGCCCCTGTCCAGGAGGTTGTCAATAGACTGATCGTGTAATGTGTGTGACTGTAGGAATCCCAGTGTGTGCATTGACCAGTAAATGTGGACTTTTAATAGACAGTAGTTGATATTGGCAGACTGCTCAATTAATATATTGAGGAAAGGGAGTTCATTTGATTGACCACTGAAATGGGACAATTTGAGTGCAGTATGGAGTTTATTGAATAAAAACTGAAAGAGGAAGGGTCACCAGACCTGAAACGTTAACTCTGATTTCTCTTCATAGTTGCTGCCAGACCTGCTGAGCTTTTCCAGCAACTTCTGTTTTTGCTTGTGATTAAGTTAATTGAGCTGTGTAAAGAAATTCTTTGCAGCTGCAGATTCAAATTTTGCAAACATATCATCTACATATTGGAAATATGCAAAGGGTAGGAGGTTAGAGCTCATTCCATTGAAGATGCCTTTCTCATGATAACCTACAAAGATGTTAGTAAGGGCTGGGCCTGGAGGGGAACTCATAGCAATGCCATGTATTTCAGCATACATGGTGTCACTGAACCAAAACTCAACTGTGTGAGCTTCTAAATTTGTGAACTGGGTGACCACAGATTTACATATCGGTGGAACATCCAGATGGCTATGATATAGTGACACTTTGTCACCGGTTTCTTTATATGATTTATTCAAGTAGGTTGGAAGGCTCAAAGTATACCACGGCTTTATGGGATATGCTGGAAGGGCGCATCTTCAACAAGTGAATGTAAGCTAAATAATCAGCGTGTATACAACCTTGGGTCCTCCTTAAGGAGCCAAAGTGATGGAAAGGTAATCCTTCCCCACCAGTAATACTTGAGTCTTGTCTTGTTACTTTGCGTCTCTTTTGTATGTGTGGGCTTCTTAAACAAAAGGGGTAGAGTAAGTTATAGAGAGTTATAAGTTGGTGCTTGTCTTTCTTTTCTGCTATCACTTAAAAACCATCTGTTTGCAATAATGGCATGTTTGCTGACATCAATGGTCCGAAGGAGACTGCCAACTGCATATGCTCACTGATGAGTATGCGTTAGCACAAAATTAAGCTGATTTTTAAAAATAAAAATAAATTTGTTTAACAATTTATTTTTCTCACCCAACACATGCTTTTTTTTAAATTAATAGTATTTGTTAGATATCAATTGTTTAAATACTTTTATTAGAGATATCACTGTTAAAGTGCATGTTCCTGGGTATCAGTAAGGCCAGCCTTACCATAAACAGCTGTTTTCTGATTAAGTACATACACCTGATAAGTGTTTTGTTTTAACCTGGATTTGCCAGTCAGGTATATTGGGGACTTTGGTTAACTTAATTAAATCTTCTAAGATTTTGATGACTTTGGAATAGTGGAGATAGTAGGAACTGATGATGCCGGAGAATCTGAGATAACAAGGTGTAGAGCTGGATGAACAGAGCAGGCCAAGCAGCATAAGAGAAGCAGAAAAGCTGACCCTTCTTCAGAAATGGGGGAGGGGGAGGGGGAGGGGATTCTGAAATAAATATAGAGAGAGGGGGAGGCGGATGGAAGTTGGATAAAGGAGCAGATAGGTGGAGAGGAGACGGACAGGTCAAGGAGGCGGGGATGGAGCCAGTAAACGTGAGTGTAGGTGGGGAGTTAGGGTGGGGGTTGGTCAGTCCAGGGAAGACAGACAGGTCAAGGACGTGGGGATGAGGCTGGGAGGTAGGAGGTAGGGGTAGGGGTTGAGGTGGGAGGAGTGGATAGGTGGGAGAAAGGACAGACAGGTTAACAAGCTGGGCTGGTTTTGGGATGCAGTTGGGGGCAGGGAGATTTTGAAGCTTGTGAAGTCCACATTTCTGGCAACCACTTGGAAACCGATATCCATTTCAAGCCTACCAACTCCCACAGCTACCTAGAATACACCTTCTCTCACCTACCTTCCTGCAAAAATGCCATCCCCTATTCCCAATTCCTTCACCTCCGCCACATCTGCTCCCAAGATGAGGCATTTCACTCCCGGACCGCAACTTCCCCTCCACAGTGGTCGAAAACGCCCTCGACCACATCTGTCGTGTTTCCCGCAACTCATCCCGCACACCCCCTCCCCGCAATAACAACAAAAACAGAATCCCCCTCATCCTCATGTACCACCCCACCAACCTCTGGATCCAATGCATCATCCTCCGGCACTTCCGCCACCTGCAATCTGACCCAACTACCAAAGACATTTTTCCCTCCCCACACTTATCTGCTTTCCAGAGGGACCACTCTCTCTGTGACTCCCTTGTCTGCTCCACACTCCCCACCACCTCCGGCACTTTTCCCTGCAGCCGCAGGAAGTGCTACACCTGCCCCCACACCTCCCCCCTCATCCCCATCCCAGACCCCAAGAAAACCTTCCACATCTGTTTCACAGATGTTCACCTGCACATCTGTTAATGTGGTATACTGTATCCACTGTTCCCGATGTGGCCTCCTCTACATCAGGGAAACCAAGTGGAGGCTTGGAGACCGCTTTGTGAAACACCTACGCTCAGCTCGTGACAAACGACTGCACGTCCCAGTTGTGAACCACTTCAACTTCACCTCCCACTCCTTGGATGACATGTCCATCCTGGGCCTCCTCCAGTGCCACAATGATGCCACCCAAAGGTTGCAGGAACAGCACCTCATATTTTGCTTGGGAACCCTGCAGCCCAATGGTATCAATGTGGACTTCACAAGCTTCAAAATCTTCCCGCCCCCGACCGCATCTCAAAACCACCCCAGCTTGTCCCCGCCTCCCTCACCTGTCCGTCCTTTCTCCCACCTATCCACTCCTCCCACCTCAAGCCCCACCCCCACCTCCTACCTACCGGCCTCATCCCCGCCTCCTTGACCTGTCCGTCTTCCCTGGACTGGCCAATCTCCACCTACACTCACCTTTACTGGCTCCATCCCCGCTTCCTCGACCTGTCCGTCTCCTCTCCCTATTTGCTCCTTTATCCATCTTCCATCCGCCTCCCCTTCTCTCTCTCTTTATTTCAGAATCCCCTTCCCCTCCCCCATTTCTGAAGAAGGGTCCAGACCCGAAACGTCAGCTTTCCTGCTCCTCTGATGCTGCTTGGCCTGCTGTGTTCATCCAGCTCTACACCTTGTTATCTTGGAATAGTGGTGCTTGATTTCCAGTGCACTCGCCCAGTGAATTGTGACTCTGCTCGAATCAAGTTTACAAAATACAATTGATGCTAATTGAAATTAGTTTTAATTAATTAAATATGTTTTAATGTGAATGCAACATTTATTTTTATATTCAGAACATTATTAATTGTGTTTTATTACATTCATTTAACAATGTTATTGACTATAATCGTGAAAGTATTTGAAGTAAACTATTACAAATATATAAATAGTCATTAAAAATAGAATAGTGGACACTTTTTTGAACAATCACACTTACTCGGAAATCCTTGGATTGCCACTGCCGTCACTGTAGCATACATGATTTAATTTCCCTGAATATTCAGGTGTTAGATCAGTGAGGAAGTATTGAGGCAAACAAGAATGATTGTCAATGATGCCAACACAGCAAACTCCTGGGCACAGTATGTTCTGTTCGTTTTCACCATTTTTAATGTCAAGGAAAATTATGAGCTTTAGTATTAAATTTCAGGAATTAAACTTACGCAGCACAACTATTGTGATATATAGCTGCACAACAAGAACAAAATGATAAATTGAACAATTTCATTACCTCTGCAGCCATTGCCTTTTTTTCATCCATTTGTTCCTTTGTTATTCTGTCAATTTCTTCCTTTGCTCTAGCTGAGGCTCTGTGAAAGTGATCTTTTAAAAACAAAGTTAATTTTAAAAATGGAAAAATACAACACAGCTGCTCAATAACCTTGGGTAAATGATCAGTGTAGTGCTACTCCTTGTAGCTCAGAAAGATCCATTTTCAATCCCTTGCATGTACTGAGTTTATCAGATGATGCTCATTTGGAACAACATCATTAGAAGTGAAATTAGCACTCCTAACTCTGAACTCCACAGTCTTTTGCCATACTTACGTATGATAAATGGCCCACTGGACTGTATCACACAGTAACAGCCCCACTCATGAAACTGTACATTATTTAAAATCAGATCTTTCAGGAATTTTCCACTCACGAGCAGTGTGGATAATGGTGAAAAAGTTGAGGGAAAAAAATGGCAAAAATCAAAAAACAAATTTCCAATGATGATAAAATTCTGTTTTTTCTTTTCGGGTTTAAACAATGAGTTCTGAATCTTGCTGCTTAGTGGCAACTATCTTATTTCCATGCATTTGCATCTCGTTATTAGCTTAACATTCCTCATTTGTATACAGCTCCCAATTCTCCTCTCTTGTCTTGAGAAACTAGAGGGTGCCAATTCCTGACATGTGAAGACAGGGCAATTATCTGGTAGTAGTAGCTTGCCACTTGCTTTGTCAGACTTTCAGATAACTCTGTCTTCAGTACAAGGTAGTAGGAACTGCTGATGCTGGAGTCTGAAATAACAAGGTGTGGAGCTGGATGAACACAGCAGGCCAGGCAGCATCAGAGGAGCATTTCTGAAGAAGGGTCCAGACCCGAAATGTCAGCAGAAGGGTCCAGACCCGAAATGTCAGCTTTCCTGCTCCTCTGATGCTGCCTGGCCTGCTGTGTTCATCCAGCTCCACACCTTGTCATCTCTGTCTTCAGTACAATGTCCCTGCATGTGCCTTGGACACTGTCCTCTTCTGCTGTTTGTCCAAGCAGGTCAATATCAGGAAATTGGCCTTATCACCTCATGATTAATTTTGGAGCAACTCACCTATCACTTCAGGCCTTCAGATCTTCACTTTGGAGCTCATGGACACTTGTGACTTGCAATCCACTGGCAGGTAATTTTGCCCACATGGGCGCACACACACATCTTATTCATCTACAAAGGATCCATCTTAGACCATAAGAAATAGGAACAGGAGAAGGTCACTCGGCCCCCCAAAACTTGCTCCGCTATTCAATAGGATCTATCCTGCTCTGACGCTCCTCACGTCCATTTTCCTGTCCTTTCCCTGTAATCTTTGATTTCTCTACTGATCACAAATCCACCTTAAATATACACAAGGATTCTGCTCCCACTCCTCTCTGTGGCAAGAAATTTTGAAGATTCACAACCCTCTGAAATTCCTCCTCATCTCAGTGTTAAATTGGCACTCCTTAATTTGAAACTAGGCTCTGCGGTCCATGAGGGGAAACATCTCTCAGCATTTACCTTGTCAAACCCTTTAAGAATCCTACATTTCAATGAGATCACCTCTCATTCTTCTAAATTCCAAAAAGTAGAGTCCCGACCTGTTTAACATTTTCTCGGAGGACAATCCCTTCACACTTTTCTCATGTTTGCTCACTTTGTGCTTACTTAGAATCTGCCATCATCTTACTTGCATTGTTTTTTCAGTGCAAAGGGAATGGCAGGGAATGGCAGAGAATGAACTGTCAATGAGGAATAGGTATTATGCTGTACAGCACTGTGCTTCATCAATGTCACATCTACAGAATGTGCTAGTAGTTTACATGAAAAACATATTGCATTTACTTTAACCAAACGGCCATTTCTGTAATTTGAGGTGCATATTAGTGAGATCAAAGAGGACTACAATAAGTCAGGGGGTACTGCCACATCCAATCAAGGCAATTATTCAATTCCAGTCTCGTGGATTGGCCTTGGTCGGGTATGTAGTTGATCCTACCATCATCCAATCCAAGACTATTTCTTGCTAATGTACTTATTCCACTCCACACTAACCTTTTGTATCGAACTTTTGTGCAGTAACCTTATCAAATAGAGCCATAAATTCATACAGCATGGAAACAGACCCTTTGGTCCAACTAGTCCATACTGACCATAATCCCAAACTAAACTAGTCCCACTTGCCTGCTCTTGACCCATATTCCTCCTAACATTTCTTATTCATGAACATATCCAAATGTCTTTTAAATGTTGTAATTGTATTCACATCCACGACTTCCTCTGGACATGTGCTCTACACACGAACCACTGTGTTTTTAAAAAAAAAATTACCCCTCATGTCTTTTTTAAAATCTTTCTCCTCTCACCTTAAAATTATGTCCCCCAGTCTTGAAATCACCCATCCTAGGGAAAAGACACCTGCCATTCACCGTATCTGTAACCCTCAGTATTTTATGAACCTGTATAAGGTCACCTCTCAATCTCCTACATTCCAGTGAAAAAAGTCCCAACCTATCCAGCTTTTCCTTGTAACTCAAAATCTTCCATTCCCAGCAACATCCTGGTAAATCTCTTCTGAACTCTCTCCAGCTTAATCATATCTGTCCTATAACAGGACAACCAGAAGTGGACATAGTACTCCGGAAGAGATCTCGCCAACATCCAACATGACGTCCCAACTCCTATACTCGAAGGGATGAGTGATGAAGGCAAGCATGCTAAATGCCTTCTTAATCACCCTGTCTCTATGTAATGCAAAATTCAAAGAATCATGTACCTGAACCCCTAGGTCCCTCTGTTCTACAACACTGCCCAAAGCCTTACTTTTAATTGTATAAGTCTTGTCTTTGTTTCACCAAAATGCAATACCTCGCATTTATCCAAATTAAACTCCATTTGCCACTCTTTGGCCCATTGATCAAGATCTCTTTGTAATCTCAGATAACTTTCTTTACTGTCCACTATACCACCAATCTTGGTGTCAACTGCAAACTTACTAACCATGCTTTCTATATTCTCATCTAAATCATTCATATAAATGACAAACAAAAGTGGACCCAGCACCAATCCCTGTGGAACACTGCAGGTCACAGGCCTCCAGTCTGAAAACAACCCTCTACCATCACGCTGTCTTCTGCCATTAAGCCAACTTTGTATCCAACTGGCAATGTCACCCTGGAAATCTAGATATACAAGATCTACAGAATCCCCATTATCTACACTACTTGTTACACCTTCAAAGAACTCTAGCAAATTTGGTAAACATGGTTTACCTTCCTAAAACCATATTGACTCTGATGGATTTTATTTTGACTTCCCAAATATTCTGTTGTTAAGTTTTTTAGTAATGGATTCCAATAACTTCCCAACAACACATGGTCTGTAGTTTCATGCTGTCTGCCTCCCTTTTTGAAAATAGTTATATCAGCATTTTTCTAATCCACTGGAACTTCTGCTTCTAGGGATTTTGGAATATTACAACCAATGGATCCACTATCTCTGCTGCCATTTCCTTTAAGACCCTAGGATGTAAGCCATTAGGCCCTCAGGACCTGTTTGCCTAAATATTGGTCTTTGCTAAAGGATTTGAATACAGGAGTAAAGTTGTTTTTCTGCAGTTACATAGACCCTTGGTGAGATCTCACCTGGAATATTGTATATAATTGTAGACCTTCATGCATGGAGGGATGTACGTGCCATGCAAGGAGTGTAATGGAGATTTATCAGATTAACCCCTGGGATGGCAGGATTTTCTGACAAGTGTGAGATAGTTTTTAATTCCCTAGAGTTTTATAGAATGAAGCGTGACCTCGTTGAAACTTACAAAATTCTTACATGACATAACAAGATTGATGTAGATAGGCTGTTTCCCCTGGTTGGTGATTCTAAAACCTGGGGGCATTATCTATTTACACTTGAGACGAGGAAGAACTTCTTCACTTAGAGAATGGTGAATCTTTGGAATCTCTGCCCCATAGGATTGTGGAAGCTCAGTCATTGAGTATGTTCAGAACAGAAATCGATAGGTCAAACTGACATCAAGGGATATGAGGAGAAAATGAAGAGAAAATGGCATTGAGGTACATAATCAGCTTTGGGCGGCACACTGGCACAGTGGTTAGCACCGCTGCCTCACAGCACCAAACACTTTGTCCCCGTTTGTGCATGCGTATCCTCCAGGTGCTCCCATGTCTTCCCACAGTCCAAAGATTTGCAGAACAGGTGGATTGGCCATGCTAAATTGCTCATTGTGTCCAGGGAGGTACAGGTTAGGTGGATTAGCCATGGGAAATGTAGAGTCATGTACAGGGTAGGGGGGTTGGTCTGGGTGGGATGCTCTTCGGAGGGTCAATGTAGACTCAATGGGCCGAATGGCCTGCTCCCACACTATAGGGATTCCATGATCTAAATGAATGGTGGAGCAGGCTCGATAGGCTGAAAGGTGTCTCTTGATTCTGTATTGCTGGAATCTTGTCCTCTGGTCAAAGAGAAGGAATCTCAGATATTTAGGGATGCAGGAAGATTTTCCCCAGCAAGTAGAAGGAATGTTTGTGTAGGCTTTCAGGGGTAAGCCACAGGCAGAATTTTAACAAATGATGGAGCAGGCTCCAGGATTGAGTGGACTACTTCTGCTCCCAATTTGTCTGTTCACATGTTTTTCTTTTCAAAAACAATTCAAAACCTGGAGTCTGAATGACTATATGACTAGAAGTCAGCAAGAGGGATATTTTAGGACAGAGCCAGAGCCAGAGCGTGGGGGTGGGATGATTGGGGTCAGAAGCTCTGCAGAAGAAGATTGATATGCAAGAAAAATTTAAGGCTAATAATCCCAAGGTTAGGACAGCTGCGTTCATCAGAAATCCAGATTATGCTTTCCTAGAAAGATAACTTGATTTTTTAGCAGGTGATCAATGTCATAGATATTCTCTAAGTAGTCAGTACTAGCGGGAAACCTAGGCATTAGGCCTCTCATTTGCATTTATAAATAATTATTGCTTAAATTAGTTATGGCTAGAGGATGCTGATCATTACTTAGGGTACTCAGAAAGACAAAAAGCACTGCCCTAACTTCTATTGTGAAATGTTAAACATACCTTCAATCTCACGAAAATTTTTCACCAGCTCTACAAGTTCATTTTCTCGAACCGTAATAATTCTGCGATGTTCAATGCTTCCAACGTTCTTGTACTCCAACCAGTATGCTTTCACTTCTTCCTCCTTCTGAATTTTCTGCTCCACAGCTTTTATAGAGTTCCGTAACTCTGGCTCAAACAAAAAAAAATTCAGTATTTGTACGAATTTTCAGCTGGGTACACAACTCTTCCAGTTTGTCAGACAATTACAATCGATGAGTGAAGATAAATGTTAATAAAACAGGTACTTGAAGAAATCAAGAATAGTTCATTCAAGAATTTGGAGAGAAGAAACTTTGAATAAATAAGTATAAATTACATTTGAAGATTTCCTATTTTTAAACAAAACAACTTTTACTCTATATAAACAAAACAAATGCTTCTAAACAACATTGTTGTTTGTCAAGGATTAATGTATAAATTCAGCTCCCCGCCGTCCCCCACCACTTTAGTTCCCAATAGCACCTCACAGTCCCTTTCTACATTGAGACCTTGAGAAATCATTCTGTTCTCTCTCTTGGAATTTATCAAGTAAGGCACAGCCCTCTGGAAATGTGTTGATGAAGGTAATGCATTTGATGTGATCTACATGGACTTTACTGAGGTTTTTGATGATTTCATTTACTGCTGTCAAGAAAGTAAGAGCCCGTGGATCCAAGGCAAAGTGGCACTTTGGTTCTAGAATTTGCTGAAAGGCAGGAAGCAGAGAATGATAGTAGAAGATGACTTGAAGTCTGTTACCTGGGGGGCTCCTCAGGGTTTGGTGCTGAGCCCTTGCTGTTTGTGGTGTATATTAATGATTTGGACTTAAAAGTAGGAGATATGATCAAGAGATTCATGGATGACATGAAAATTAGTAGGGTGGGGAAATCTTAAGGAGGACAGCCATAAACTGCAGGAGGATATCAACAGACTGGTCAGCTGGGCAGAGCAGTAGCAAATGGAATTCAACCCAGAAAAGTGCATGGTAATATACTTGAAGAGAGATAACAAGTCAAGGGTTTACAGATGAATGATAGGACCCTGAAAAGAACTGAAGATCAGAGGGATCTTGGTATGCATATATCCCTGAAGGTAGCAGAGCAGATAAAGTGGTTAAGAAAGCCATATGGGATACTTATTTTTATTAGCTGAGGCATAGAATGCAAAAGCAAGGAGATTATGCTGGAACTGCATAAAATGGAGGTTAGACCACAGCTGGAGTACTGCATACAGTTCTGCTCATTACAATGAAGGATGTGACTGCACTAGAGAGAGTGCAGAGACTTACTAAGATGCTGAGCTGGAGGAACGCAGCAGGTCAGGCAGCAACAGAGGAGCAGGAAAGCTGGTGTTTCGGGTTGGGACCACCCATTTCTAAAGAAAAGTCCCAACCCAAGACATCAGCTTTCCTGCTTCTCTGTTGCAAGACCTGCTGTGTTCCTCCAGCTCCACAATCTGTTATCTCTGACTCCAGCAATGGCAGTTCTTACTATCTTACTAAGATGCTGTCTGTCTTTTTTTTATTCATTCATGGGATCAGACTGTCACTGGCTAGGCCAGCATTTATTGCCCATCCCTAATTGCCCAGATGCAGTTAATAGTCAACTACATGGGGCTGTAGTTCTGCAGTCGCATGTAGGCCAGACCAAGTAATGAATGGCAGGCTCCTTCCTAAAGGGCATTAGTGAACCAGATGTTTCTTTATCCCAACAAATGACCATGGATTCATGACTTTTAATTCCAAATCTTTATTAAATTTAAATTCCAACATCTGTCCTGGCAGGGTTCAAACCAGGGTCCCCAGAACATTATCTGGGTCTCTGGATTAATAGTTCACTGATGATATCACTAAGTGATTACATCTCTCTCTGGGCTGGAGGGTCTGAACTATGAGGAAAGATTGGATTGGCTGGGTTTTTTCCTTTGAGCAACAAAGGTTGAGAGGGGACCTGACAGAAATTATTAAGAAGAGGTTTTAAACTGAATTAGCTGAGGGTTGAGGCACGGAGTAGATGTAAAGTTGTGAGCAACGTCCAATCAGTAAGAGAGGGAACACTCGGAAAGTCCAGCTGGTGGAGAAGAAATGGGCAGGATAGGTACATAGGAGGTCTAGAAAATTAAATTGTATCAATTTTAATGCGAGGAGGTTGACTGGTAAGGCAGATAACTCAGAGCATTGATCAGTACATGGGAATAAGATATTATCGCAACCACTGAGACATGATTCAACAAAGGACAGGACTGGTAGCTCAACATTCCAGGGTACTTAATTTGATTTGTTGTTGTCATATGTACCAGGATGCAGTGAAAAGTGTTGTTTAGTGCGCTCTACAGACAGATCTTACCGTACAAAGTGCGTCCAGGTAGCAGAACAGAGTACAGAATACAGTGTTACTGCTGCAGAGAAGGTGCACAGAGAGAAAGCAACATTAATATTTGACAGGTCCATTCAAAAGTCTCATAACAACAGTGGGGGAAAAGCTGTTTTCGAATCTGTCCGTGCGTGTATTCAAACTTTTATATCTTCTGCCCAATGAAAGAGGGTGGAAGGGAGTATAACTGTGGTGGGAGGAGTCTTTGATTATGTTGGTTGCTTTCCTGAAGCGGTGGGAAGTATAGATGGCGTCAATGGACTGGGCTATGCTCATGACTCTCTTTAGTTTCTTGTGGTCGTAGGAAGAGCAGTTGCCATACCACGATGTGATGCATCCAGATAGATGTGCCATAGAAAGCATCCTATTAAAATTGGGAAGAGTTGTTGTGAACATACTGAATTTCCTTAGGCTCCTGAGGAAGTAGAAGCATTGTTGTGCTTGCTTAATCATCAGGTCGATATGGTATAGAAGTTTCAGATACAATAGGGTGGGAAGTAAGAGAGGTAGGTTCATTACATTATTGATAAAGGAAACCATCAGTGCAATGATGAGGGAAGATGTCCTAGAAGGGTTTTTTCCAAATTAGGCCATTTGGGTAGAGCTTAGAAATAAAAAAAGGGAGATTACTTTACTTTGATGAGTTAATACTACAGGCCTCTCAACAGGGAGATAGAGGAGCAAATATGTCAGTAAATCAGAGAAAAGGTGAATGCGATACAAGGTTATAATTGTAGGAACTTCAACTTTGATAACCTTAAATGGGATTGCCTTAGTGTGAAAGGATTAGATGGGTGGAATTTTTAAAGTGCATCAATGAGAGTTTTTGTGCCAGTATGTAGGTAGTCCTACTTCAGATTGGGCAGTGCTGACCTAATCCAAGGGAATGAAACCGATCAAGTGGTTGAAGTTTCAGTGGAAAAGTATTTTGGGTTTTTTGACCATAACTCTTAAGTTTCAAAGTCATATGGAAAGGGATAAGGATAATCCAGAAATTAAGTGTCTAAATTGGGTGAAAGCCAATTTCAATATTATTATACAAGATATGGGAAACATAGACTAAGAGCAGCTACTTCTAGTTAAGTTTTTGTGTGGAAAGTGGGAGTCTTTGAAAAGTAGTTCGTGAGAATTAAGGGCCAGCAGGCTCATTTCAGAGTGAAGGGCAAGGGCAGCAAGTCCAGGGAACCCTGGATGTCATGAGATATCAAGAGTTTGATAAAGAAAAAGATGGAAGCATATGACAGATACAGTACATTAAAAACTCGGAGTGGGACTTCAAAAGTATAGAGAGCGTAGGAAGTTGCTTAAAAAGGAAATTATGAGGGTAAACAGGGGTCATGAAATATCTTTGACAGATGAGATTAACGTAAACCTCAAGGCTTTTGATTAGTATATTAAGAGTGACAGGATTGCCAGGGACAGAGTTGAACTGCTTAGAGACCAAAGGGGCAACCTGTGTGTGAAGCCAGTGGACGTGAGCGAGATCTCAAATGAATATTTTGCATCGGTTACCACAGAGGAGAAAGACATTGTAGCCAGGGACTTCAGTTGGGATGGTGAGATTCTAGAACACATTAAGATTACTAAGGATTAAGTATTAGATTTTTAGCAGGCATACAGGTGCATGATGAGATGTATTTGGGAGGCAAGGGAGGAGATTGCTGGGGCTCTGGCAATATATTTAATACTTTACAGGCTATAGGTGAAGTGCCAGATGACTGCAGGATAACAGATGTGATTCCTTTATTCAAGAAGGGCAGCAGGGATAGGCCAAGTAATTATAGACACATTAGTCTGAAGTCAATGGTAGGGAAATTTTTGGGAAAAATTCTGAAGGACGGGATTAATAAATATTTAGAAAGGCAGGATTGATCGGGGATAGTCAGCGTGGATTTGTTAGATGTAGATCCTATCTGACTAATTGGGTTCTTTGAAAAGATGACTAAATATATTGTTGAGGTTAGTACAGTTGATGTGTTCATACATGGACTTTGGCAAGACCTTTTGACAAGCTTCCACACGGAAGGTTGGTCCAAACCATAACAGCCCATGGGATTGGAGGCAAGTTGGCAAATTGGACCCAAAATTGGCTTACAAAGAGGAAGCAAAGGATGATAGTGCAGGGATAGTAGGAACTGCAGATGTTGGAGAATCTGAACAAGGTGTAGAGCTGGATGAACACAGCAGGCCAAGCAGCATCAGAGGAGCAGGAAGGCTGACGTTTCGGGCCTAGACCCTTCTTCACCTAGACCCTTCTACACCTTGTTATCCGTGATAGTGCAGGGTTGTTTTGGAAATTGGAAGCCTGTGACCAGCAATGTACCGCAGGGGTTGGTGCTGGACCCTCGTTGTTTGTTGGATGACTTGGATGTGAATGTAGAAGGTATAATTAGTAAATTTGCAGATGACACAAATTGATTGTGAGGAGGATGCTCTCAGGCTACATTGTGATATTGATCAGATGGTAAATTGGGCAGAGCAATGGCAGATGGAATGTAATCCTGGTAAGTGTGAGTTAATGCATTTGGGAGGTCTAACGAGGGAAGGATATATACCATGAATGGTAGGGAGTGCTGAGGAAGAAAGGGACTTTGATGTACAAGTCCACAGATCCCTGAAGATGTCACCATAGATAGACGGGTGGTGATGAAGGCATACAGGATCCTTGCCTTAATAAGCCAGGGCATAGAATATGGGAGCAGCAACATCTTGTTGCAACTTTAAGGCCTAGCCACTGTTTTTATAAATGGAATTCTCGATCCAGTTCTGGTTGCCACAGTATTGAAAGGGCGTGATTGCATTGGAGAATGTGCAGAGAAGCTTCACCAGGCTGTTGCTGGGGATGAAAAGTCCCAAGAGGAGAGACTGGATAAGCTGGGGTTGTTTTCCTTGGAACAGAGGAGACTGAGGGGGATCTGCTTGAGATATACAAAATAAGAGGCACAGATAGAAAAGATCATGGAAAACTGTTTCCTACGGCAGATATGTTTAAGACCAGAGGGCATAAGTTTAAGCTGAGGAGCAAATGGTTTAAGAGGAGATCTGAGCTAAATTTATTCACCCAGAGGGTGGTATGTGCTACCTGAGAGGCTGGTGGAGGCAAGTGCTCTTGCAACATTTAAGAAGCATCTGGATGACTACTTTAAAAACCAGAGCGTAGTAGGCTATGGGCTACATGCAAGTCAATGGGATTAGTATGGTTTGGTGTTTGTTGGTCAGCATTGACATGGTGGGCTGAAGGACCTACCTCTATGTTGTACAACTTTATGACACGAAGATTGAGGGGCATTGATAAAGTGGATAAGTCCATAAGTCATGGGGTGAATAACGAGGGTGCATGGCTTTAAATGAAAGAGGTGGAAGGCTAAGAGAGGAGTTGAGGAAACATTTTTCACTGAGGGTAATGGGAATCTGGAACTTATTGCCTGAAAAGGTGATTGAGTCAAACTCTCAAAACACTTAAGCAGTATTTAGATATTCATTTGCATTGCCATAGTCTTCAGGAATATGGGCCAATAGGCATCCTTCTGTGCTGCAAATATCTATGAATTATTCATCAGCTAGCTTAATAAAAGAACAAAGATGTATGTTTTATAGTTTGGAAGGTAACTGAATACTAAATGGCAGTGAATAGCTTAACGTTATCTACAAATACTTTTCATATTTTCACTTAAAGATTGTATTGCATGAGATTTATGGCACCGATCTGGTACTTCTTGCAATAAGCCTTCTCACCCACTGCTCTGTTCTTCACCTCATCGGTATCCAAGAGACGGGCATAATCAATCTCAGGGAATCATGTAACCAGAGAGGTAGATGTTCTTGCTACTGCCAGGACCTTGTAGTTTTCACCCCTCTGGGTGCCATGTCTAAAGCTCAGCTGTAAGTGACTTCAAATGCTACAAGCCAGAATGATCCCTCATGCTGCTCAGCCTCTAGATTCAGGACATGGCCCAGAGGAAAGGGAAACTCACTCCCTGCTTCGTGGGCAGTGATCTGGAAATCTTGGAAGATGGGGTAGTGAAGATGAGAACAATCCTTTTTCTAGCCAGCACAGACACAAATTGCAGCCTGGGTTCAGTGCTGTGTCCCAGGTAAATCAGGACACAGCAACCAAGGTCAATTATCTTTTGCACTCCACAAGAGTGAGTGCCACCATCTTCTCTTTGCTACCTTTATAGGGATACCATTCTAATTCAGCCAATGCACAAACATCTCAGCAAGACTCATGAGCTGCAACTCTCACCACTGCACGCACCATGTCCACCCAAGGGATCTGACCCACCTCATTTCACACTACTAACCCTTCTGCCCTCGGTGCTTCTTATACACTCAGTGGAGTGACTTCACAATCTCTCCTGCTCTTGCATCACCCTTAATACCTTTGTCATGCACTTTCATCACACTCAATCCCTCCATTTCATCATAGAATCTCTACCGTGTGGAAGCAGGCCATTCGGCTCAGAGACAATACCAACCCTCCAAAAGAACATCCTGCCCAGACCCACCCTATCCCTGTAACCCTGCATTTCCCATGGCTAATCCACCTAACCTACACATAGTTGGCAATTTACCACAACCAATCCACCTAACCCGCACATCTTTGGACTGTGGCAGGAAACCGGAGCACCTAGACGAAACCCATGCAGACACAGGAAGAACATGCGAACACCAAAGAGTCAATCAAACCCAGGTGCCGAGCACTGTGCAGGAATGGTTGCCTATATTAGGCTACAAAGTCCAAGATCATCAAGCTGTGTGTTTAAACATCAGATCCCTCACTCCCTATGAGGAAACTATTCTCCTTTGGCTGACAAACACAACTGCTTATATGGGGGATGAAGAGATCTTGATGGTGAACCAACCCAGTAAACTTCATTGCAACATGCTATGCTGGTCCTATTCCTAAATCATTCTTAATTTGCACAAGATTTTAAATCATCTGCGACCACTAATTCCCTTCAATGCAGGAACGAATGGCATTCTGTGAACCTCCACAGAAAGACCAAGGCCAGAGATTCTCGGATCCCCCTCCTCCTTTGAGGAGAATCCACCACCAGCTCAGAGGTTTTCATTTTGGTGCATCGAGATTGGCAGTCCTCTGAACATCAGACATTTTTTCCTCAACCAGCTGAGAAGAGGAGGTGTCAGTCAGTACACACTGTGGGGAGGAGCAACAGGCAGACTCCCTCCCTCACAAACCACCCCCTCCCCCCCCCAACCCGCTCCCTAAGAAGCATCTTCTCCGGGTGCTCCAGGGTTCCCAAGCCTTTCAGCTCTGTTTTACTTGTCATTCCGAACCTTGCATTAGTTCAAAATGAGCAGGAGGGGGTGAGGGCAGGGTGGTGGTGGTCAAACTGCACCTGGACAGGAGGATCTCAGCAGGCCCAATGGCAGAGGGTGAGTACTCAAGTCTTCCAAGACAATGGGGCCAACCACAAAGCAGCCTCCCTCTGTCTCAACTGCAGACGTCACTTTGACGAAGTGGGACAGAGAGGGCGGCCGAGGGCGAGATAAAACATAGTAAGAAATCTTTTACTTGTTCAGTTGCACCCTTGCTTGAAAGTGTGAGCACCTAAAGATATCAAATGTATAACAAGACATTTATTCAGCTACACAAGGTCAAATACTGCAAAGCAAGCAAGGTCCACATATTTTTTTTTCCCACTAAGCAGGTGTTGTTTCCCGTACTACGAACAGAACATTAAACAAGTAAATGAAGTCCAAACTCAGCTTATTCCTCTCTGATATGGGTTTCATTTAGGCTATCTCTGGCCCCTCCGGCTTGATAATGCTTTGCTCTGTCATGCTATTTTGGATGGAGCTCCTAGTCAGTATCCTGATCACCATCTTCATCCTCAGAAAATTTTGTCTACATCCAGGACAGACATCTCACCTCCCATCGCATCCGCTACCTTTGTCGAATCCAGCTGTGAAGGGTGCAGTGTGTGACACTGGTGCAGAACAGTCTTCTGGGTACACTGCAAAGTTCCAGAGCTGTTCAGGCATGTTCAACTATTCATCTGTGCCCTGGTGGAAGCATAAGCAACATTGTAGCTTTCTGTTCATGAACCCGGCAGGCTGGTAAAAGGGCACACTTACAGCAATGTAGGTGCAGCCGATAGAGCCCTGCACCTGGTGGAAGACAACAATTCCACTGCCTGAGCTATTTAATTCTCATCATAGCAGAAGAATATGATGAGCTGTGCTCTGGAGAAAATGACATCAGTAACAAATCAATTGCATTTATGAATTGAGGGCTGGGGGCAACACATAGGGCCCCAATTGCTTCCTAAAATGAGCTACTGGCATAAAAATTCAAGACAACTCCAACCTTTAAAACAGCGGTATGGAATTGCCACGTGCTGTTTCTGACTTCAAATCCAGCTCTTGCAAATTAAACAGTTAAGTTATGATGTGCCAGGATGTCTTTAATTAATCCTTTCAGACAGTTAAGAAATTGAAGGAGTGGTCTGCAGATTCAGGATCTCATGATCTTCCACTGCATCCTTCATGGATATTTCTGTTCCCTCTGTGTGGCAGCTGCTGGAGGTTGTAGTCCTTGCTGGGTTTCTTATATTTTCCACATTGCAACTAAAAAGGCATCAAGACCACAAATACTCCAGCCACAGTGATCTTCATGTGAGATCTATGAGCAAATATCTTTGTGCCATTTGCTACAGGTCAACACAATTTTATTTATTCATCTGTCACAATGAAGGCTTATTCTGCCCTCACAAAGTGTGGCCATGGAGGCCTCCCAAGGAGGTCATTGTCATGAGGATCTCTGAGGTATTTTATCCAATGCAATTAAAGTTTTCACGCATTAGTAGTAGAATTTTGTCAGACTGTGACCATGATAATGTCCTCCAGTACCTGCCTCCAAACAAAAGGCTCCCTTCCACATCACAGACCATGTCCCTGCATCCTTAGAATTCTATGTAAACGCGGCAGGTGTGAGGCATTGTCTTCCATATCTAGGTATTGTGTGTGTATAAGAGATGAAAAGTTCAGGTACTGCTTTAAAGTGCCTTATTCTCATGCATAGATGAAATGACAAGGAAGCAATTAGTGCATATAATGTGATGATCATGATTGCGTAAAGTCATAATTTTTAAACTGTATTTTTGTGCAGTGAACCTGCAAACGTAATGCAAATTGAAGCCACTGATTCACTGATGCCAGCCTCTGTGGCACACCGTTCGCTTTTTAGTAAAGAAGGAGAAACAGTGGGCAGCCCCCAAATAAGCCCCCTGACTATTATCCAGTGGGAACAGTCACTGAGTCATGAATATCACACCTGCTGGATAATAGTCAGGGGGGCTTATTTGGAGGCTGCCCACAGTTTGTTTCTCCTTCTTTACTAAAAACCAATGCGTGCCACAGAGGCTGGCATCAGTGAATCAGTGGCTTCAATTTGCATTACATTTGCAAATTCATTGTGCAAAAATACAGTTTAAAATGCCACAGAGGCTGGCAGCCTGCAATAGGACACTGAAGACCCTGTGTTCTAAGAAAGAAATGCAACAAATGTAAGCATAGAGACTTGAATCTCATAAGTTAGTACTGTTGACAATATCTTTAAGAAAGCGATGTGAAGTAGACAGAGACTGGCAGCCTCTGAGTAAGTGCAATGCAAGTACACAATAAGAAACAACTTAAGAGCTGTAAGATGCATCCTGAATAAATACAAGTGCATGTGCCTCCCTGAACACTAATCTGGCAGAAGCATGCAAGTCATTGGTGTTTCTGAACTCCAAAATGAAGTGTTGAAGGTCTTAAGTGGTGTGAAAATTGGTCCGACGGCAGGCATGATGATGTAATAAGGTTGGAGGTTTGCCAATAAGGAATAGCGGGATGGAGCATGAATGTTGTTCTGAAGAACCAATTCCATCATTAGCTGTAATAAGCGCACAGTGAGCTGCAGCCACCAGGTATCCACTCAATTGAGAATTTATGCTGGTCAGTTTGTTATTAGAGGGGAGACCTGGCAGTGGCATATAAATGTATTGAGACTTTAATGAGGTGCAAGTGCACGTGCTGCTCAATAATGAGATTCTGAAGTTGACACTTAAGGCTTGAGGGGAAAATTTTGACGTCCAGAATCTGAGTTTTTTTTTTCTTTTTTTAAAACATACTTTCCCACCTTTCTTGTGATGGCTTATACCACACCAGGAAGGGTAACATTGCATCCAAAGTTCTGCAATTTTGTCAATAAGCAATCCAAGATTTTGGAAAAAAGTTAAGAAACAATATGTTGGAATAACTAATTCTTAACCTAATTTTGCTATCATAACCGATGCTTTTGATGCATCCTGTGTCTGACTTCATTTGTGATGTATGATATATTGTTCTTTGTTCTATTTTTTGACTAGTTTATCTTGTGCAGCTTTTAAATACCATTTGGACTAGCTACTATAACACTATTCAAAAGCAGCTGATTTGGCACGTTAAAACCTTACACAATGTATCTATTGAAGATAGTCTATAATTATTCGGCTTAACCCATACAGTCTTTCTGAATAATGGTACAATGTTTGCAGACCTCCAATCCTCTGGTACCTTGCCTGTATCAGTGAGGACTGGAAAATGATCCTTGGAACATCTGCTATTTCCTCCCTGGCTTTCTTTAACTAGGATATATTTCATAGGGGCCTAGATTGTCTGCATCAGTCCTCTCCACTGTGAAGATAATAATATTTCATTTAGAACCCTGTCTGTGTTCTGCATCTATGCACAAGTAACCATTCTATATCTCTGAAGGTCAAACCCTTTCCTTAGCCATTCTTATTGCTTCTAATGTACTGATAAAGCATACCATCTTAGAGTCACATTGACAGTCGTGAAATGCTTGTCTGATCTCCTAAATATAGAAACGCCTGTCACAATTGCTTTCCTATCCTTCCAGCCCACCATCACAGTGCTTTTGCAAACAGTGTGTGATACACCCACCCCAATAAAGAAGATAACACCCTATGGGATGGATTTGATCTCATTCAGAACTGAGTCATTTATAGAGTTTAAATTGAGTCTATTATAATGAGAGTATCTGAATAAATAATTGCTGATAATAGTGTTTTAATACATCTATCTATCTGTAGAAGCAGCAAGACAGTTATCTTTGTAACGAAGAAACATGACAACAGGATATTTCTTTTAAGATTTCCCACAATAGATTCAGATTGAATTTCTCTACAGATGGAAGTCAGGAGTTGGGATTAATCTCAACTCCAGAAACCAGCCTTCGTATTGACAGTGCTGGCAGCGTGCAGTCACCCTGTCAATGGGAGACGAGGAGGTGGGCATCAGCAGTTCATTCACAAACAGTTAAATCACACATCATTCAAAAGCACCCCTTACCCTATTACCTCTGCCACCAATATTTGGAAGACATTGAAAAGCTCATAATTCTGTCAAACAAGCATCATTTGATTAAGAATTTAACAAACTTAAGCTTAGAATTCTGTCAGTCATTAAAATCACATTGCCATGACTACCAAATAACAGAATCATCATTCCAGTCCAGAGTTAATGGCTTCAACCTGCAGATAGGAAATAGGAGGGCTTTCAAATTGTGACTGAATCCATGAAAATTTCCAGAACTCTAAAATGTTCTAGTACGGCACTTTCAATTTCTGAACGAAAGTGAGTTGGGTTCATGTCACGACCTACCACCTTTCCACCACCATGAAATTGGCTGCCATTGGATACCAAGACAGGATTTCTGAATTTGCTGCTCAGTGGCCTTTTCTTTTTAGAATGCATCTCCATGCAGATCCAAAATCCAGCCCCAGCCCTCATTTGTCAGATTGCAAACTTAAAAACGAATGCCATAATTAAGAATGGACAGGGAAATTCCACAAAATGTCTGGGTGTAGAAACGTGTAACTGTTTCTTTCAATATTAAAGTGTAAGCAAATAAGAATATGTCAAATGTGGCTTAGACACAATAAAAAATAGGAGTATTAAAGGGTATTGAGAGCAGGAATTCTGTTGATATATTTGATAATACCTTGTGCTTCCTGTTTATTCTGTTTAATTAGCTCCAATTTTTCTTTCACAGCTTGTGCTACTTGTTCATTGTTGATTTTCTCTTTGCGTTCCAGCTCTTTCTCCTGCTCCTTGGCTCTTCTGACTAGTACTCTGATGTGCTCCTTTTGTTCCTTCTTCAACTGTTCATTCTTACAAAAATGCAGATAAATTCAATACTATTAAAACAGCATTGGCATTGTCTTCAAGAAAATATATTTGTCAAACTTTAGTTTGTACCCAAACATGAGTTAATGATGTAGATTGCATCAACATACGTGAAGTCATTATTGTAAACTGATAACGAACTCTACTTGGTTTCTCCCTCATCAACTCCAGACCCAATTAAAAAAATATAAATTTGTTTTAAAGATGTTATAATCTGCATCTTATTAAGCTGAGGCTGTCATACGACTACTTGGTGTTGATACTGTCAGTTTTGACTTAGTTGATAGTACTCTCAACTCTCATCAAAAGATTGTGAATTTAAGTCCCATTCCAAGACGTGAGCACAAAAGTCAAAGCTGATATCTAGGGCTGAGATGATTGGCCTCCAACAACAAAATCCATTTTTCTTTCTGCTTGATTCATTAATCCAGGTATTGGAGGGTTTTCAATTGCTTAAATTTACTCAGTTTATTCACTCGGTGAGTGAGCCCAAGTTAAAGAAAAAGGTATGTGACATTCCGATATGTTATGCATCAAAAATAACTAGGAGGCAAATTTATACTCCGAGTATATGGCAAGTTTATATCTTTGTACTACAAAGGCACACAAGCTGATGTTTCAAAAATTATGGAAAACTTCATGGGCTACTTTTATATAAACAACCAGTTTTAAGAACAGTAATTCCACATGTTAGTGAAACCCGTAAGCAGGGAAGAAAACAGAAGTGTTTCTAAAATACAGTAATGGTGTGATAAATGTCTAGTTGATACTGAGGAAAAATTTGTTCACATAGTATCAATTAAAAGAAACTTGCTTGAAATATATCAAAGAAATATATGCGAGTTATGAAGATAGCAGCCCCTGAAGGAATTTTCTCCCCTGGAATTTCAGATAGAAATCTGTTATATTATTTATTACTTTTCATATTGAAATTGTGTATTTACTTACTATTTTGAGCTAATAAATTTACCCTGTGCTTCATAATAATTGGGTGAGATTTATTAACATCAAATTTGTTTGTAATTATAAAATGCACATTGTGACATAATTGTCTAATATTTAATTAAGAGTAAGAAATGCACACCTCAAATTTTAGAGAGACCGGTGTTGTAGTTCTGTACTTATTGGTGCAACTTTAGAATGTCCTCTATAATTGATTAAGGGCTCTGGTGAAGAGTCTGACTGGACTCAAAATGTTAACTGTTTCTCTCTCTACAGATACTCCTAGATCTGAGTTTCTCCAGCATTCTCATTCGTTTTAAACAACCTGCCTGGACCTACTATAACACACCTCCACATTATGTATCCTGACCCTTCCCAGAGACAGGGACATGAGCACTGTACCACAATCTCACAGGGAAAGCGGTGGCTTAGTGGTAACATCACTGAACTAGTAACCAGAATCCCAGGTTAATGTTCTGAAGACATGGGTGTGAATCCACCCTGGCAAATGATGGAATTTGATTCAATAAAAAGTTGGCTTAATGGTGGCCATGTAACCATCATTAATTGTTTTTAAAACCCATCCCATTCACCAATGTCCTTTAGAGAAGGAAATCTGCCATCTTCACATCATCTGGCTTACATGTGACTCTAGACCCACAGTAGTGAGGGTGATTCTTGACTACCCTCTGGCAATAATTACTGGCTTAACTATCAAGGCCCACATCTCATGAACAGATAAAATATAATAAAAACAATGGAAGAGCTTTAGTAAGGAGACAAGCAGCCAGTTGTAATTATAGATCATAGAATCCCTACTGTGTGGAAACCTTCAGCCCAACAAGTCCGCACCGACCATCAGTGCACCCCTCCAGACCCAGCCCCTTAATCTACACATCCCTGAACACTATGGGCAATTTAGCATGGCCAATCCACCTAGCCTGCACATCTTTGGACTGTGGGAGGAAACCGGAGGAAACCCACGCAGACATGGGGAGAATGTGCAAACTCCACACAGACAGTCGCCCGAGGGGGGGAATCAAACCCGGGTCCCTGGTGCTGTGAGGCAGTAGTGCTAACCACTGAGCCACCGTGCTGCCCAATTAATACGAATTATGCAGTGGCCAAGAGTTGCATTATCCGAACAGTTTACATTAACTGTCTGACTGTAAAGATTATGCAGAATTTAATTTGCTCAATATTACTTGTCTGTTTGGGAACTGTGTATTGTATTTTTTCAGATTTTAATGAAATAATTGTTTTGGCAAAGAACATTTATAATATGCAAAGATGTTCAAATGAGAATCTTAAATGTTTTGCAGTTGCTATTGAAGAGCATTGATTTTTATTCACATGTTAGTAACTTACATGTTCAAGGTTTTGTGCCTTCACTTCTTCAAGCTGTTGTATTTTGTGCTTGCATTTTTCCATAGCTTTTTCTTTTAACTGAAACCTGAGAATATCAATAGTTAATAAACTAAAATCATAGTACTTTATCTTCATCTTTTCCACTTGAATACTGTTAACTTTCAGTGATTAAGGAGGATTTGAAAGCTAGTTATTCAGTATAAAAGAGTATTGAGGATATAACTAGTAAGGTAGGTAAGGAGGAGCCAATCAATGCACTGGATTTCCAAAATTTACAAATATGGTGTCACCCAAAAGCTTAAACGTGCAATTTAAGGTCTCATGGAGTTTACAGTAATATATCAGCATGGAAGAGGATACTGTTGTATTGTTTATAAAGAATTTAGGAATCAGTTAGTGAGGAAGCAGTTATTATGTTTAGGTGTCAGGGATCCAAATGTATGGTTGTGCTGGAGAGCCTTGTGACATGCAATAGAACATCAGCCAAAACCCGTCTTCTGATTACTAGACAACTTGCAAGTTGTATTAAACAAAAATTTCTAATCTTTCCATGTCAAGGGTATAATTATTTTTACCATATGGGAATGGAAAGATACACAATGGTGGCAGTGAATGAGAAAGCCTAAAATAACTCAAATTATTGCCAATGATAGAATGAAAATCTGAGTACATCATATTAAATAGGAAAATGGAATGTTGACTAATTAATGCATAGCTACAACCCATAATGAAATAGGAAGCTGATCACATCATGGAGGTGTTTGAAAAATTTAAAGAGTACAGTGGGACATTCAGTAGTTTATTAATAAATGAGGTGATGGTGAGTTAGATCTTCCTACTGGCAGGAGAAAAATTATTACATTTGTTGATAGCTTGCTGAAAAGGACAGTGGAAACACAAAATTTTTATCTTCTCTAATGTTTAACACCCATCTCTAGCCATAATCGAATCATCAGATCTACTGGTATGAATTTCAAGGCTTCAGACAGGAGTTATGGCCATATTGATGATGTTTCAATAAGATTAAACAATGCATCTAGAAAATTGAAGTTTAATGACACTGATGAAAGACTGGTAAGTCCACTAATTTGGGGTTTAGCCCATCCTGAACGGCAGAAAATGCTAACTGGAAAAGAATAAGCTCTCAATATTTTAGGCTGTCGACATTGCCAGACAGATGAAGATGCTGATTACTCAAATGGCTAACATTCAGTTAAGAGGAGAAAGGTAGCCAGGTTGATACAGTGAAACAGCATAAAAAGAACAAACACCAAAGACAGAATGATCTTGTGGAGCTACATGAGTTCACAAAACAGAAGGAAATATCCAGCATATGGATTATTTCACAGAGCATGCGTAAAGGCCGATCAAGGAAAGGATGGAGAATGAAGAAAGAAACTGACAGACAAGTGACAAGGCGAATGGCTAGAAAAATAATCCAAAACATCCAGACCCTAAAAGATGTTGGTGAGTCATGTGGAATAGAGAAAAAAATTCCCCAATAGTTGCAATACTGCACAAAGCCCTGGACTTTTCTAATCTATCAAATGTGAGATCAAAAGCTGGACTGAGTTCTGTGGAAAATACACAAACCCAACTCACAGAATGGAGATGGGTATCTGGATGGTTCAGATGGTTCAGCCTGGAATTCCAATTTACACCTCCTCTCAAAGAACAATCAATCAAAACCAACAGACTCTAGCACAAGAGATAGTAGGAACTGCAGATGCTGGAGAATCTGAGATAACAAGG
>NC_063337.1:56737204-56789695 GCF_021869965.1 Rhincodon typus | reverse complement strand
CTGAAGAAGGGTCTAGGCCTGAAACGTCAGCTTTCCTGCTCCTCTGATGCTGCTTGGCCTGCTGTGTTCATCCAGCTCTACCCCTTGTTATCTCAGACTCTAGCTCAAGACAGTTTTTACCCCTTGGGCTACCCAGTGCACACAGACCTACAGAGATACCAGACATTCAACCTCAATTGAAATCCATTCACACATATTCTAATGATCGAAAAACCAATTAACTTCAGAAGAAAATACCAGAAGCATAATGAAAAGCTCAGGTTTGGTGCAAAGATATGGAGGCCACAATCAGTATAAGTGCCAGCTCTGATCTCACCCAAGACAGCAATCCGAGAACTTCCCTACCAGGCATAGGCCTGTTCCGAACCAAGAGAACTGACGGCAACTGATCACAACCAGCAGAGCCAAAGATCAACAACTCTGCATACCAACCAACTCAACCCACGCCACAAGTCCTTAGACACATCCTGAGATGAAAACCAGGCCCACAAGAACCAGCAGAAAGTAAGAACCAGGTACTTACCCAACAGATCCAATAGCACATTACTACATCAGCAGACTCAACCCAAACTAAAAAACCTAAACAGTCCGAAGATTTCAACCAGACTCCGGGTACGCCAAATGAGAACAGCCAGGCATACTTTAAAAGCACAATTTCTCTATAGGGAGTTTAAATCCCAAAACCCCAAAGTTCCAACCTAACTGGCAAGGAGGAGAAGGTGGGTGGTGACAGTGCATTGGGAGCCCAGGGTAGACACTCTGATTAAAGACTCTAATTAAAACTGTTGTTGTTTTTCTCGAATTAAAACTGTTGTTTTCTGTGTGTGTCAGGAGAAAAATGTTCTAATAGTATTAATCTAGCTAATAGTATATTTAATAGTACTACTGTTCTCTGTACAATTAATTGTGTCAATTTCCTTGTTTATTGCATTTACCGACTTTCCTGTACTATACTCACCTCTTGTATTTTAAATAAACACAGATTCTTTTGCCCTGAAACACCTGTCCCTTGCCTCTTCATTTCACATTCCCTAATTAAGTCCAGTGTCCAGAACCAGGGAACAGGAAGTGATTAGAACCACTTAAAACTCAGGAAATAACTAACTGCAACCGAGAGCCCGACAGTCGGGAACACAACATGTATAGGAATGAGAGATAACAAGGTGTAGAGCTGGATGAACACAGCAGGTCAAGCAGCATCAGAGGAGCAGAAAAGCTGATGTTTCAGGTCTGGACCCTTCTTCAGAAATGGGGGAAGGGAAGGGGATTCTGAAATAAACAGAGAGAGAGAGGGGAAGGTGGATGGAAGATGGATAAAGGAGCAGATAAGTGGAGAGGAGACGGACAGCTCAAGGAGGTGGGGATGAAACCAGTAAAGGCGAGTGTAGATGGGGAGTTAAGGTGGGGGTTGGTCAGTCCAGGGAAGACGGACAGGTCAAGGAGGCGGGGATGAGGCTGGTAGGTAGGAGGTGGGGGTGGGGGTTGAGGCAGGAGGAGTGGATAGGTGGGAGAAAGGACGGACAGGTTAGGGAGGTGGGGATGAGCTGGGCTGGTTTTGGGATGCGGTCAGGGGCAGAGAGATTTTGAAGCTTGTGAAGTCCACATTGATACCACATGCATAGGAATGATATGCAAAATGTCTGCACATGAAAAGAAATTCACACCACCATTCAGATTAGGAAAGGGTGAGAAATAAGTACATAACTATAAATCTAAAGGTGAACTTTGATACCCGAGCACAAAGTAACGTCATCCTATTCTGACTATACTAGAAGATTTTACTCGAAAATTTGGAAGAAAATGTTATCCAAGGAAAGGTGTTCTGAAAGTGAACAATATTATTCTAACAGCATAAAGGGGGCAACAGTGAAGAAAACCCAAATCAAAGGGCGTACAAAGGAAATTCTACATAACTGAAACTGATGGTCCTGCTAACCTGGGGGTGAGAGCTGTGAGGATATGCAGAATATCTCAATGAACCTCGATGTGAACATGGTGGCACCAATGTTTGATAATATCGCTGTGCATGCACGTGTACCCAGAAAATTTGATGAATTGGTTGGATGCTTTGAAGATTGAGATCTCATCATCATTGAGCCAGCAATAAAACTGATGATTCATTCGCCACTGAAAGTACCAATAGAGCCAAGAAGAAGTCTTGAAAGAGAGCTTGAAGTGAAGTAAGAAAAAGGTAATTACTAGAAATACAGAGCCAAATGCCTGGGTAAATTCCATGGTAAGAGAGAAGCCAAATGGATGACAAAAAATTTCCCTGGATCTCAAAGATCTTAACCAAGCCAAACAAGAATCACCACCCTATTCCAATACTGGAAAAGATCACCCCAGCACTTTTGTTTCTTATCTGCTCATGGGATGCGGGCATTTCTGACTAGTCTGGGATTTATTGCTCATCTGGAATTGCCCAGACAGCAGTTAACCACATTTGTGGGTCTGGAATCACATGTAGGCCATACCTGGTAAGGATGCCAGATCTCCTTCCCTAAAGCACATTAGGGAACCAGATGGGATTTTACAACAGTTAATAGTAGTTACATGGTTAGCGTTTGGCCAGTTTTTCACTAAAAATAAATTCACTATCTGCCACAGTGGATTCAAACCCAAGTCTTCAAACATTAGCCTGGAGTTCTGGATGACTAGTCTTGCGACACCAACTATCTCCTGAGCAGGGCAAAAAGCTTTCAGCGAGCCTGATGCCAGAAATGACTACTGGAATTTGAAGCTACACGTGGAATCTTCACTGTTGGCAACATTCAGTACATCCTTTGGATGCTACAAATTCCTGTGTGTCTATGTGTTGGCTATAAAGCAAGCTGAAATGTGTTCCAGCATAAAGTAAATAAAGCATGAAAGAGATGCAAAGGAGCAGTCAGCACAGCAGATAGCCAGATATATGGAGTTAATGAAAGAAGTCAAGGTTATATCTGCATGAAACCATGGAAAGAACCAGGAAAGCCAAGATCAAGCTAAACATACAAAAATACATCAAAGTGACAGAACGACAATTCTTCAAAGTGAGTTTCAGACCTGAAAGAATCAAACTAAATCCTGACAGAATCATGGCTGTCTGTGGAATGGAAACTCTGAGAGATCAGAGAGGGTTGAGAAGTTTCTTTGGCTTGATCCAATACAGGGTGTTCTCTCTCAAAGCTTGGGGTTACATTCCTGAATATCCTAATTTTAGGCAAAGCATTGATTCCCATAGGAATCGACTTTATATACCTCCCATGAACATTACCTGCTGCCTATCTGACTACTACACCAACTTGTCAAAATTCTTTACAGTTTACATTATTTCCATGTTTTCGGTCATCTGCAAACTTGGAAATTGTCCCCAGCACACCAAGATCCAAATCACTTTTATATATCAGGAAAAGCAAGGGTCCCAATACTGACCCCTGAGGAACTCCACTGCAAACCTTCATCCAGCTTGAAAAATATCCGTTGACCATTATTCTCTGTTTATCACTCAGCCAATTTCACATCCACGTTGCCAATGTCTCTTTTACACCATGACTGACAAACTTCCCTCAAGCTTGTTGTAAGGCACTGCATTAAATGCCTTCTGGAAATCCATGTATACCATGCCCTTTAGAAATCTTTGCTGATTCTTCCTAATTAACCCACCTTTTCACATCCCCTTCCCCCTAATGTTTAAATGTTTGAAGTTCTCCAGTCTTCTGGCACTTCCTCTGAAGCCAGGGAAGGCACAAAGATGATGGCCCGTGTCATTGAAAACTCTACACTCACTTCCTTCAAATTCCTTGGAAGCATCTTACCCAGTCAATTAGACTGTAAGGAGTAGGAATAGGATCAAGTTCCACCCTTGAGCCTGCTCCTCAATTCAATAGGATCATGACAGATCCAATATTCCTCATGTCCACTTTCCAGGCCTTTTTCTTTAACCCTTGATTCCCCTACTGACCAAGAATCTATCTCAGCCTTAAATATACACAAGGACAATCCCCCATGGCAAGGAGTTCCCAAGCCTCGCAACCCTCTGAAAGAAGAAATTCTTCCTCATCTCAGTCCTAAATTGGCACCCCTTTATTCTAGGACACTTCTGATCCTAGACACTCTTTGTATTTAAGATTTTTCCAATCAATTTGTTCAGATGTTATTACACACCTCTGGAGCTGATAGGACTTGAACCCAGGACTCCTGCAGCAGCGTTAGGAACACTATCACTGAGCCACAAGGGCCCTTCTCTTTCTGTTTAATACTGCTGGTTATGCTGACTGGTAAGAAGATTGATTTCAGTCAGCATCCTACTAAACATCACATAACTCTCTAGTACAGCCATGAATGTTGTACCTTGGAACACTTACACATAAAAATGTTAATTCTTGGCTATATTATATCCTAGCTCTTTACAGACAATATAAAGAAAGTAGGATGTTGCATATTTTAAAGTGTAATGCCCCTATAACTATTTTTAAAGGTATTTTATTGTTTTTATACCTTTAATTTAGATATATTACCTGCAAGGATAAGTAAGATAATCAGGAACAGGAACCCAAGCCAGATTTTTGCCACCTAGCCCAGGAATACTGAAGCTAATTACATCCTGCCGTTACACTAGTCGAAATTAATGAACCAGCAGAGCCATTAGCAAACACAAGATCTACATGGACTGAAAAGTTAGACAATATATACACTGAATGAAGACATAAAGTCACTGAGGGAGTTACAAGAGTCCAACTAGAACATAGAACATAGAACATTACAGCGCAGTACAGGCCCTTCGGCCCTCGATGTTGCGCCGACCTGTGAAACCAATCTGAAGCCCATCTAACCTAAACTATTCCATTATCATCCATATGTTTATCCAATGACCATTTAAATGCCCTTAAAGTGGGCGAGTCTACTATTTTTGCAGGCAGGGCATTCCACGCCCTTACTACTCTCTGAGTAAAGAACCTACCTCTGACATCTGTCCTATATCTATCACCCCTCAATTTAAAGCTATGTCCCCTCGTGCTAGCCATCACCATCCGAGGAAAAAGGCTCCCACTGTCCACCCTATCTAATCCTCTGATCATCTTGTATGTCTCTATCAAGTCACCTCTTAACCTTCTTCTCTCTAACGAAAACAGCCTCAAAACCCTCAGCCTTTCCTCATAAGACCTTCCCTCCATACCAGGCAACATCCTGGTAAATCTCCTCTGCACCCTTTTCAATGCTTCCACATCCTTCCTATAATGCGGTGACCAGAACTGTAGGCAATACTCCAAGTGCGGCCGCACCAGAGTTTTGTACAGCTGCAACATGACCTCATGGCTCCGAAACTCAATCCCTCTACCAATAAAACCTAACATACTGTACGCCTTCTTAACAACGCTATCAACCTGGGTGGCAACTTTCAGTGATCTATGCACATGGAGGTCAACTAGGTCACTGTATGACAAGTAGAAACCAAAGTAAATTGAATCACAAAAAATATCACAAAAGAATTTTGGTTCAAAAAGTAAAGAAAATTCCTACAAATTAAAATAAGACTATCAACTCATATACTTACCGAAATTGGAGAAAAGCTTCTGCTAAAGCCATTTTATCTTCACTACCTCCTTTACCATCTTTCCTTTTCTTTGCCATTTTCACTTCAAAATGGTGATTACTGTAATAAACGTTTTCAAAGTAATTAGTAAACTCAAAATATTCTTCCACGTTGTAAATTTGTTTGAGACTTAAAAACCAATGCCTAGCAGTGAAGCAGTACAAAGTAAATAACCATCCATTGTTTCATCTGAATTCGTTCAAACATAAGCATTAGAAGCAGGGGTCAGCAATTCAGCTCCACAAGCCTGCTCCACCATTTAATTCAATAATGGTGATCTCATCTCAGCCTCAACTCCACTTTCCTGCCCTCTCTCCATAATCTTTTAACCCATTACTAACTAAAAGTCTGTGTCTCTCCTCCTCTAAGTTTTTCGGTGTCCCGGTGTCCACCACACTCTGGGACTGAATTACATAGATTCATGACCCTTTGTGAAAAGTAATTCCTCCTCATCTCTGATTAAATCTTCCTGAAGCTATGACTTCTTATTCTGGATTTCCCCACAAGGCAAAACATCTACTCTACGTCCCTGGACACTATGAGCAATTAAGCATAGCCATTCCACCTAACATGCACATCTTTGGACTGTGGCAGGAAACCAGAATACCTGGAGGAAACCCACGCAGACATGGGGAGAATGTGCAAACTCCACACAGACAGTTGCCTGAGAGTGGAATCAAACCCAGGTCCGTGGTGCTGTGAGGCAGCAGTGTTAGCCACTGAGCCACTGTGTTACCCACATTTCGAAAATAAAAGACATTTGGACATAGAAGATGGTACGAGAGAGTTGCAGTGGGAGAGAGATACACTGAGGTCTTTTCGGAGGGAGGAGGTAACTCCTTCAAGGTAGACATCCTTAGAAGAAGCTTCGCAGTGGGGTTAAAATTGTTTCAGAGATAGTAGGAACTGCAGATGCTGGAGAATCTGAGAAAGTTCAGTTCAGGAAACCTGGTCAGCATGGATGTATTGGGCTGAAGAGTCTGTTTCCATGCTGTGTGACTCTATAAATGCTAAGATTACATTTGACCTCCTTATTACCTTCTGTACCTGCATACAAGCTATCTGTGACTCATGTATGAGGATACTCAGATTCCTCTGCACCAAAGAATTTTGAAGTTTCTGTTAATTGCTTTTTTTTCCACCCAGCATGAGGTTCCTGGCTTAGATCTCATTTCTTTCTGCTGCACCCTGAACTACCTGATCCTCAGCACTATACAGTGCAAGTCTTTCTTTTCATCACTTATTACCACCAGGTCCTCAAATTTATTTTGGAATAGATGTGATTTGCTTAAGCGACCCTTTTAAAGAGATTGACTTGTGCTTGGACCTTTGGGTTCCTGATCAGCTGCGCAACTTAGAAGGAATATTTCTCACAAACCTTTCCTCCACTTCATTTTCCTCCAATCACTGCAGCACACCATTCCATCTCTTCTCCTGCTGTAAAATACTCTACGTATGCCAGTTACCACATCATTATTTCCTTCACCTCTGCATACCTGTGCCATTTTTCACACAAACATGCACATCTTTAAGATATCATATTAGGCCACAACTAACAGATTGATTTCTTTCACATAGATCACTTGAGATAGTATGAAGACAGAAGGGATAGGATTCATTAATGTGCTGCCCCATTAGAAAGTTGAGTTGAGGAATGAATCAAGACATTGTGAACAGTCGACATGTCAGAATTATTAGAATTAACAAAATTGGAAGATATAACTTGATGAGTTTGTGAATACCTTACCCCAATTTATTTTCTACTGAAACATTACCTTACAAAACATTGCTGCTTTGAGCAGCCATACATCTGTTTCTACTTAACTTTCCCACTAAATGGTAACCCCATCCCCTCTCTTACTGGCTCAGAACCAACCAATACGGTCTAATCTAATTCTTAAAGGAGGCAAACATTTCTTTAACATTGCTGTTGCAACCTCCTTCCTGACATATTTTGCCATGTTTTGCTCAACAGTTTCATGAAATGATGAATCAGATGCCTCCAGTCAGTTATTTCACAGAAGGATCTTGATTCAAGTCCAGGACCATTATTAGCACAATTTATTTGGCCATCATTTATTTCAGGTGGCGATCAGTGAAGTTTAAGGAGCCCCTGAATCAGTACAACATTTAATGTGCTTTATGGTTAAGTGGATTTTATGCAAAAATATCACAACTGGAGAATACCCATGTGGTACTAAGCAGCCATCAGTTGTCACTCTACAGTGGTTAATAAGAAAATGCATGAGAATAAAGAGTTAATAAGTAGGCACTGTAAGAACAATGAATTTTTGAAGTAGTAGTTGAAGTAATTATTTCTATATTTCACTTAGGTTAATTCTAACAAGAAAACGTTTTGCATTCCATGCGATCCTTTGGAGGCTGGAGATTTTACTGCTCAGATTTGAACAGTACTGCATTGTGAATGGAAGTTCCGAAGAGCACTTAGTTAAAACAAGAAATTAAGTTTATTTGATAGTTCTCCAGAAGCATGAATTCAGGCCCATACGTTTAAGTAAACAAAATGACACAATTAAAAGTATACAGATCTAGACTAAAATGTTGATTCATTCAGTTCAATAAATTGTCATTTTGATAAATTTTATTACAAAGCAACAATATTTTAGACCATTAGAGATGATTTCATAAAGTGTGAGTGAAGAGATTTCTTTTCTTTTAAATTGTTGCTAATGTTGTTGCCTTGCACTTTTTATGCAGTCAAATTAATTGCTCTTGCTTCAAACATCTGTGCAGTCAAGATGTGCTTTGCATTCAGCATGGGCATCAGTACTTCAAACAAATTGATTTTGCAGAGTTTTTTTGAGGACGCAACTAATAGAGTATATAAAGGGGAACCGGTAGCTGTGGTATGCCTGCATTTCTGAAATGCATTTCGTAAGGTGCTACACAAAAGGTTAATTGACATAGGGGGCAGCATGGTGGCTCAATGATTAGCACTGCTGCCTCACAGCGTCAGGAACTCGGGTTTGATTCCACCCTTGGGTGACTGTCTGAGTGGAGTTTGCACATTCTCCCTGTGTCTGCGTGGGTTTCCTCCCACAGTCCAAAGATGTGCAGGCTCGGTGGATTAGGCCATACTAAATTGTCCATAGTGTTTAGAGATGTGTAGATTAGGTGGGTTACAGGGGGTTGAGTCTGGGTGGGATGCTCTGAGGGTTCGTGTGGACTTGTTGGGCTGAAGGGCCTGTTTCCACACTGGAGGGATTCTATGATCTAAAATAACATTGCACAGAGTCAGGGGTAACATATTAGCAAATATAGAGGATTAGGTGTTGACAGAGGATTAGTTAATGGACAGGTAGCAAAGAGGAGGCACAAAAGCAACATTTTCAAGTTGTCAGACTGTGGCTAGTGAAGTACCACAAGGATCAGGGAGTTCAGCTACTTACAATCTATATTATTGACTGGGTTGAACAGATATGGAGTAATTTATTGATGTTTTCTGATGATACAAGTTTAGTGAAAGTACAAGCTATAGCGACTGCAGAGAGATATAAACAGGTTTAATAAGTAGGCAACAAAATGGCAGTTGCATTCTAATTTCGCTAAATGTGAAATTATTAATTTTGGTCATAAGAACAGAAAAGCAGAATGTTTTTTAAAAGATGTGAAATTTTTAAATATTGATGCCCAGAGAGACTTGTTGTTCTTATACAAGGCACACAAAATGTTAACATGCAGATAGAACAAGCATGAAGGAAGCCAATTGCCATGTTGTCATTTATTACAGAGGGATTGGACCACAACAATAATGAAGTCTTGCTTATGGTTGTAAAGGGCTTTGGTGAGATCACATATAGAATGCTTAGTGGAATTTCCCATTCCTTGGTCTAGTGTAAGCAATGATAAGAAAGATGGGAAAATACAGTGAGCCTGAAAAAAAATCAGATTCTCGACATCAAGCAAAACTTCTTGATTTTCCCCTCAAGTCTTTAATAGTGACTTCACAAACTTGAGAATTGAGTTGCAACAATCTTATTTCCGTGCATGTGCATCTCATTAAAGTCCCAACTTAACTTATTTATGGTCAGAAATCAGACAACACCAGTTTATAGTCCAACAGGTTTATGTGAAATCACAAGCTTTCACAGCGTTGCCCCTTTGTCAGGTGAAGGTGCAATGCTTCAAAAGCTTGTGATTTCAAATAAACCTGTTGGACTATAACCTGGTATCAAAGATAAATTTGCTGGAAAAGCTCAGCAGGTCTGACAGCATCTGTGAAGGAAAAAATAGAGTTAACGTTTCGAGTCCGGTGACCCTTCTGAGGAAAGGGTCCTCCGGACCTGAAACATTAACTCTGTTTTTTCCTTCACAGATGCTGCCAGACCTGCTGAGCATTTCCAGCAAATTTGTTTTTGTTCCTGATTTACAGCATCCGCAGTTCTTTCGGTTTTTATAACCTGGTATTGTCTGATTTCTGACTTTGTCCACCCCAGTCCAACACCGGCACTTCCACATCACAACTTATTTATATATAGCTTCAATTCTCCTCTTCACTGAGAAACTGGATGGTGCAAATTTCTGACATGTAAATCAAAGTAGATACCTCGTGATTGCACCTCACTGAATGCTCATCCCAGCCATCATGCAAATGCTCCTTCATAACACCATCCCTGTATGCCCTATGGTCACCATCCTCCTTGATCCTTTGTCCATGCAAGTTGGCATCATCAAATCACTATCACCATCACCACACCAGCCTGCCCCTCTCTCAGACTAACTCTCACACCAACTCTCACACCACTTCAGCCCTTCAACAATTTACTTTAGACCTCAGGGCCACCTAAGATTTGCATGATTTTGCTGTGTTGTTTGCATGCAGGTACAGACATTCATCTCATGCTTCCGTATTTTACAGCTCTTAGCCTGCTTTCTTAGTGCTCACTTATTTCACTGCTCACCTGGAGGCTGCCAGCCTCTGTGTACTTCATGTTGCTTTCTTAACAAATACTCACTAACTTTAACACTGCCTTTGGGTTGCCAGTAGTCACACTGAGGGTGCCCACGTTGTTGTCTGGCACCATGCTATGTCACTGTCACACTCGCAGCATGTGGCAGCAGTTTACATAGCGAATGCACTGCATGTCGAAATGTGGAAGTGAAATGAGAGCAATTCTCAGTGGGGTGAAGGGACGTGGGGTACAGCTACCGTCATTCAAGGAGATTATCAACAATATCAACCAGAATCCAAAGATTGTATCAAGGTCAAGAACAAGTAATCCAAGGATTACAAGTTAGTCAGGATGCTGAAGAGACATCAGTCTGGGGAATGAGCTACAGTCAGTCTGAGGGATTTGGTCAATATGGTCAGAGGCTTATCAGAACAGACCATGCTATCTGGGGGAAGTGAGCAACTGGAGCCTGGGAATGGGCTTTGTTTTACAAAGTTGCTAAGGAAATGGTAACAGTGATTGAGGGCAATTGGAGATGGTAAGGTAGGGACCAAGAGCTCCAGAATTCAGAGGAAGGTTGTTGGGTTCTAACAGCATATAGTAACTTTGGCCTCTACATGCGGAGGATGTGGAGCCAACCAGGCCTGCAAACTTTTAGAGTCATGAGATACATTAATAATTTTGTAAAGTGATTCAATGGAAACTGTTGGAGGCTGTAAAGTCTTTGGGGCCACAGGGACAGCAACAAACAAGAAAACATGAAGGAAAGTGGGGAATCTGTGCATCACAGGTGAAGTCTATCAGTCACTCACACTGAAATAAAGTTGGAACACCGCCATAATGGATCAGAAGTCAACTGTACAATAACTACACATAATGGTAGACACTGCAGGCAAAGTGGGCAGAGTAAGTTGCTGTTCTTTTCTTCAGAAGTGGAGAAAAAATCTTGGAATTGAATGCCCTCTTAGAGGCAACTGCAGTAAACATGTTTCCAATGGTTCAGTCACTGAAACGTAAGTATGCAAGGACACGTCTGAGAGATGGGAGGGAGCCTTTTCTTTGAGGGTGGGGGGTGCTTGTCTTCCATGGTTACAAGTCCATCAGGAAGTGGTCAGCACCTAGCGTCCTCAAGACCCTGCTGGAAAAGAAGTTGGATCCCGTTGAGTTGTTCCCTGAACAGACTGTGAAAGTCATTTAGCAGAATGCCTCATCACCACAGCTTTCCAATAAGCACCAAGACATCGCTTGAGTGGTGGTGAGAAGAACACTTCCTGTGAGATCCTTCTTATATACCCAGATGCTCTGCGCCACCGCCACTGCCACTGCCCTTGAAGCGGCTGCACAGGGGTAGAGACTGTCACACATCTCCTGCTGGAATGTGCTGTGGAAAGGACATTTGGACAAAGATACATTGGTTTTTGTTGAGGTTTGTTGTGAACAGCTCTGTGCTCTCCAGACTGTTCCCCAGGACATACACTGAGGTAAACACTAACTATGCCTGGAGGACCTTCAACTCGGTGAAAGGCGCTCTTTGGTCTGCCGAAACTTGTCGGTCTTTCAGAGTGTTGCGGACTAGCACATTCCAAGGTCCAGGACTACGTGCTAAGGGGCGCACTAAAGTTCAGACCAGCTGCTGCCAAGGCGCAGGGAAAGACCACTGTCTGAGGTCTTTCTGCTGAAGTTAAATGGTGTTTGTTTGGTTATCAGACCCTCCTGTTGTCCCAAATATACGTAAATATTATCTCGGACACTTGAGAAATGCCTTCGGTTTGTTGTTAGGTAGAGTCAAACTCCAATGTTTGTTTGTGCCTTCATATGTTACTGTACAGAACCGAACTGCTTCAGAGACTATATATGTATAGAAAGATAATTTTATGAATAAAGTAGATTTTTCAAATAAAAAAGAGGCAAGTACCCACCGCTTAGTGCAAAGGACATGTGGACCTTGTGATCTTTGCAATCTTTGACTTTTTGTTTACTCAATAGTGTTTTTATTACTCGTGATTGTATGCCTGATACTGAGTGATCTTTGAAGTATCTACACATATTTTGTCCTATTGAGTGAGGGAAATAGCTGCAGTCAGTGAAACATTGCACTAACATCGCATAGAGTTAAGCTTAGGTAATTCTTAAAGCAGCTGTTAGGAGATAACATCAGACTGCTAGCTAGTTAAGTCTCATAAGCAGCACATTAGATAAATTCTGAGGAAACTCCTTTTGACTCTTTTATTATTGGTAATCCTTCAAAGTTTCAGAGAGTGCACAGACTGCTAGGTTCCCCTAAAAAGCTTGAACATCTTCTAGAACAGCAACAGACTTGCAAGGGGCAGTGGTTTTTGTAGCTTTTCTTGGCAGACAAATGTGCTATCAAACACAGCGGGCACATGAACTCCTATCGTATATCTCTCAGCAAAAGTTGATACATAGAATGAGCCTTTCTCTGCAAAGATATGTGTAATCATCACTGATTTTGTACTCTCACTCAAAAGGTGGTTGTAATTGGAATAATGTTATACAGTCATACAGCACAGAAACAAATCCTTCGGTCCAACCAGTCTATGCTGCCCATAATCCCAAACTAAACTAGTCCCACCTGCTTGTGCTTGGCCCATATCCATCCAAACATTTCTTGTTCATGTACTTATCTAAATGTCATTGAATGTATAACTGTACCCGCATCCTCTGGAAGATTGTTTCACACACGAACTAACTCTCTGTATAAAAACGTTGACCCTCATGTCTTTTTAAAAACTTTCTTCTGGCACCATAAAAAATGCCCCCTTGTCATGAAATCCCCCACCCCAGGGAAAAAATACCTGCCGTTCACCTTATTTATCCCCATCACGATTTCATAAACCTCTACAGGGTTTTTCCTCAACCTCCCATGCTCCAGCAAAAAAAAGTCCCAGCCTATTCAGCCTCTCCTTATAACGCAAACCCTCCATTCTCTATACTCAAAGGTCTGAGCAATGAAGGCAAGAGTGCTAAATGCCTTTTTAACCATCCCTACCTAAATGTGATGTAAACTTCAAAGAATTATGCACTTGAACCTCTGGGTTTCTCTGTTTTACAGCATTACCCAAAGCCCTATTTTTAATTGGGTAAGTCCTGCCCTTGTTTGAATTATCAAAATGCAACATCTCGCATTTATCCAAATTAAACGCCATCTGCCATTCCTCGGCCCATTGACCTAATTGATCAAGATCTCTCTGTAAACTTAATTAAACTTTTTTGCTGTCCATTATACCATCAATTTTGGTGTCATCCACAAACTTACTAAACATGCCTTCTATATTTTCAACTAAATCATTTATATAAATGACAAATAAAAGTGGACGCAGCACTGATTAGTGTAAAAGACTGGTGGTACCAGGCCTTCAGTGCAAATAACAACCTTCCACCACTACCCTCTGTTTCTACTGTTAAGCCAATATTGTATCCAGTTGGCAAGCTCACCCTGAATTCTATGTGATCTAATTTTACTAATTAGTCTACCATGCAGAACTTTGTCAAAGCCTTTACTGAAGTCCAAGTAAACAATGTCTACTGCTCTGCCCTCATCAATCTTCTTGGTTACTTCCTCCAAAAACTCAATCAAGTTTGAGAGACATGATTTACCTTGCACAAAATCATGCTATCCCTAATCATTCCCTGCCCCTCCAAAGACATATAAATTTTATCTTTCAGAATCACTTGCCACAACTTACCCACCATTGAAGTCAGACTTACGGGTCTGTAGTTCCCAGGCTTCTCCTTACATCCCTTCTTAAACAAAGGCACAACATTAGCCACTCTTCAGTCATCCAGCACCTCATCCTTAGCTATAGATGATACAAATATTTCTGCAAGGGGCCCTGCAATTTCCTCCTACTCAAATACACGCCCTGCACATTGCATTTAGCCTCACTGTTATCCACATTAATGTGAAACTTTAGTCAGCAACTTGATGGTTCAAGAATCCCTTATGTCTAAGGCTGTCTGACACTAAGTTCCCAATACCATGTGATTTATGCCAGTAGCAGGAAAGTTTGACCTTTTGTGAATAACTAAAATTATTTCCTGTTCTGAGGTCCACCACTGTAAAGTGAGAACACTAGTTCGAACTTGGCAGCATCCCAACAGGTTCTGGGGGGAGTAGTGGTTCCTCCTTTATGGCCACTCCACAGCTCAAAGAGGGGGCTTCTCAGTGGCAGTGATCCCTTGAATGCCAGCCTACTTGACCCCAACCCCACATACCGTTCTTCACTGATGCCTGCTCATCGAGACACCCTCTTCAGCAGCACCAGTCTCAGCACTGGCCTCCATCTTCGTCTTTTGACTGAGATGATAGCTCTTGGCTACTACTGGTAATGCGCCTCCTTGAGTCCTGCTACCAGCTGAAGCAGAGTCATGTCCCAGGTTTGACTACAGTTATTTTTATTAATAAAAGCAAAATATTGTGAGTACTAGAAATCCGAAACAAACTCAGCAAATGCCAGACAAACTCAGCAGTTGTGGCAGCTTTCTTCTTCAGAAGAAAACTGAGTGGATTCGAAACGTTAACTTAGCTGTCAGACCTGGCGTGTTTCTCTAGCATTTTCAGGATTTCTCCTCAATTCGGCCAGTTAACTCTGTTTCATTCTCTCTGCAAAGATACAGACAGAGCTGCTGAAGATTTCCAGTATTCTCTGCTTTCATTACATGAAAGGTTTCCATGTATTTCAGTTACGGAGATCAGGAGACTGTACTGGACCAAGAAAACACACTAGGTCAAAGTGAGTAAATGGAGTGAAGCCCGGGAACATTATGAATTTCTCCTGGGTTAGTTACATCTCGACCAATCTTCATCTCCCATTAGGACGAGAAGAGCTTTCAGCGGCTGCGAGCAGCGACATACTTACCCAGTTGGAGGGTTCAGACAGGCGGCCTGGCGCAGCCTTCACCTTCAGCGGATTCGCCGCTGAAGCCGTAACCATGGGCAACAGAAGGACGCAACTGGATCGGTCCAAACATCTCAACCAATCACATTGCTAAAGAAACCCAGGGCAGCGTCTGGCAGCGAACCCTGCTGGCGGAGCGTCGTCACTGAAGCTTTGGGTTCCCTGAAGACTGCCGAAGACGCAGTGAAACCCACCAGCGTCTTCGTGTGCGTCGAATTTAACTTAAATTTGCTGGGAGAACTTTGCAGTTTCAAAATAAACAAGTAATGTTGGCAGTAGCATGAATTATTCTGAAGCCAGTGATGTAGTGGTCATTGAACGCACTTGAGTAATGCAAGATTAGATTTTTTTCCCATTTTATTTGCTGTATTCTAGAGCGTTTCGTAATGCATTTTTTTTACATAGAAATAAGAATTTCATTTGGTGCCTGTTAAATCCACAGGTTGCCAGTGTTTCAGATTGCCCTAGAGTTTCCGGAGCTAAAAATAATCTTTTGCCTTTTGCAAAACACTCCTGTAAATAATCAATGGCATTAAAAATGATTCTATACTTAATTTTATTGGAACTCTTTTATTCCTTTTGTTTAAAATTTTGGAGATATGCAGAAAAGGCTTTTTAACAGATAGTGGAGATTCATTCACTTGGTACTGAAGGATCTGTTGGCTTCCCATTGGCATGGTGGGGTCTTGTGAGACAGTGGTAGCATCCCTGCCTCTGCCCTGAGAGGTTCTAGTCCCACCTGTATTAGAGGTGCATCATAACATGTCTAAAATATTCTTTCTTCAATTGAAATGGGAAGGAGATGCTCCTAATGAAAGATATGTTAAGTTAACTGAGTCAGAAGTCACACAACACAAGGTTATAGTTCAACAGATTTATTTGAAATCACAAGCTTTCAGAGAGTAGCCCCTTCCTCAGGTGAAGTGAAGAGAAGCACACAGAACACAGAATTTATAGGTGGCAAGATAATGGCAAGATAAATCCAGGTAATTAAGAGTGTCAACAGGTAAGTACAAATATTGTGAGCAAAGGTAAAGTGTCAACAGCTGAATAGCAAGTGAAGGGATGACCTATGATCCAGTTAATTAAGACTGAGAGATTATTACAAAAAAATCAATATTAAGATGGTGCTAGAGACAAAACAAATGGCTGGAATAAAATGATAGGTATCAGAGTTGCATGACGAGCATCTAACCAAAGAAATAAGTAATCCGAAATTGTGCAAACCAATTAAGGTAGAGAGCTAATAACAAGTTATCAAGGTATTAGTGTCAAAACAGAACAGTGAGAAAGATTTTACAAAAATAGAACAGTATGGTGGGGTTACATGTGGCGCAATGTCATCACGGTTGAGGCCGCCTTCACGGGTATGAAACTTGGTTATCAGTTTCTGCCCGGCGATTCTGTGTTGTTGTATATCTCGAAAGCCACTTTGGAGGACACGTAGCCAAAGATCGTAGGCTGAATGTCGTTGACCACTGAGGTGTTCCCCAACTGGAAGGGAACATTCCACCTGGTGATTGTTGCGCCGTGTCCGTCCATCCACGTCTGTATAGTCTCACCGATATACCATGCCTCGGGTCATCCTTTCCTGCAACTTATGAGGTAGACAACATTGACCGAGTATGATGGTAGTATCCATGTCAATGATCTGACATGTCTTGCAGATGTTGCTGATGTGGTAGAGTACTGTGGTGTTGAGGTCGCTGTTCTCCTGAAGGCTGGGTAGTTTGCTGCGAATGATAGCCTGTTTGAGGTTAGGCAGCTCTTTGAAGGTGAGAAGTGGAGGCATAGGGATGGCCTTGGCGAATGTTCATTGTCAACAATAACATGTTGAAGCTGTGAAGAAAGTGGCCTAGTTTCTCCACTCTGGGGAAGTACTGGACGACGAAGGGTACTCTATCAGTTATATCCTGCGTCTGTCTTCTAACAAGGCCTTCTGAGGCTATTGATGAGGTGAGCATCATATCCTGTTCTTATGAGGATGTCTCTCAGCAAATGTAGGTGTCCATCATGTTCCTCCTTGTCTGAGCTGATCCTGTGTATATGGCGGGTGAGTCCGATGGTTGGAAGCTAGAGACATGAAGCACCAAGAAGTTATCTGTGGGCTTGCAGTAGAGTGAGGTATTGAGGTGTCTGTCCTTGATGGAATGTGTGTGTCCAAGAATGAAACTGATTCTGAAGAGTAGTCCATGAAAAGTCTGATGGTGGGATGAAACTTATTGATATTGTTGTGTTTTCCTTTCAGTGATTCCTTGCCATTAGTCCAAAGGAAGAAAATGTCATCAATGTATCTGGTGTATGGTGTTGGTTAGAGGTCCTGTGCAGTGAAGAATTTTTATTTAAACTTCTTTCTGAAAATGTTGATGTATTGGGGTGCAAATTTGGTTCCAATGGCTGTTTCGTGTGTCTGAATGAAGAGCTGATTTTCAAAGGTGAAGTGTTCTGGTCGAGGATGAAGCAGATGAGTTGTAAGATGGCATCTGGGAATTGGCAGTTGTCGGTGGATGTTGCAGCAATGCCATCTGTGCCCGTGTGCTTCCATCCTCTTCACCTGACAAAGAAGCAGCGCTCCGAAAGCTTGGTGATATCAAATAAACCTGTTTGACTATAATCTGGTGTTGTGTGACTTCTGACTTTGTCCAACGCCGCTACCTCCACATCATTTAAGCTAACCAATCATGGGAGTATGGGAGCCAAATCTTTGGAGGGATGAGAAGAAATGTCAGAATTGGCAATGCGATAAGCACCAGACATAGCAATTCCCTGTCTCATACATTGAGATTGGTATCAAAATCAATAGTTGTTTTCTAAACAAAACCAATGTAGATTTATAGTTGACCCACAGGTCTCAGTAGTATATTGTGAAATCACCAAAACGTTAGAGTTCTTTGCAAAAGCAATATTAATTCATCTGAAATGGATTTACAAAAAAAAACCTGAAGATCCTAGCTGTAACATAAGTTTAATATATGATAGTAGTGTTTGTGGTGAGATCAGGGCAGTGGTGATAAAAATTATCCTTTAGTTCACAGCTTAGTTTTCTAGGAGTTGTGCCTGTTTAAAATGAGTGCACTTTTTTTTTCCAAAGGAAAATTACAATGCCTCTTTATTGATTTTGTACATAAAAAAGCTATGAGGTGCTCTGGTTATAAGAAACCTTTGTAATGTGTCCAATTCTGGTTATTAAAACAAAGACACACATTCATGTACTGAAGTCAGTGAAAAGAAAGTGCCAGAAGGCTGATCCCCACAGCCAAAGATCTAAATTATATGGAAAGATTTGAGAAAAATTTGAACTTTAAATGTGAACGAAGAAACTTGAGAAGTGATTTTGTAGAAGTGCAGAAGGTAATTAAATAACGGATAGGGTGAATAGCCAAGATCATGCAGAGAGCAGTACAAGTATGGAACGAGCTGCCACAGGAAGTGGTAGAAGCAAATACAATTACAACACTTAAAGGCATCTGGACGGGTATATGAATTGGAAGTGTTTAGAGGGATATCGGCCAAATGCTGGCAATTGGACTAGATCAGTTTAGGATATCTGGTCGGCATGGACAAGTTGGATTGAAAGGTCTGTTTATGTGTTGTACAACTGTATGACTACATAATTGGAAATGTGCAAAATTAAACCAGAACTGTGAGATTCATCTATGATGAGCTAGTGTGAAAATGAAGTTAATCAAACAGCACCATCTCGTGGCCTGGCTGAACAGTTCCTTCCACAAAATTTAAACAATCAATACCTATTGGAACTGAGAGCTTTCACCATATTAATACGCAAAAAAGTGTATCACAGGTACTTAACTGTACAATAGAGGACCTTACCAGAATCAAGGATCTCCAGAGTGGAAACCTTGCCAGCTCTTTAGACCTGCCAGTAAATCAGAGGCCATCAGATCTGTTCAACTGTTTTCCCTGTCTTCTTTTCAAATGCCATTTAAGGCTGGAACATACAAAATAGGAGAAGCAGACGGTTTAGCTGATTTGTTTGTGTTTTGAACTCTACATCCAATCTACCCCGATAATCTTTAATTGCTTTATCTAACAGGAATCTGTCTATCTGCCATAAAATATTTAATTACACCACTTTCTGAGGCAGTGTTCCAAAGTTGCTGAGAGAAAACTAATCTTCATCTTTGTCCTTGTGAGGTGACTCCACATTTTTTTTAAAAATGCCCCTATGCCCCTACTCACCCACAAGAGGAAACATTTTTTCTAAGTCCACCTTGTTAAGACCATTCCGACTCTGAAGCACTTAAAATTAAGTCAACCTTCAATCTTTTAAATTCCAGTAGAAACAAGCCCAGCTTGTCTAACCTATCATCATAAGACATGCCAATTTTTCCCACTAGCAGTGTGGTAAACCTTTGAACAACCTCCAACATTAAGCATATGCAACCTCCCTTAAATAAGAAGACTAAAACTGCATAGAATATCCAAGATGTGGTCTCACCAAGACCCTGTGTAGCCAAGTCAAAACATCCTTACTTTTAGGTTTAATTTAAAAACTAATGCCCATCAGGGAAGGAAATCTGCTATAGCCGCCTGATCTGGACTACATGTGACTCCAGACCCATTGCAGTGTGGTTAACTTTTAACTGCCCTCCGAAATGGCCTAGCAAGCCACTCAGTTCGATTAAATGCTACAAAGTTTCAACAAAGAATTGAAATTGGGCAGATCACCTGGCATCAACCTAAGCATCAGAAAAGGCAACAGCAGAACCAACCCCGTTGACCTTTCATTGCCCTCCTTACTAACATCTGGGGCTAGTTCCAAAACTGGGGGAGTTGTCTCACAGACTAGTCAAGCAAGAGCCTGATTCATGGAATCATACCTGACAAGCAATGTCCCAGACTCCACCATCATAATCCCTGGACATATCCTGTCCCACCAGAAGGATAGACCCTGCAGAGGTAGCAGTACAGTAGTATACAGTCAGGAGGGAGTTGCCTTGGGAATCCTCAACATTGATTCCGGACAACAGGAAGTCTTGTGGTTTCAGGTTAAACATGGGCAGGGAAACTTCCTGCTGATTACCACACAACGTTCTCCCTGAGCTGATGAATCCATACTCCTCCATGTTGAATAACACTTGGAGGAAACTCTGAGGAAAGCAAGGACGTCAAATGTACTCTGAGTGGGGGAGTTCAATCTCACCATCAAGAGTGGCTCAGCAGCATTACTGGTTGCATCCTAAAGGACATAGCTGCTAGACTGGGTCCGTGGCAGGTGGTGAGGGAACCAGCAAGAGGGAAAAACATATTTGACCTCAACCTTACCAGTCTGCTGGCTGCAGATGCATCTGTCCATGACATTATCAGTAAGAGCGACCACCACAAAGTCGTTATGAAGACAGAGTCCTGCCTTCACGCTGAGAATATTCTCCATTGTGTTGTGTGGCACTATCACCATGCTAAATGGGACAGAATTTGAACAGACCGAGCAAATCAAGACTGGGCAGCCATGAGGCACTATGGGTCATCAATAGCAGCAGAATTGTACACCAGAACAATCTGCAACCTCAAGGTCTGGCATATCCCCTACCCAACCATTAGTATCAAGCCAGGGATCAACCTTGGTTCAATGGAGAGTGCAGGAGGGCATTTCAGGAGTAGCACTAGGCCTACCCAAAAATGAGGTGTCAACTTGATCATGTTACCAAAGTAGGACTACTGGTTTTATGATTCCTTCGCTTTCCAGCCTTCTGATTTCTGCCTCTACATTTGCCCATAAGGCAAATGGCACTGGGTGGACCTTGCAGAATTGTGGGATTGTTTCCTGTCCGACAGCAAGGGGGTGACCTTGGCTCCCTTGATACTCCCTAGACCTTACTGAAAGACTTCCAGGTATTTAAATAGGACTTCACTTAGGCAGCCATTTTATAATTGAAAAATGTCTAGCCAATCTAGATTAATCTTTCTCAACCAATTTCATCCCATCAAGCTTGAATCCGAGCCTTTTACTACAATCAATAGTAACTAAACCAATTACTTCTCGTAAGAGACCAGAATCAAATGTTCCCTGGTATGGGATCCCAGTCCAGCCAAGTTCTTGTGCAAACTTAAGGGTTGGAGTCCAGAGAGAATTTTGTTGAAGACTGGTTCTACAATAACTGAAACCATCGCTATGGCATTGACCTCCATTAGAACTGGGTGATCATGTACCAGACATTTGTTTTGATTGGTTCTGATTTAGATGTTGCTACGCAATTTAACTGTTCCAAACCAGGTGTAGGTAGGCTTTCCAGGGTGTACACTCTCCTGGACATGGGCTTATGTGTTGTCTTACTCAATTTAGATTTAGTGGGATTCTTTTGCAGTCTCAAGTCCGCATACCAGCAGTAGCTACAATGAAGAAACTTTTAACCATTCGACCAAGACTTGGCTTTGTTGTGGGATTTTTGCTGTGGGCTGACCTGGAGTCCCTCTGTTTAGGATATGTCCTGAGTGAAGCTATGCAATTGCCTTTACTCAAGTGGTGTTTCCCAAGCTCAATTGGACTGCTGAAAGTGTCTACTTCCCTTCAAATACCCTGCAACTCATATGCTTCATTTGCCACATTTTCCAATGATAAACCCATTTGTAGTGCCTGTTTTAAGTCCAGTTGAGCTTCAGCTAGTGGATGCTCTTGCATGGTTTCATCATTAATCCCTTATACCAAATGATCTCTCAGCATCTCATTAAATGTTAAACCATAGTCACATGCTTCTGCCAGTTATCATAATCTAATCAAAAATCATGACGCAGATTTCCCTGGTCCTCAAATTGCTGAGTAAACCAATAGCATCTCAGAATTAGAGGAGGCTTGGGTTGTAATATTTCTTCACTAAATCCCTCAACTCTTGAAAGGTTTTAGCATCTGGTGCCTGAGGGAATGTCAGGTTTCTGATAACCGAGACAGCTCCGGGTCCACAAACTGTCAGGAGAATTACTCATTGATTTTCATCTGCCCCAATGTCATTTTCCTGGAAAAACACCGCATTCTTTCCACATACTGGGCTCAAACTTCAATGGCAGGATCGAATGAGTCAAACTTCCCAATTAATGGCATGATGTCAGAAATGCCTACTCTAACTCAAAGACAACTGTTGAGAGTGAATTTCTTCAGGAGCATGCTTTTCTCTCATTGCCACTGAAATTATTCCACAGAAGCCAATATCGCGTCAACAAGTCACCCTTTATTTAGGCATCGAGATTCTTTGACACTGATCCAGGTCCCTCAGAGCCAGTTGTCAGAGTAAACAGGATGTTTGACACTCCTTATCTGTCAGCCTGGGCTCCCTGATTGAACCAGGTTAACAGCCCCTGGCTGACCATGTTACAGTCATTACACATGTTAACATGTAAATAAAGAAGGAGGCATATTCTCAGATTTCTGCTTCTATATCTTACTTTTGCAACCTAAAGTCGTTATGTCATGAAAATGTTCTAAGAAGCTCTCGTAGACTTGTGTTGAAAACTTCTCAAATTGGAGAGGTTCAGTAAAGCCTGACAGAAAACCAAAGAGTTTATTGGAACTTATTTTAATATTTGCCCACCTCGATTTGTAGTTGTGAATGATTGTCACTCACAAATCCGTCAGGTCTATATATGATTTCCTTTCCTCTCAAGATTTCCGGTGTAAGGCAAATCTCACTTTAAAATGGAATGATTTATATTGATATGTAGTTAATATAGAGAAACTGAAAATTAAAGTATGTTTATTGGATTTGTAACAATGAAAAATATGTGGTTAGCCTTTTCCTACAAGGCTAATCAAATGTAAAATTAAACACGATTCAAGTTTCAATATTTGTGCTATTTTTGTTTATTTAAAATTGTTTCCAAGACCAGCTGGATTCATTTGCATGAAATATGAGATAAGCACATTCCTAAGATGACTAAATCTTCACCAAGCCCAGCTTTGTCTTCAAAGTTCATAGAGCATTCCTGTATGTGTAGTTCTGGTTTGAACACATTTTTGTCTGACCCAACTCCTTGAGATTCCAATATACATTTAAAAGGTAGCAAGTGCTACCTTTTGTCAGATTAAGGAAGCTGGTGTATTCTTCTGCATGTGAGCTTCATTTTAAAACATTCATGACACATTTAGTATTAAGTAATAAATTAATTTTAGTAGAGCAACAATAAATTAATGTTGCTGTCTCTGAATGTTTTTAAAGTTGCACTTTTTATAACTCTTCCTTTTGCATACTTCTTGTTGTTATAGCTTGCATTATCTACTTTAGTCACACCCAGAAATATCAACACATCTAAATACCTTTGAAATTACAAGGAGACAATTTAGTTCAACTTTATACAGCAACTGACAAACTGAGTTAAATAAAATTATTGTAGCATTAATACAAATAATTTTGAAAGGATTTATAGCTCCATTGGAATGTTTGCAAATTTAAAGGAAGAAATAAATATATGATTTTCTGTTGGCAAAATTGGTTCTACACTATATTCTACATTACACTACTGACCAAATAGGACAACTTCTCATCATTGAAGTTGGTTGTTTCAGTCAGGGAAATTCCTGGTTCAGGGTACATGCTTTAGGAAAAAAGTGCCCAGAATGCTGATAATTTCATTCCAGCTGGGTGCTGGGCTGGAGCCAGGCCAACTAACTCCAAATAAAGATTACAGGCTGCCAGGGGTATGCTGTTTGGCAGGCTGGCTTTTTTTTAAAAGAACTGCCATCATTCTATGGGACTTTATTCCAATTTTTTTTGTTAAATATTAGGCCCTCTAGGCCTCACACCTCATATCTGCTCACTATCCCACCTAATGCCATGGTCCATCCATGTCAAATTTGTGCCAACCCATAGACTTGTGCCAAATTACCAGAGAACACAAATAGGAGCAGGTGGAGTCCATTTGATCCCTCGAGCCTGATCTCCAAGTCACTGATATGGCCTTAATTCCTTTTCCTACTTGCTGCGCACCCCCACCCCCAACCCCCAAACCCTTGACAATCAAAAATATGTCTAACCGAGTCCTGAAAGTATTCAATGGCCCAGCCTCCACTGACTGCTGGGAGACAGAATTCCAAGTATTAATAATCATTTGAGAGAAGAAATTCCCGCTCAATGCTATAATAAATGAAATACCCCTTAGTTTGAAACTGTGCCCACTAGTTATAGATTCCCCCATGAGAGGAAATATCCAATTAGCTTCTAGCCTGTCAAGCTCCTTCAGGATCTTACATGTATCATTCTTCCAAACACCAGTAGCTATAGAACCAGCCTGCTCAAAGTTTCCTCGTAAGACAAAACCCTTCATCCCAAGAGTCAGCCTACAAAGTTTTGTCTGAACTGTCTCTCATGCAAGTGTGGTCATCTTTATGCAATGTAATTTACATGTAATTTCACCATTGCCTTGTGCCATTGTAGCTAGACTTCACTACTTTATACGTGAAATGGCAGCAAAAATCCTGCATTTCTCACAGTGTGCACATTTGTAACATTGATGGCATTGTATGATGCAGAGATCCCAAACTTTACTTATTGCATATCTTTCCATAACTTCCATCTCTACCAGATGTCTGCATAAGCTTATTGTTTTAGTATAAGTCATTTAGAGCATAAACTATGCACGAAACATACAAATTATAATGCACATAAACAAATTTTAAAATTCTACTGTCTAGTATTTTGACTGTGATAAGGTTATTTGTCTGAACACAGGAATTAATACCTGGAGTAACAATTGATTGTTTGATTTATTAAATTTCCCTGCGTTAACTCCACTTTCCTATCAACCTCAACAGTATGATCATCATTCTCTACTCCTTTAAAAGTCTTCTCAAAATTCAGCATTTTGCTCAGATTTTTATCATCATTTGCTGATCTCTCTGTCATTGACTCATATCTTTTTTTCTGTCAAATCCCACTTCTGAAGTCATTTATGAAGTTTTCCATACATTAAAAGCAATGATTGCAAGCTCTTAGATGAAGTTGCTATTGAAGTTTAACACATTGGGTGACTTTGTTTTTGACCTGAAACACTAGCTTTTTTTGTCTCCACAGTTTCTGACTGAATCTTTCCACTCTTCTTATTTCAGATTTCAAGCACTTGCAGTATTTTCTTTTTGACATTTAGATCATTGCATTGAATTATATCTGCAAATAAATCAATTGAACTTTTAAAAGTTTAGACAGTACTCCCTTTCAATGTTGCATGTTTGTATCAAATGAAAATGATATATTTTATTAATGAGGTGTTACAAAATGTTTGTTGAAACAATCTTTGTTTCCATTATATCAAGAGGTAGATATTTTTAGAAAAGCATAGAAACCCTGATTATCTTACCTAAATCAGAAAAGGTTTCAGCTGTATCTCTAGACCAGCATCATATTTTACCAGGACCCTTCCAAGCTCACTGGCTTCTCCTGCCCCATTCACATGATTCACAGTGGTGTCATTGTGGAGAAATTTGGATTCTTCTGGATGTAGAGATAAAGAATAGGTTACAGGGACATATATGCATCTTGCATGTCCACTCAGGAAGTATCTAATGCCTTTTACCTTCATTTATTAGTGTTCCATCACTTTGAACTTAACCTGGAGGTTGCCAGCCTCTTTATCTTGCATTGAGGAAGAAGCAGGCAACATGTTACGGGGAGCACAGAATAGTCGAATGAGTGTACATGTCACTGCTATCTCAATGTCACACCTACAGCATAAACCAGCAGGTTATGTGACAAACACACTGCATGTACTTCAAGTAAATAACCATGTCTCTAGGTCAACAAAACATAGTCCTTAACAGGGTCAAAAGGGTCTGCAGTAAGGCTGTGGAGTACCGCCACAGTCAATTAAACTGCTGGTCCAATTCTAGTCCAGGAGGTTGGTATTGGTCAGACAAGGGTTTAGTCCTATGAAAATCCAAGTAGTCTCTGCAGTTTGGGGATTCAATCACAGTCAATCCTGCAGATAAGTATTACTAATTCAGGGATTACAGGCTGCCTCAGTTGGGGTGCTGTGCAGACATCAATCCAGGAGTTGGGCCAGTGTTTCCTGTAATGAGACAAAGGGAGGGATTGAGTATGCTGGAAATAGATATAACAACTGTTAATTCATCCCTACACAGCATTTTTCATGTTAGTACTAATCCCTAACACTTAAAGATGCAAATTGTACTTTCTGTTATGTCTTCATTTTTGATATTCCTGTTTCTTTGTGGGTCAAGCAACCAAGGGCCCAAAATTGGACTCTCTAAATTGACCACAGCCAGAGAAATCAGACCTGACAGAAAATTGGCCGAACTAAATTAAATTGCAGCCAGAATCTCTCATCTACAGAGAACAATGGAAACCAGGGTCAAAGAGATTACAAAGGTTTAAGGGGAACCAATTACAAGCAGTTTAAGAGTTGTGTATAGGAGAAGTGTCAATCAGATGTTCTAACATCTTGATTGCCTGAGTATGTGCATGTTACAGTTCCGCATGGCAACAGTTGAAAGGTATTGACGTGACCCCATTGGATAATTTCAACCTAGCTCATGACCCCATTGATCAAAGGTCTGTTGCAAGGGAGGAAAAAACACACACCTTGAAGCCAACACCTTCGGTGAAGATTCAGTAAAGACTCCGTGAACACTCACAAGGAAGACATGCAGTAAGACCTGTGGCAGAAGACTGTGTAGCAACCCAAAAAGATCCAGGAGAAGTTCCCTCCCTTAACTGCAAGAACTACCTTAATAGAACAGAGCCAGCCCTATGTCAGATTGGTAGTAGATTCAAACGGCCCAGTTCAATCACATGGATTGTTGCAGATAATATTCTTTCTCAGAAATGTAGAACTAGATAGAGTAAATATTATGGGAATTTGGGAAATGCTCACATAGTGTTTTTAAAAGCAATATTTTGTTGATAAAATTGAGTTGAACCACAAAGCAAATTCTGAGTCCCTTTGTCCACTTCACTGACAACAACACTTGGGTAAAATGTTTTTATTGCATAAACAGGTCTAAGTGTCCAAAGCATGCACAGCATTTTAATTCCATAGATGCGCATATCTGAGATGAAAGACTCAATGTTTACTCAAAACCAGGAAGGAATCCAAGAGACAACATTAGGACAGGATATCCGTAAAGTGGGGTTTTCCACATATCCTGCTGAATTTATCAGCAAACATCTTTTAAATTTTTTCATCTCACTTCTTGTCTGACAGCCAACCAGATCAACAGGCTGTCTGTTTGGCAGGAAAGCAGCTGGGGGAGCACATGTCTGCTAAAGCTTATACCAGCAAGAATGGGAGTGGTCAATGGGTGCAAGAGAGGTGGTGGCAAGGTAACACCAAATCAGACATTGAGGAGAGGGCAGGATAAAACAAACACAGTAGTGTTGAATGAATTGCATGTTGCAGAGAATATGGACATTGGGACAGGTGAGTGAGAAGAATTGGATGGTCTGGGGAAGTACTCCTAGACAGTGATAAGAGGGTTACAATGGCCATGTGGCTTCCTTAAAAGATTTTTGTGACTGATTATTTTCTGAAAAATTACTAAAGTCAATAAAATATGATCTTAAGATATCATGTATAAACATGTACGTTTGCTGTCTTAAAGACACATTTTCATAAAAATCAATAAAATTCAATCATGTTTGAAAATTTTGAAATGTTTGCTTTTGCAAGCACTTTCTATCCAACCAGCCTTGGGGATTAAGATTTGATCCAAATTATTAAATCCTTAGCTCATAATGAATTGAAAGGGAAACCACTAAGGGTGCAACAAATCATTCGCTGCATTATTCTTATAAGTCAGTACGATCTCTGAAATTGATTATATTATTAATATTTTTTGGGATATTCTAGACTCTCAACTGTTCTACAGTTGACCATCAAAGGTTATTGAATTGCTGTTGATTTACGGATAAGGTTTATGGCCAAGGCATTGAAGAATGCCTGAAATTTTATTGGACACTAAAATTAGGTCTGTAGTATCCATATTTTGGATGTCCTTAGAGATCCGAAATGACAACTGTGAAAAGCACACATCCTTCTGGTATGGATATCTTGTTAAATACTCTTGTTCCTTGATCAAATGTTGATTCTGCCTCATTACCTTAAACTTATTTAAGTGCCCTGCTATAACTTATTTCATAATAATTTCTAACATTTTCCCTCTGACAAATTAAAATGCATCAGTTAGCTCACTAGCTACTTCTTTTAACACCCTAGGATGAAACCCATCAGGACCTAAGAACTTGTCAGCCTGAGCTCCAACAATTTACTCTGCACCATTTCTCTGCTGATTGCAATTCTGCAAAGTTCCTCTTTCCCTTCCATATCCTGATGTATGGCTGCTTCTGAGATGTTGCTTGTACCCTTTATGGAGAAGACTGATGCAAAATACCTTCATTTTATCTCCCACATCTTTATTTTCCAATATCAATTCATATTCCAAAAGGCCAATGCTCATTTTGTTTATTTCTAAAAAAAGAGAGAAATTCATTATTTGTTTTTATGTTTCTGATTAAATTTCTCTTAAACTCTAATTTTCCCCTTATTACTTCCGCTTATTCTTTGCTGTTCTTTATATTCTGTCCAAATTTCTAACCTGTCATTTTTGGGTCTGTCCCTTGGAAATTTTTGTACTTGTTCTAATTTATCTATTTTATGTATTCTGAAATATTTTCTTAAATATCTATCACTGCATCTCTATTGATTTATCTTTTAATGTAATTTGCCAATTCACTTTAGCTATCTCTGCTTTCAAGCCCTATAATTTCCTTTATTTCAATTTTTAAAATAAATGTGTCAGACCCATTCCTCTCTCCCTCAAATTAAATGTAAAATTCAATTATATTATGATCGCTGCTACCTAGGGATGCCGACACTATGAGATCATTAATTAATGCTATCTCATTGCATAATACCAGGTCTAATATAGTCTGCTCTCTAGTTGGCTCCAGAACATGCTGTCTTAAGAAACTATCCCGAAAATATTCTATAAACACATCGTTGTCTAGGCTATGTTTGCCCATCTGACTTTTCCAATCCATATGGAGATTGAGATCTTCCATGATTATTGCCATGCCTTTCTGATCAGGTCACATTATATTTTCCTTTATGCTCCACTTATTGTTATTCTTAGGGGGCTGGTAGACACACCCCTGCAAGGGACTATTCAACTTATTATTTTCCATCTCTACTTGACTAACCAAAATGCACTTCTCCCATATCTCCCTCATTGAGCTTCACATTCATCTCTCTAATCTGATTTTCTCCATTCCAATCTGCACATGGTTTTGGTAATAAACTAGAAGTCATGACCTTTGAACTTCTTCTTAATTTGGTGCCTTGCTCCTCATCCTGACATTGCAGAACCTCCTTTCTCACGCTGCCATGTCATTGATCCTACATGGACCATGTTGACTAGATCCTCTCTTGCCTACTGCGAGTTCCACTCCAGCCCTGAGCAGATGTCTGAACTCTGGCACCTCACAGGCAACAGATCTATCATGACTTTGTTGCAGAGAATAATGTAAATGCCTCTGACTATACTGATCCTGATAACCACTGCATTTCTTTTTAGCTTCTGTAACACCTTGGTTAGTTAACTCATCCTCCTGCAAACCTACTTTCATCCAAACAAGCTGAAGAGAAATAATTTGACAATTGCAAAGATTGAGACTCTACACTTGTACAGGGCCTTGGTGAGACCCAACCTGGAGTATTGTATAATGTTTTGGTCTTCTTATCCATGGAATTATATTCTTGCCAGACTGATTCATGGAATGACAGATTTGTCGAATAAGGAGAGATTTGGTTAACTAGGTCTGTATTCCCTGAGCTGAGAAGACTAAGGGGGGAATCTCATTAAAATGTACGAATTGATGACAAGGCTGGATAAGCTAGTTGCAGAGATGATGTTTCCCCTGGCTGTGGGATCCAGGACAAAGGTCATGGTCTAGGATATGTGGCAGACTATTTCAGAAGGAGATCAGGAGAAATTTCTTCTGTCAAAAAGTGGTGAATCTGTGACTTTCTTGGCCACAGAAGACTGTACAGGCAATTTGTTGAATATAGTTAAGAAATAATTAGATATATTTCTCAAAATTAAAGGTATCAAGGGATATAGGGAGAGAATGGGTGTTATGATATTGTTATAGACAATCAGCCACAATCATGTCGAATGGTAGAGTGGGCTTGATGGACTAAGTGGCTTATTCTTGCTGTTATTTTTCCATGTTTTGATGTTTCTAAAAGCAAACACAGGATAAACCATAGCATACTCAAGAATTAATTAAATTGTGCCATATTCCATATCAATCACTTGCCCGACCCCTTGGTACATTATTCTGTGTGCCTTTTCCTCTCCTACGTTGTGTTATCTTAGTGGCTGCAGGATTGCTGGTGGAATTCTGCTTGATAGAGACTGCAAATGGTTTTTGGAAGTTGATTTTAAGGAAGTCTGGCCAATAAGATATAGCTGCAGTCCACATAATGTCAGCAATGGGCAGCAGCAGACTGGGCTAACTGACTGCTGGCAATTATGATGACAGTGGAATAAGTGGCAGAAAGCATTCCTATCAGGATGCATCACAGTGTGTTATGGCAACTGCTCTTCCCAAGACCACGAGAAACTACAGGGAGTTGTGAACATAGCTCAGTCCATCACACAAACCAACCTCCCATCCATTGACTTCATCAATACTTCCCACTGCATCAGGAAAGCAACAAACACAATCAAAGACACTTCACATCCCAGTTAAGATCTCTTCCACTTTCTTCCATCGGGCAGAAGATATAAAAGTTTGAATGCATGTATGAACAGATTCGAGAAAGCTTCTTCTCTGCTGTTATCAGACTCTTGAATGGCCCTCTTAAATGTTAGTGTTGATCTCTCTCTGCACCTTCTTGGCAGCTGTAACACTGTATCCTGCACTCTGTTCAGTTACCCTGACGTATTTGTACAGTACAATCGGCCTATAAAGCATGTAAGATAACACTTTTCACTACCTCAGTACATGTGACAATAATACGTCATACCAAATCAAACCATCATCCTGAGAAAGGATGACAGCTTTATTCTCTAAAGAAACACTGGTATTCTCATGGACCACTTTCTCAGAAATCCAAGCAATATATTGGAGAACAGATTTTTGGACTGCTATGACATCTTGGAATCTTTGCATGTGGAATCTCTAGCCATGGCAGCCGCAGTCTGCTCATGATGGCAGTGAGTTAAGCTTGTATTAAGCAGTTATGAGTTTCTACAGCCGTGCCTCAAAAATCTGGGGAATTCACACAAGTAATCAGTAATACATTTTCAGATGTCATATCCCATGACTACCAACTGAACCAGTAACCTCAGGAATTTTGCAACACTCCAGATTCCCAACAATCACGTACCATCATTACCATTCAGAATTGCTGCCAAACATTCATAAAATGACCTCTCACTCAGACACAAACACTGTTCTAAGTCTCACATCCACATCTCATGGCTTGCACATTACCAGATAATCAACCAGGACAGATTCACTGACACATTGCCCTATCTCTTGCTGGACATGATAGTGTGCACAACAAACGGAGCAGGTTTAACAGGCTGCAGTAATAGTCATAGCTACATGTCCTTACTGTCATAGAAGAGTTAGTATTCTTCACCTTTGGGGTGGCCAATGCTGAAACTATGGATTGCAGTGGGGTAGAAACAATAAAAAGTAGCAATATTGTCAAACCTAATCTTGAGTTTCTGATTCAAAAACAGTGTCCACCTTCCAGGAATAGAAAGTAAAACTTGCATGGACTTTTGCATGTCTTTGCAAATAGTAAAAGTGAAGATTATATTTTTAAAAAGTATTTGGATATTAATAGGGATTACAAGTGCTGGCAAGTTGAATGATGTGGTGTAATTACAGATTTCATATTACTGTACCGAGCAGAGCTTTCATCTGATTGTTTAGTCTGCAGCAAAACCATAATTCATTAAGTCTCTGATTGCGGAAGGAGAATATTTCACTTACAATACACAGAGGTGGAATGTCCTTCATTAAATGTGACAATGGTATTAGCTGATGCTAATGCACATTCATATTATGAAGTTAAGGTACTGGTATTTAATATAATTTGGAACTTTTTTTGATATGTGAACCATTAATGAAAAGCTGTAAACCAAAAATGATCTTATTTTCATTCTTTGACCACTTCTCTCTGAAGGCATTGATTTTGCTTGCTGTCGTTTATATGGATGCTGGTCATCCTCCCACACCTTTCAAATGGTTATTTTCATGTTTAATCTAGGTTGGATATTTTACTCTTCAGAGCAACATAACTAAGCCAATCCTGCCCTCACCAACATCCACACACGTAGGATATTTCTTTCTTCACTTAGTGATGCTGTGCTGCAATGCACTTGGCTTTTTAAAAGTTCATTCATGAGATGTGGGCATTGCTGTCTGGGCCAACATTTATTGCCCATCCTTAGTTCCTTTGAGGTGGTTTTGATGAGCTTCCTTCTTGAACGATTGGAGTCCTTTTTGAGTAGGTAGACTCACAATGCCGTTAGGAAGGGAGTTCCAGGTTTTTGACCCAGTAACACTGAAGGAACAATGAAATATTTCTAAGTCAGCATGCTGAGAGGGGATTGGAGGGGAAGTTGAAGGTGTTGGCATTCCCAAATATCTGCTGTCCTTGTCTTTGTAGATAGTACTGGTTGTCGATTTGGAAGGTGCTGTCAAAGGAGCTTGGGTGAATTTCTGCAGTTCATCTTGTAGATGGTATACACTGCAGGTACTGAGCATTGGTGATGGAGAGAATGAACATTTGTGGATGTGGTGTCAATCATTTAGGCTGCTTTGCCCTGATATGTCAAATTTGTTGGAGCTGCACTCATCCAGGCTAGCTAACAGAAACAGAAAGTCTAGGTAAATGGGTATTTTCATGATGGCAACCTCTTGACTGGTAGATTGTCACAGGATCAATGTTGGGACTTCAACTATTTGCAATCTGCATTAATAGTTTGGGTGAAGGGACTGACTATATTATAGCCAAAGATGCTGATGATCTTAAAAATATGTCTGAAAACAGTTTGTGAGGAGTATGCAAACATCCTGAAAAGCACTAATAAATAGATTAAGTGGGTGGGCAAAAATTTGGAAGATGGGTTCATTGTGCCTTGAAAGTGGAGTCGCAGGTAGATAGGATAGTGAAGAAGGCATTTGGTATGCTTGACTTTATTGGTCAGTGCACTGAGTATAGGAGTTGGGAGGTCATGTTGCAGCAGTGTAGGGCATTGATTAGGCCACTTTTGGAATATTGCATGCAGTTCTTGTCTCCCTGTTATTGGAAGGATGTTGTGAAACTTGAAAGGGTTCAGAAAAGATTTACAAGGATATTGCCAGGGCTGGAGCGTTTGAGCCATAGGTAGAGGCTGAATAGGCTGGGGCTATTTTCCCTGGAGCATTGGAGGATGTGGGATGACCTTATAGAGGTTAATAAAATCATGAGGAACGTGGAAAGGGTAAATAGACAAGGTCTTTTCCCCAGTGTGGAGGAGTCCAAAATTAGAGGGTTTAATTATAGGTTTAATATGAGAGGGGAAAGAGTTAAAAGGGATCTAACGGGCAACTTTTTCACGCAGAGGGTGGTGCATGTATGGAATGAGCTGCCGGAGGAAGTGATGGAGGTTGGTACAATTACAACATTTAAAATGCATCTGGACAGGTATACGAATAGGAAGGGTTTAGAGGGAAATGGGCCAAATGCTGGCAAATGGGACTAGATTTATTTAGGATATCTGGTTGGCATGGATGAGTTGGACTGAAGGGTCTGTTTCCGTGCTATACATCTGTTTGACTCTATGGAGTATAATGTGAGAAAAACGTGCGTTGTCCATTTTGGCAGAGAAAATAGAAAAGCAGAATGTTATTTAATTGGAGAGAGACTATAGAATGTCATAACACAGAGGAATCTAGGAGTCTTTTGTACATTAATCACAAAAGTAAGCATGCAGATCAGCAAGTAATTAGGAAATCAAACTGAGTATTGGCCTTTATTGCAAGGTGGAGGGAGTATAAATAGAAGAGTCTTGATACAACTAGACAGGGTATTGATGAGATTCGTCCTTCAAGACTGTGCACAGGTTTGGTCACCTTACTTCAGGAGGAACATAGAAGTCAGCATGGATCCATGACAGGTAGGTCATGCCTCACAAACCTCATTAATTTTTTTTTGAAGAGATGACAAAGGCAGTGGACAGGGAAAGGTCTATGCATGTTGTTTATATGGACTTCCAGAAGGCATTTAATTAAGTCCCACATAAGAAACTGTTAACTAAGATAGAAGCGCGTGGAATTGATCGCAAGTTACTGACAGGGCTGGGGAATTGGTTTAGTGGCAGGTAACAGGAAGTAAGATAATGGTAGGTAATTAAATTGGAAGCACATGACCAGTGGTGTCCCACAAGTATCTGTGTTAATGCCTCAATTATTCACATAATTTAGTAACAACTTGGTTAATGGCATAGAAAGTCATGTATCAAAATTTGCTGATGATACAGAATTAGGTGGCAATGTAGACAGTGTTGATGATGACATAAAATTACAAAGGGACATTGATAGACTCGATGAATGGCCAAAACTATGGAAGATAGATTTCAATGTGTGGTTATCCATTTTGGACTGAAAATAGATCGATCAGGGCACTTTCTAGTTGGTATGAAGTTAAATACAGTGGATGTCCAAAGAGACTTGGGAGTAGGTACACAGATCTTTAAAATGCCATTAACAGGTGCATAAAATAATCAAGAAGGCTAATGGAATTCTGGCCTGTATATCTTGAGGACTGGAGTACAAGGATGCAAAAGTTATGCTGCAATGATACAAAACCCCGATTGGACCTACTTGGAGTACATTGAACAGATCTGGGCACCACACCTTAGGAAGGATATATTAGCCTTGGAGGGAGTACAACGTTGGTTTATAAGAATGATGCCTAGACTTTAGGAGTTAAGTTATGAGGAGAGATTATACAAAGTAGACCTGTTTTCTGTAGAATTTAGAAGTCTAATGGGTTTTCTGATTGAAGTCTTCAAGATATTAACAGTAAAAGACAGGGTAGATAAAGGTAAACTATTTCCATTGGTTGGAATTTCTAGAATTAGAGGGCATAGTCTAAAAATTAGGGCCAGATCATTCAGGAGAGATATTAGGGAGCACTTCTACAAACAAAGGTGGTAGTAGTTGGAACTCTCTTCCACAAATGACAGCAGTTGTTAATTTTAAATCTGAGATCCATAGATCAGCCATGATATCAGTGAATAGCAGAACAGGCTCAAAGGACTAATTGACCTACTTCTGTTGCTGTGTTCCAGGGCTTGACACCATTTTGTCAGTCTGAATTTTGAGACACAGTACTGAATATATTAAAGTTCCAATTTCTACATTGCCTGCCCAGCACATAGGATTGTGGTGGGTGGGGGGTGGCAGATAAGATTGTAGTTTGGTACTAAAAAGCAGTTCCTGCCTTTGCAGCCTTGCCATATAACAGTGCATTGGTCAAAGTAGCTTGTATTAGTAAAATTTGTGGTCTGAATCTGGTTTATTTATTTCAATATTTTAAATTTTTTCAGTTTCCTTTTTGGGTCAGAAGAACAAAAGTGCGTCTCCTGACTCCGCAAAAAAAAAACCCTGGACAAACAATACATGGGGTTTCCTTCCCTATACTGACCATGATGTTGCCATGACTTCCATTCTTGAGTCACACACTTTGCCAAAAAAAATTTCCTTAGGTTTGTACGTCATTGATTTTCTATGCTCATTTATTGTTCTTGAAATCATCCCTGTCTGCTTTAGGTCGTAAGTCAGCATCAGGGTATTTCAAATCAAGCTGGAGAGTAAAATTCTTCCAGGTTTCATGCTGATTTTGTCACAGATACTTCTCTCCCAATTAGTCTCCTGCACATCACTCTCATGCACAGGTTAAAATTGGCACCTCATTATTAGCAAATAGCATTGGAAAAGTCAATTCAGAAGTAGGCGTTACTTGATATAGTGGAGCTAACAATTCTAAGGGCATTAAAGACCATTCCTGGGTGCATTCACTGATTTTGTCATGGTGTTTGGGATTTCAAATTGGAATTTTATTTATTTAATTCACAAACCATTAAAACTCACTTTGAGCTTGAAACCACTGATTTGAGTAAATGTGTTATTCAATGTTGCTATCCAAATAACTTGCAAGATGCTAGAACTCACAATCTAGTGAAAATGATAATCTTGTCTGTGAAAATCAAATGATTTCCAGTCTTAATCTTTCTAGTAAAATAACAATACTTCTGTAATGATAAATTTTTATTTCTACTATAATTCTTCCTTGAATGTTGATATTTATATCTCTTCCATTTCTCCATACTTATATTAACATCTGAGAGCGGTGTCTTTCCGCTATAGGCTCACTCCAAGGACACCTTTAGGATTACCTCTTTACTCTTCTGCCAAATAAGGATTTCTCTTCATGCCATCCCTCAGAGCTGTTCTGGCTCAAACCCACTTGAGCCAGCAGCTACAGCTCGGGTAACTTCAGTGCACAGCTATTGTGTGAGCATCGTCCAGCCAACCTACCTGGCAGAGGCTGAACACCAACTCTCAGCACATCTTCCTATTTCCCCACACATCAGGCTGTAGTTTCCAGGACTGACATGGACCTTATCTCCACCGGTGATCTCCCATCCACAGCTTTCCACTTCATAGTCACCCAACGACCAAAGCTCGCTTCTAACTCCTTTCCAAAATCTACAAACAGGACTGCTGCAGATCCATCTTTTCAGCCCGTTCCTACTCCGCTGAACTTATTTCTTCCTATTTTGACTTTTCTCCTAGTTCAGTCTCTTCCCACTTAACATTTGTGATTTTTGTATCAAATGTCATGTGCACTCAAATGAGTATAGCAAAAGTTTGATAAGTCACCACCTACAGCACCACCTTAGGTCCAAAGGTATCCAAATACAATTCTTAGTTACAGAATAGAGAAATTAAAAAAAAAAGTTCCATTACAACTATACACAGTATAACCATGGGCCAGAAAAACAAGTTAAAAATATAGACGTCACTGTGTCTCTCCAAGGGCTTTCTGCAGCAGACCAATGTAGGGGTTCTCCACACAGTCTGACCACTGGCTGCTGCCACACACTGCACTGGGCCGATGGTGTCCCTGCTTCGGGCTGATGGTTGCTGACATCCTTCTGATGCTTTACATTGGTTCCATAATTTCCAGTTTTCTGGTCCTAGCTACCTCCTCTTCACTGTGGATGTGTAATCTGCCTACACATCACCACCACCCTCCCCTTTGTTCTTTGTTTCTTCCTTGAAAAGAGGTCTGTACAGTAACCATCCAACAGCACCCTTCGCCTAGCTGAACCTGTTCTCACATTCAAAAACTTCTTCTGAGAGGGGTTACTCTCATTTTCTCCAAGTCAAAGGTTTGTCAATGGGAATCCATATGGGTCTCAGTTACATCTGTCTCGTTGTGGGGTATGTGGAACATTTGGGCCCCCGACCATAAATCTTTCTCTGATCCATTATGTCTTCAGTGCTGCTTCATGGTCTTGTCTGGAATTGGAAAAAAGTCATCAGTTTTTGCTTCCAATTTTCATTCTTCTCTCACCATCATTTTGTCCATCTCTGACTCTTCCCTTCCCTTCCTTTACTTAAGTGTTTCCATGGATAGACTGTCCACCAATATCCATTGCAAGTCCTCTGACTCACATAGTTAGCTCACTACACCTCCACACACTTTGCTTCCTGCAAGGATTACATTTCATTCGCTCAGTTTATCTGTCTCCATCGTATCTGTGTCTATGTTGCCAACTTCCATTGGGCTGTGTCCAACATGGCATGAGTGGCTCAGTGGTTAGCACTGCTGCCCCACAGTGCCAGGGGCCCAGGTTTGATTGGGCAACTGTCTGTGTGGAATTCACACATTCTCCTGTGTCTGCCTGGACTTCGTCCAAGTGATCTGGTTTTCTCCCACAGTCCAAAGATGTGCAGGTTAGGTGGATTGCTGTCTCGTGTCCAGGGAGGTACAGGCTTTGTGGATTAGCCATGGGAAATGCAGGGTTACAGGGATGGGGTAGATGGGTGGGTCTGGTTGGGATGCTTTTCGGAGGTGGATGGGCCAAATGGCATGCTTCCACACTGTAGGTATTCTTCCCCCCATGCCCCAGTTGTGGTTGACAGGGCCTTTAGCCTTATCCTACACTTCTGCCCTCACTCTTTTCTCCTCCTTCCTAGAACAATTATACAGTTCCTCTTGTCCTTACTTTCCACCCACTAGTCTCCACAGTTAAAGGATCATCCTCCGCCCTTTCTGCTATCTCCAGCAGGATGCCACCATCAAACACATCTTCCCCTCCCCTCCACTATCAGCATTCCCACAGGGAGTGTCCCACTGGCCCACTCCTCTATCACTCCTAACACTTCTCACTCCCACAAGGCACCTTTTCAATGCAATCACTGATGTAACCGTTGCTCATTCACCATCTCCTTTCTTATTGTCCAAGGCCCCAAACACACCTTCCAGATAAACCATCATTTCACTCGTATTTTTTCTATCCCCACACTAGTGCCATACAGAAGTAATGCTTATTTTCCCCCGCTGCACCTGTGTTGTGTGTGTTGTGCAGGGACTCAGTGAAAACGCCATTTGTGTAAATAATAATCTTATTCAATATTCCACCACCAGGAATAACCCCTATGTGGCCAGGGAACCTGTAACAAGCAAAGCCCAGTGGGGCAATGCCAACATGAAAACATTTCACTTGCACTTGTTTAAAAATCTCATCTTCTGCATTTGCTACTCGCAATTTGGTCTTCTTTACACTGGCGAAACCAAATGCAGACTGAGTGACCCCCTTGTAGAACACATCTGCTCTGTCTGGAGGAATGACTGTGACCTCCCATTGTTTAGCCTTGCTCACATGCTAACGATTTTGTCCTGGGCCTGCAGTGATTTTCCAATGAAGCAAGCGCAAGCTCGGGGAACAACACTTCATTTTGCACTTAGTCACTTTACAGTCTCCAGGTCTTAATAGTGAATTCAATAACTTCAGAAACTGACTACATTACGTCTGTTCTTCATTTTTCTTACATTCTGTACCCTTCCCTCACAGCCGTGTCTTGTTTGTTTTGATCTGAGGAAAGAAATTTGTGTATTCCCTCCCTTTCACTCCTTAATTTACACCATTTTACAATTCTTGTTCTCTTTCTCCACCATTAACTACCCCTTTGTCTTTTGCTCTGAGCCTCTGTCTCTGTCAAAAGTATATAAAACAAAAATTGCAACGCATTTCTGTTCTGAAGAAGTCACACCAGTTTGAAACGTTAACTCTGTTTTTCAACAGATCCCTGCAAATCTTGCTGAAAACTCCCCAAACATTTGCTGTGTTGTTTCAGATTTCCTGCATCTGCAGTATTTTCCCTTTAGTCGTAGTAAGAGTCCTGTCTACATATTGTTAATGTTTTGACTATATACCAAGTTGTAGCCTTGGTATATAGACTACCAAGTGTAGTAACAAATGAGTAACAAAATTAGCACACTGGCGGATAACTCAGTACTATTGTTCACCATGTGGTTATTAATCTTGGAAAAGGAAAACCAAATTGTTCTGAATTGATCAGTTACAATCTATCATCGGAAGAAAGATGGACCAAATGGTATCAGCTTTTGCGTATTGTCTGTTAAAACAACTTGTAAATCAAAACTGAAATGAACATAGACAATTTCAAAAAGCCACAATGCGATTAAAGAAAAAAAAAATTACAAATCCATCACATAAATTCTTTCTCGCGAGTTTGGAACTGTTTATTTAACTGGGGTTGTTTTGGGATCCGCAGTCGAGCGGAAAATCCATGTCAGATTCCATTTCTTGGTTTGCATGCGATCCTGCCCAGTTTGGGTGTGAGCGTTCTAGGAATGCAGTGTGTTAATTAGTCTGTAGGGTGGAAACTGTAGATCTGGGAACCCCAAGAGACATCGAAATTTTTGATGTTAAGAGCACCTCTTTGATATATTGCACGTAGAACATTTGTTTTAGGCTGGCTTTGTGAAGGTAAAGCATTTATCTTGAGAATTTAGAAAATATCTTCAGCTCGGGAACCATTTGAGAAGTTTTTGGCGTGTTGCTTGCGACTGATTTTTTTTTCTGACGGGGTTTGTTTTGGGTGAGTTTGAATTGTGCATGTTTGTTCATGGAAATGGTGATGTGTATAGGTAGGTAGAGTAAATGTTCACAGCAAGTCAGCGCGCACGGAGGAGGTTTATACAGTTACAGGAGCAAGAAAATGTGAACATTTGACCTGCAAATTAAAGGCACATTTTATACATATAAGTTCTGTATTTAGTATCGAAGTGTGCACAAACGGCTACAGTTTATACAGGAGATCTACGCTAAAACCAAGGCGATACATTACGCTTTTAGAAGGAACTGCTTTTTATTTAAAGGCATAATGTGTTAACTTCGTTTACAAGTACTCTTTCTAAACTGCATGTCGACTGTGTATAAAGTGGGATTACTCACTGAAACTTAAAATGAAACTGTTTCATTTCTAACTGTACCCTAAACCTGTTTCGTAATCTGGCAATTGCATTTAACGATTTTACCAATTTTTAAATGCTTTAATATTGAAAATGGGTACGTTGACAGGCCCATTGGAAATACTCGCCTAATGCAGAGCGTTTTGAATTCAAATCCTGCTTCAGGCATTTAGGTTAACGTTTATGAATACGTAGAACTGGGAATGTTGAATTATTGTAGGGATCGCTTTCAGACCTGGTTTTAACCCTGGGTACTGCCTGCTTTTTCAACTGGGTGTTAACTGTCTCATGACAATATTTGAAAACAACAGCATTCTCCAGATATTGGGAGATAGTAGGAACTGCAGATGCTGGAGAATCTGAGATAATAAGGTGTAGAGCTGGATGAACACAGCAGGCCAAGCAGCATCAGAGGAGCAGGAAAGCTGACGTTTCGGGTCTGGACCCTTCTTCAGATATTCTTGCCTTGCCCAATGCCACTAAGAAAATGTTGAACATCTGATTTGTTCTTGGAATGTGTATTGCTTTCAATACCTAACTACTCTGAGAAAAGTGGTGGTGAACCGCTTTCTTGAACTGCTGCAGCATAGCTGGTTTAGGGACTTCTCATAGGGCTGTCGTGATAGGAACCTCAGCTTTTTGATTTGTTGGTGAAGGAATGTTGATCTACTTCCAAGTCATCATGGTGTGTGGCATGGTGAGTAACTTGCAAGTGGTGGTGTTCTTATGCATATGCTGCCTTGTCCTGCTAGGGGATAGATGTGTGTTTAGAGTGTCAAAGAAGCTTAGCACATTGTAGCAGTGTGTTATCTAGATGATATTAACTGTTTTCACTGGTGGTGGAAGAAATGAATATTGAAGATGGTGGTTCTGGATGGGATGTGATCAAATGGTTTGCTTTGCCCTCAATAGTATCAAGCTTCACAAGTTTCTTTTTGTTGGGACTGCCCATTCAGACAAGTAGAGAGTTTTATATTGTACTCCTCCTGATTTTCTCTTGTAGATGGACAAATCCCGAACTGTTCTTGATGCCATTGTATTTATATGACTGACGCAGCTGTTTCTAGTCAGTTGTAACCCCACCCTGAAGTACATTGGTGGTGCATTCAGTAATGGTAATCCATTGCGTGACGGGAGATGATGAGATTTTTGACTTGTTGGAGGTGGTTATTGACTACCAGTTATGTTTGTTACTTGTCATTTTAACAGCCAAAACTCCTGTCCAGACTGCTGCAGAAAATTTTAAGCTCTTGCAATAATGGAACAGTATGGTGTGTAGTTTTGGTCTTCTTACTTGCCCTGAGAGGAGTGCAATGAAGATTTAATAAAGTTATTCCTGGGATGAGGGGATTGTTCAATGAGCAACTTAAACTCGTTACTATAGGTTTAGAATTTGAGGCAATGTCTTTGAAAAGTAGAAAATTCTTATGTGCCTAATGGTAGATGCTAGGAAGACCTTTTCCCTGGTTAGGTTTCCAGATCGCAGTCCAGGTAGAGGCTTGGCCAATTAGGATTCCGATAAGAAGAAATGTCTTTACTCAGTGTTGTGAATCTTTGAAATTTTACTGTAGAGAGCCATTGAATGGCTAGCTGCTGAGTATGTTCAAGCCTGAAATTGATTGATAGATTTTTGAGTACTAAGGAAATCGAAGAATCTGGGGATGGTGCAGGAAAGTGGAATGTGGATATGAGATCTGTCGTGGTGCACAGCAGCTGATTGATCTATTGCTTGTATGTATTTCCAAATGTCACATGATTCTCTTGTATCCTGGTTCTCATCCTTTGGTCAGTGCAGCAGTCTTTCTGAACACAATTCTCTGAACAGAAATGTTTTATTGAACGTTTGCTAACATTTGTCAAATGAACGTGGAAAAGACAGTTTTTTTTCCATTTGATTTTCCTGATAGAGATCTAAATATCTGAAAGACTTTTAATGTCACTGGGAATTGTGGGGGCGGGGTGTTATTTGTCAGTTTTTATTCTTTGGGAGATTATGCAGTTGGTCAAATTTCAGGCCACTTAGTCATGATAATTTTTGAGAGCTATGCTGAAATATTTTATAGATGGAAAAGTAGGCTTGTCTGAGCAGTTATTTGTTGTATTTGTATATGAAGTTAATATAACATTTCTTTCAAAATCAGGTCAGTTTTCTGTAAAGTAAGAATCATAAAATTTATTTGGGTAAAACTTTTAATAAATCTTTTCAATGCTGGTGTATATCTTGTTGTTCATGAAACATTTCTCATTTTAGAGCCATGACTGGAGGGGAAGGATTGAAGGGAGAAATATGGTTATGATCAGTGAAAACCATTGCAAATGAATCACAGAAGCTTGTGCTTAAATTTGATTATTTTTGATATAAAAATTTTATGCAGATTAAAGTAAGGATGATCCAGTGAAGTACGCATACTTTCTACAACATTTTCTCCACTCATCACCAAGGCCCAAGACAAGTGTCTGCCATTATTTTGGGATAAATATGATGTGCCCTCTACTGTATGTTGATTCCAGTAATGTAAAGTTGGCTGTCCTACCTGGTGGATCTAACATAGCATTTCTTTAAATTGAGAAACAAAGGTGAAAATAGAAAAAAAAAATCAGGAACTATACTTTGAGTTTTCAAGTTGGCTTTAAAATTCAGTAGATTGAGATAATAATGTACTTTGAATTAAGTTATTGTTATATCCTGACTGAGACTGCTGGCATTTTCAGTCTGGCTTCCCAGTTACTTGTTGGTGGGATGACTAAATGATGTCCTGTGCTTTTCCAGTATGCTGACTCAGTCAATCATTCTAGAGTGAAAACTAAATTTGCGTCTGTTCTGAGATTTAAAAATAATGAAGATTGCCAAAGCCCAGTTCCAGTAGAAACAAACAATCTAGATTTAGAACTTGAAGTGTAATGGCTGTAAAAAAGCTGCAAATTCTCAATAATTTTTATTTGGATCACTTGGATCATACAGAATATATTAAATAATTAAATGAATTTAAGTCATAGAAATGTTTCTCATGCTGTCTGTCAAAAATTAAAATATGGCATAATCGTTGCTGATACAATGCAACAAAGGTGGAGATGTTTCATTACTTAACTCTGACTCACTTATCTTGAGCACAAAGAATACACATAGTAATGTCATTGCCTTTTGTGGGTTGGACTGGTCTTGCTAGTTTCTCAATCCAAAATCAGGAGGATGTTTGCACATACTGACATATGAAATATCTCAAGTTCTTTAGAAGACTAGGTCATTGGAGTGACAGCAGTTAAATATTGTTGATTATGTAGTGTTTCAACTGATACTCTGCACTCTGTTTGGCAGACACTACTAATTCAGAAGGAAATAGATAATTGTAACTAGTTTCCCTCTTTTTTTGATCATTCTGATGTAGAGAAAGGGAGCTTCCATCTGGTATCTACAGCCTACATTATGTCAATATGCCATTTTAAGATGCAAAGCCATCAAATTCACATTTTTGAGCTAACTTATAGAGGTTTATAAAATCATGAGGTACATGGATAGGGTGAGTAGTCAAGGTCTTTTCCCCATGGTAGGGAAATCCAAAACTAGAGGACATAGGTTTAAGGTGAGAAGGGAAAGATTTAAAAGGGATCTAGAGGCAACTTTTTCATGTGGAGGCTGGTGTGTGCATGGAATGAGCTGCCAGAGGAAGTGGTGGAGGCAGGAGCAATTAAAAGGCAATTTAAAAGGTATCTGGATGGGTACAAGAATAGGAAAGGTTTGGAGGGATGTGGGCCAAATGCTGGCAAATGGGACTAGATTAATTTAGGATATCTGGTTGGCATGGATGAGTTGGATCAAAGGATCTGTTTCCATGCTGTACAGCCCTGTGACTCTAGGCCTGTAAAAATCTAGATCTTTGTCAGCAGCAAGCTGTGAACACTGTTACCACAGAAGATGTGAAATATTAAAATAATGTCACTTTCTACTAGAACTTTCATTTGAAGTGCCAAGGAAACTAAATAATATTGGTAGTGGTGGTAAGAAAGTCAAAGTTAGAAAAAAATTAGGCTTTTGATTTGAAAGCAGACAGAAGAGGAGTCCTCTTGAAGGCAAACAAAATGCTCAGTTATGTAGAAAAGTTACTGTTTTAGACTATTTAAAGTTAAAACCATGATTATGGGAAAGGAGGCAGAAGTATATACTGACAAAACATTAATTCAGGACCAAAGACAGATTGTGCCTACAAATGATAAAATTATGAAAACAAAATCTGAATCCATTAAGAGGCAGTTGCAACTATTTGAGTGGATAATTTTGGTAGAATAAATTAACTCTTATTTGCACTTGCCTCGGCAATTTCACTATTCCATTGTAGGTAATTTATTTTCATCAGTAGGTTCCTCCTCCTGCATGATCACTACTGTTTTTTTTGTTCATCAGCTGCACTTTTTAAAATTATACTGAAGAGCTTGCAGTTCTGTTTTACCAGGTTGTTTTAAGTGAAGCAACATTGTCTAAAATGACTATTTAGAAAAATTACAAAATAAATTTTGGTCCTCTGTACAAGTTTAGTTGTCTTGTCCTTGAACATGTCTCATTTTTCTGGTCAATAGCTCAAACTAAATCAGATGATGCAAGGTACTGGAGTCCCATTGAGCTTAAATAATTTGCAAATCACATGTACTATTACCAAATTTGGCTTCTTTTATTACTCCAGCATTGCTTGACTCTACTGCACTTCATCCCTATTTTCACTAAATCCCTCTTTTATAGTTAGTTGCCTACATTCTATTAATGTCCTTCTTGCTTTTTATTTTAATTTTGCCTTCTATTTTCTATAATCAACATCCAAAACTCAACTACTGAAACATAGATATTGGTAGGTGAACAAATGATTCATTTCACTTTGCTAACCAAGGATGATAATATATGGTGCAAGAGAAACTCTCTTAGCAAGTTTTGAACTTGTATCATTAAAACTATTGTTGTGAATAATTTTACAGACATTGATGTAAATTAATGCTTGTTTCTATTTAACACCATCTCATTCCAGAAAGACAGACTTCTAATAAAGTTTATGGGTTATGAAAGCTTTTCTGTCTTGATCAACAATCCTCTTAAAACTGCCTTTTGTGTTTCGTTATGTATTTGGTATTTCCATTCCCTTCCGTTAATGTTTAATATGCATTGGGCTAGATCTCAGGACTGCACTCAAATCTAATATTGCCATGGATTTCTAAAGATCTACAATGTCTTTGGTTAAAGAAAGTGCTTCTTTTTTTGCAAGCTGGTCATCAGGGCCTAACTTCCAGTAGGTAACGTGAGAAATAAGCAAATCGAGATTCAGTTATAGTGGGATACTGAAACTAGCCAGTTTTTCAAAATGAAAGCACAACTGCCAAGAGAGAAAGAAGAATCAGTGGGTAGAGGATGGTATAGAGATGAGTGCAGGTGACTGGCTATTGAAGGGTGCCCAAGTTGAGATTTAGATTGTGTAGCTTGAATTTTTCTTCATGGCGAGAGAAAGCACAGGTACACAATATTTACTGGGTTTGAGTAAAGCATTTTGGTGCCCCTTCTCCCCCACCATCACCTTTGGTCTGCGTTGCCCTTAACAGGCTTTGCATGTAAATTAATCAATTGGAAAACATGGGGAATTTACTGGCGGTTAACAGATGAAAAAAAATATCACAAGTAATTTGAGGGAGAAAAGAAAGGTTTAGTTGTAAGTAAGAGTATTTCGGGATTTTTTTTTTAAGAAAGCATTGTGATGCCATAGGTGATTTAGTGACGGGGATTTAAAAAGTTCACTTGTTAGCAAGAGCACTTCTGGGTTTAAAAATAAGTACCATAGTGGCGCTCTTGTCATGCAGTAGTGCATGACACCTAGAAGTATGTTATAACATCTCTGACATCTCGATTAGAAAATATTTAAAACATTGTAGTGGGAAAGGTTCTTGTCACAGAGTGGTAGTGTCCCTACCTCTGAACCAGGATACCAGAGTTCAAGTCCCACCTGCTCTAGAGGTGTGTAATAACACCTCCTGAGCAGTTTGACTTAGAAAATAATCAAAGCATTGTAGTTTATTTATGTTGGTGCTTTAACCTGGGTTCCTTGATATAATCAAAACTATTTGAAAGTTTTTAGCATTGCATTATGAAAAAGATTATTATAATAATAACTTTGTTCTCATGTTTATCTTACTTTACTGAAGATGATGGTGTCTCTGAACTTGGTGGTTAGTGGTCTGTATGATCCAGAAAAATCTTGGAGACTGTGCATTACTTTCAGTTTATTTAGCCAATTATATTTAAGCTGGTGAGGAAGAAATGTCCCTGAATGAACAGGGGGAGCAATCCAACTAAGTTGCTTTTAGGTCCAGTCAGCATGGGCTGGTATTGTATGGGTAATATCTTGTGCACAGCCAAAGTGATATGCTGTTTGGTATGATTTGCTAGTTTTTTGGGCTATATAACCTACAGACCTAGCATCACATTGACACTTAAATTCACTTGCTATTTACTCATATGATAATCAGAATGCCTTTTTGGCATAATGTCAGCATCCTGACAGACACCGTCTGAATTTGCAAAACTCAAAGGACAAGTGGCTGGCATTAGATGCACTCCCGCAACTGGACAACATTTACTAAATAATCCTGTGTGCATGAAAATTTATACCGACAGCCACTTCAATGTTTTCAGTTGGCTCATCAGTGATGTTCTTTCTAATACTGGAAGCCATGGATATTAATTCAGAGGATCCTGTTCTTTGCAGATAGAACATGTAATCACAACATACCTGCTTCAACACAGCAAGATATGTGACAACTGTTCTAGGTTCTTTCCTCAGGCAATGCCTTGATCAATCAGAGTCAACCTTTTTAAATTTGTTGTTTTAAAATTTTAAGCTTGGCAGTTAACTGTCAGTCATAATCTAACTGGTGTATTCATCATTAAGTGTTTCTGCCAATTAGGGTCCACTTGCCACTCAATCGGCATTCTCCTCTTGTATAGTATAAATGTTTTTCCTTTCATATTGGCATTCTTGCAATTATTCTGATGAGTGCAAGACGAGATGCAAAACTTTGACAAAACATGACCCTTTTCAGGAATACACAAGTTGTGTACTATGGAAAGACTAATTTGAGATTCCATAAATGCAATGAGACACAAGTAAAAAGCATTTTAAAATTCTTAAACAACTGCTTTACTTGAAGGCTACAGGTAATCAAACTTTTCTAGTTTGCTTTTAAATTTAGCGCTATCACATCAACTATGATCATGCGTTCAGCTTTTGAATATGAGAAAGAATGGCTGCCTTGTTTGATTTGATACTGATACATGTGCACCTTGCACGTTTCTGAAAGGTTGTCATGTTCAAAAGGAAATATTCCAACTGATTTGTAAGTTGCCTTTTTAAGACTGTAACATTAAATAATAAGGCTATTATCACACTTATTTGCATACATTTTTCATCATTTCAAAATGCTTCCTTTCTCATTCTACATTTGTTTTTTGCACAAGGCTTTAAATAGGAGAAAGAATGTTAGTTTTTTTTCAATTGCCAGTTAAGTGCTAAGATGTTAATAATGACATTTGACAATTTATTAATTGTGAGTTGAGGTGCTATGTTTCCATCCAAAAAATGTACAACCAAAGGTCTTTTCAAGTTCAATTAAATAATTCTGTGGTTTTAAGTATTTTTAATCGGCCCGTTCAAAGATGTTATTGCACACCTTTTGGAGCATGTGGGATTTGAACCCAAATCGCCGGCTGAGAGGTAAGGACACCACCTCCTGTGCCACAAGAACCCTAATTTGATTGTTTTGTGTATTTTTTAATAATACATTCTTATAATCAGAGATGTTGACGGGAGTGTAGATTGTATTTGATAAACCTTAACACCTTTTTTGGCTGGAATTTTCTGAACTGCTCTTCAAGATTTGTTTTGCAGTCTATTGTTCAGCTTTTTATAAAAAGCTTTCCTGTCCTTGTCTTTCTCTTTCCTTATATTGTTCATATTTTGGGTAAGGGAATAGCTACTGTACAGAAAATTTTCTGAAGTTCCCATGCTGTCACTCAGCAGTAAGTCTTTTTCCTGCTCAGCATAGCTCCACTCCTCCTGTGAAGGTTGTACCAACTGCTAAGTGTTGCACCTGAGCAACCAGGTTTAACTCTGTGTGTATAATTACTTTATTCCCAGTGCATGAGTTTCTAAGTAGCAATCATCAGTTTTAAGGCCACAAAAGTAGTGTCAGATCTTGTGTAAATGTCGAGGGAACTGACCTGTCTTCTCCGCTCAGTGATGTCATGTTTCATGACTTCAAAAATTCCTTATTGGAAGTTGGTGATGCTGGCCTATGTGTATTTATTGTCCAGCTCCAAATCTCTAGATCAGGTGGAGCTTTCTCTTTGACTTGCCGCTGTCTTTTATGCACATGATGCTTCCATGGTGATGTTGAGTGTGAAATTCCAGCATGGTAAATAAATGGTTATCCTTGGCCCAGAGGGGAATTTGGAGTTGACAGTGTTCTCATGGATATACTATCAACAGCATATCCCTTTTCGTTGCAAGAAACCAGTAAGATACTGACTGTACCCAACCAATTGTGCTGATGGTATGCAAAAGCGACAACCTGGTTTGACTGTTCCTCCTGTTCACTCAGGGGTGATAAAGCTGAAACATTTGCAACAATCTAATGCCAATTGGATGATCCATCTTTGCCTCTTTCACAGGATCCCAGGTGCCAGGCTTTAGCCAATTTAATTCACTCCACATGATATTGAGAAGCATCTGGAAATTGATGTGGCAAAGACTATTGATCAAGACAATATTCTGGCAATAGTACTGAAGACTTGTGTTCTGGAACTTGCCATGCCCGGAGATGAGCTGTTCCAGGACAATTACAACTCTGACTACCTGACAATGTGGACAGTTGCCTAGGTTTGTCCTGTACACACATAGCAGGATGAATCCAACACTCCAATTATTGCTATATCAGTTTACTCTTGATCATCAGTAAAGTGATAGAGGGTGTCATCAGAAGTGCTATCAAGCAGCACTTGCTTAGCAATAAACTGCTAACTGACACTTGGTTTGGGTTTCACCAGGGCTTAGCTCCTGAACTCATTACAGCTTCTGTCTCACTTGAAACAAAGGGCAGAGTTTTAGAGGTGAGGTGAGAGTGACTGCCCCAACATCAAGGCTTAATTTGACCGAGTACAGCATCAAACAGTCCTAGCAAAACTGGAGCCAGTGGGAATTAATGGTGGTTTGGCTGGGGTGGTGGTGGTGGGGGGGAGGAATCTCTCCTCTGGTTGGATGCTTGCATAGCACAAAGGAAGATGGTTGTGGTTGGTGGTCAGTCATCTTTGTTAAAACTCACCTCCTACAGAATCATCACCTCCTCGGCTGTGGCCTAGGACCAGCAATCTTCAATTGCTTCTCTAATGACTTCCCCCTCTGGAATAAGGTCAGAGGGGATTCTACAATCATCAACCAGTGTTCAGCATAATTCTAACTCCTCAGACACTGAGGCAGTCTTTGAGCAAATGCAGCAAGACTTGTATAACATCTAGGCTTGGGTAGATAAGTGACAAGTAACATTCTTGCCAGGCAATGACCATCACCTAACAAAAGAGAATCTAACCATTGTCCCTCGGCATTCAATGTTATTACCGTCACTGAAACTCCCACTGTTGGCATCCAGGGGGTTACCATTGACTAGGAATTCAGCTGGACCAGCCATATAAATATTCTGGCTACGAGAGCAAGTCAAAAAGGCTAGAAATTCTGCAGAGAGCAACTCACCACCTGTCTCCTCGATGCCTCTCCATCATATACAAGGCACAAATCAGGAGTGTGATGGAGCATTCTCTACTTGTCTTGAGTGCTGCTTCAATAAACAGTCAAGTAGCTCAACACTATCCAGGACAAAGCAGCTCATTAACGTTCCATCCATCATGTTCACTCCTTTCACAATGGTGACAGAAGGGTGTTCCATCGACAGGATGCACTGCACTAACTCAACAAGGTTCCTTGAACAGTATCTTCCAAACCCGTTACCGCTACTGCCTAGAAATGCACAAAGGCAGCAGATGCCAGGGATCCACTACCTACAAGTTCCTTTCCACGTCACACACCATCCTGACATGGAACTGTTTTACTGTTCCTTCTCTGCCTGTGTCAGAGTCCTGGAACTACTTTTCTAGCAGCCCTGTGATATTCCTACTTCCTCAGGATTGCTGCAGTTAAGAAGGTAGCACCTCGCCATCTTCCATGGGACAATTAGAGTTTTGTTTTGAGCAATAAATAATGGCCTAATAAATTGCTCACACCCTATTAACAAATGAAAAACTGTGACTCTTTTTACAATAGTTTATCCATTTTTTTACCATGGTCATTATGTGCATTATGGCTTTTCCAATTAAACATCTAATTAGCATGCTTTTATCTGTACGGGTTCTACCTACATTCCTTTTTAAAAATCCAGTTCCTTCACCTTTTCTAATATATCTTTTTGATCCAGCACCTATTTTCATTGGTTCTCTGAAGTGCTTTGTTTTTATAATCATGTTTTATTTTTAATATTTTTCTACACTTGCAAATTATATAAAAAGTTTTTTGTTTAATTGAAGGAAATTTTGTCTGACGTAGAAATAACAGGAGTAGGCCATTCAGCCCTTTTAGAGCTTGTTCCGCCTTTCTCCCCATACCCTTTTTGCCCTAAGTATTATACCTATCTCCTCCTCCTCCTTGAAAATATTTCAATGCTTTGACCACCTCAACTGCTTTCTGTGGTAGAGAATTGCACAGGCTCACCACTGTCTGGGTGAAGAAATTTCTCCTCCTCTAAATGGTCCTAAAGGCCTACCCCATGTTCTTATATTTGCAACCCCAGTTCTGGACTCTCCAGTCATGGGGAGCATCCTTCCTGCAATAACCCTGTATAGTCCTGGGGTCAAAGTATTGAGCCCTGCAATATCTCGCCTAGACACTGGCTGCCTCTTGGAAATTGACTCATTTACTCCTGTTCTTTGTTACTTGTCTGCCAATCAGTTCTCTATACATGTCAGTGCACAACCCTATGTCCCACATGCTTTAACATGGTAACCTGACGGAGCTGCTGAGGAAAGGAACAGAACCTTCAGTGGAAATTCATACTATTTTCAATCTTCCCAACCTTCAGAAGAGACTATAACTCTTAAACATCAATGCAATGTTAAGCTGGCTGCTCATTTGGTTGAGGGAGGTGTTCTTACATGCGGTCAGTTCCCTTTTTAATGAATAAGCTGTGGTGGATTTGTGACTCATGAAAGATTCATAAGAGGCCTTCCTGTTGGAGCTCTGAATCATGAAGGAGAATCATTTGGACCTACGTTCATATGTCACAAAATTGTCCTGCTTTAGGACTTGTTATTGTTAACGTCTGAAAAACGAGTCCACTGTTTGCTGTGGGTAGTAGGAACTGCAGATGCTGGAGAATCTGAGATAACAAGATGTAGAGCTGGATGAACACAGCAGGCCAAGCAGCATCAGAGGAGCAGGAAGGCTGACGTTTCAGGCCTAGACCCTTCTTCAGAAAT